>NC_143404.1:49457351-49760381 GCF_052110815.1 Crocodylus siamensis
TGGATCATTATTCCAAGTGTCACAACTGGACCTCAAACAACTGTACAGGACACCTGGCTAGTGGATTACCACACATTAGGACAGCGGCAATCTAGTTTGACTTCTGTTTTGCTGTTTCAAAGGGACAGTGTGTCTTTTTGACCTTTTATTTCAAAGCTGTTCTGTTTCGTTTCAACTGTTGTTTCGCTATTCCGACGTTTTGCCCATAGGCTATAAAGGAGATCATTAAAATGCTTATAACTTTGTCATTTCTTGCCTGATTCAGATGAAAATTGCAGGAACAGTAGCCCCTTCTGAGGGCACGAGGCCTCCCAAGTTTCAAGGAGATAGGTGCAGGGAGTTTTGTGAAACTGCACCTCAAAATGTTAAAAGCAAAACTCTAATCACTTGCCAGCGGCAGCAGCTTGCTGTTATCCTGAGCGCAGATCCAGGGGTCTGCACTCTTGGAAAAGTCCGGCACAGCCCCACCAGCCCTCCCGAGGGCATGGGCCCCCAGATCTGTGTGCGGGATGACAGCAGGTTGTCACTGCTGGCTGAGACCGGCGCTGGGTGCAGTGTGTACCTTCTATCATCTCATGCACAGATCCTGGGGACTGTGCCCCAAGGAGGGCTATGCTGGACACCTCCCAGGGGTGCGAGCCCCCAGATCTGCGCACGGGATGACAGCAAACTGCTGACTGCCTGCAGCCAGTGGGCTGCACTGCACCAGGATGTTCAGGGCACAGTGCAGCCCAGTGGCTACAGGCAGGTGGCATCTGCCACTCCTGGGGCTGCAGCAGGGGTGGCACCAGGCTCTTTCCAGCTCATGGTCACCGTGTCTCAGCTTCCCTTCAATCAACAGGTTGCTGACTAGATCATCCGACTTTGCCAGTACCAGGTAGAGTAGCGCTTTGCCTCTTGTCAGTCCACAGACTTCAAGTCAGAGCTCATACACACAAGGAAGCTTTGCAATCATTCGGATTTGGCCAAGTGCTCTTCCCACAAGATGTCTGGGTAGTTGAAGTTTCCCATGACAACCATGCACCGGGAGCATGCAGACTCCTCCAGTACCCTGGCAAATTCCTAGTTGAGCTCTTGATCCTGATTAAAAGGTCTGTAGTAGACTCCTACCACTGTATTCCCTGTGCCATGTTCACCATGGATTTTAACCTAGGTGGTCTTCAGTCGTTCTCCCTGGGTGCCAATGTCAGCTTGCAGGGACATGTACTTTTCCTAGACATAGAGAGCTACACCCCCGCCCCTTTATCTGCACGATCTCTCCTGTACCAGGTATAGCTGTCTATACATGTGGCCCAATCATTGTAGTCATTCTTGTTTAGCAATAGGACCAGTTCCTCCTGTTTGTTCCCCAAGCTCCTGGCATTGGTGTACAGGCATGCAAGTGTCCCATTGGAGGCCCTAGTGTTCCCTACATTCCCAGGAGAACATCACTCCAGGGCTGGGTTAGGGGTGGATTCCCTTGGGTGCCTTAGCCTGCTGGATTTGCAAAAGTTGCCCAGTGGGCTTGCTGTGGCAGTAGTCCCCCATCCCCTGGCAGGCTTAGTTTAAAGCCCAATCAAGCAGGTCAGCCATTTGGGCTGAGAAGAGCTTCCTCCACAGTGCAGTGAGGTGGAGGCCATCTCTTCACAGCAGACCACTGCCTCTCTCAACGAAGAGCGGACTGTGATCGTGGAAGCCAAAGCCTTCACAATGACACCAGCACCACAGTCTTTGGTTAACTAACTTGATCCTCCTCTCCTTCCTCAGCCCATAGCCCAAAACTGGGTGGATTGAGGAAAACACCGCCTGTGCCACCAACCCCAAGTCCCGCTCCCAAAGCCCTGTAGCTTCTCATGACCCAGCTGAGATTGCTCCAAGCTGTGTCATTTGTGCCCACACAGGTAAGAAACATAGGGTAGTGGTTGGTGGGCTGTATGAGCTTTGGGATCCTCTCTGTTACGTCCCAAATACAGGCTCCCAGCAGGCAGCAGACCGCGCCCTCAGTCCTCATCAGAAGGGAGTCTCCCACAACAACTACTCTACGTGTGGCCTTAGGGAAAGCAGGGATGGTAGCTGTGAGTGATCCTCCCTCACCTGCAGGAGCTGGCAGCTCTGCAGGCTCTACTGGGGCTGCAAGAGATACATACCTGTTGCAAAGCTCCAGAGAGGAGGAGACCCTGGTGCAGTGAGCCTTGGGGTCGTTGACCTCCTTGGCCCGACCCCCTGGCTGGACAGTCTGGGAGATCTTGGAGTCCTCCCTTGTCCTGGAAGGTAACCTTGGCCTACCCTTAGCCTCCAGGGGGTGAAAGGCCTGGCAGTAGGAGTCTCTCCTGCATAGCATCCTTGACTGCAGTCTCTGGACTGTAGCCTGGAGGTCTGCTATCTGGTGCCACAGAGACTCCCAAGTGGAGCAAACCTCGCAAGGGGCAATGGCCATGTTCCTGGTCCCATGTGCCTGGAATTGTGCCAGGCAGCCCCCACAGCCAAGAGCCAGAGGCTCCATCTGCATGGAGATGAGAACCATGGGTTCCATCTGCATGGAGACCTCAGAAGTCTGAGACAGGGAGATCTTCGACTCCAAGGGGACCCTCATGTGGCCATCTGCATTGTGCCGTTGGTAGTCAGACACAATGCATGCCCTCATTTTGTTTCAAAGCCATTTTGAAGCCTTTTGTTTCATTTAGATTTCGCCGTTTCAAGCTCAAAAACGTGTTGAAACAGCTTCAAAGTGAAACACCCATGAAATCCTCTCAGTTAAGCCGGAGAGTACTAGCCTAGATCAGGCTACAGTGAGGTGGGTTGGCAACTGGCTCAGCAGCCGATCCCAGTGAGTAGTAATTGATGGGATGGCCTCACCATCTTCAGTGGTGTCCCCCAGGGACCAGTGCTTAGGCCCGTGCTCTTTAACATCTTTATCAATGACCTGGATGAGGAAGTGAAAAGCACAATGATTAAGTTTGCAGATGATATACCAAGCTATGGGGACAAGCAAGCATGTCCAAGGATAGGACAAGATCCAGGACAACCCTGACAGGCTGGTCCTATGGGCTGAACGTAATCAGATTAGGTTCAACAAGGAGAAGTGCCAGGTCCTTCATCTGGGTAGGAAGAACCCTCACCATATCTCTACAATGGGTGGTGGTCCACTGGCTAGCACTGCATCTGAAAGGCACCTGGGGGCGATAATTGACCAGAGGATGAATAAAAGCCACCAGTGTGATGAAGTCACCAGCAGAGCAAATAGGACTCTGGAGTGCATCAGCAGATGTGTCACCAACAGATCCAGAGAGGTGCTCCTCTCCCCCCTATTTGGCACTGGTGAGGCACCACACTTCAAGAAGGATGTAGACAAGCTCAAGAGTGCAGAGAAGGGCCACCCACATGATCAACTGCCTGGGGGACAGGCCTTATGAGGAGAGACTTTGGGGATCTAGGTTTGTTCAGTCTGAGTAAAAGAAGGCTGATGGGTGACTTGATAGCCCTCTACAGATATGTCAAGGGAAAACACCACAATCTGGGAGAGCAACTTTTCAGAAAAGCACACCCTGGAAGGACTAGGACCAATGGCCACAAGCTAGCCAAAGAAAAGGTTAGATATAAGGAAAAACTTATTTTCTGTAAGGGTAACTAGAATCTAGAACACATTTCCAGTGGAGGTGGTGCAGTCACCATCCTTGGTGGTGTTCAAGAGGAGGCTAAACAAGCACCTCGTTGAGCTCGTTGAGTCCAATTTACCTCCTGCCCATTGCAGGGGACCAGACCAGGTCCCTTCTGGTTCTTCTTTCTATGATTCTAAGTACGAAGTCCTGCACTTAGGGCAGAACTGGTTACTGATCGACTAAGCAGCAACTCTGCAGAAGAAGACCTGGGAGTTACAGTGTTCAATAAGCAGAATATGAGCCAGAGTGCCCTTGTTGCCAAGGAGGCTAATGGCATACCAGGCTGCCTTAGTAGGAATGTTGCCAGCAAATCAAGGGAAGTGATTATTCCCCTCTGGAATACTGTGTTCCGTTTTGGAGCCCCCACTACAGAAAGGATGTGGACAAATTGGAGAGAGTCCAGTGGAGGGCAACAAAAAGGTTAGAGGGCTGGGGAACCTGATTTATGAGGCGAGACTGAGGGAACTGGATTTATTCAGTCTGAAGAAAAGAAGATGGGAGTGGGATTTAATAACAGCTGTCAACTACCTGATGGGTGCTTACAAGGAGGATGGAGCTAGACTGTTTTCAGTAGTGGCAGATAATATACAGTAGCAAAGGAAGTTTAAGTTAGGTTTTAGGGAAAATCTCTCATGAGGAGGGTAGTAAAGCACTGGAACAGGTTACGCAGAGAGGTTTTGGAATTTCCATCTCTGGAAGTTTAAGACCTGGCAAGACAAAGCTTTGGCTGGGATGAGATAGCTGGGATTGTCCTGCTTTGAGCAGGGGGTTGGACTAAATCAGCTTCTCTAAACCCATGGTTGTAACTCAAAAGTGGGTCACAAGAGTATATGAAAGAGTTGTGACCAAACTTTAAAAATGGATTCTCCTTCAAAAGGAGAAAAGTGTGGGAAGCCACAGCTTTTCCCTTGAAGGCTGTCAGAGTTCCAGCTTGCAAGGGGCTGTTTGTGCCCCCCCCCCCCCACACACACACACACACTTGGGGGCTGGGGCCTGAGGGCAGTAGTTTGGGAGTGAGGGGCACTGGGTCAGGACTGGCCATTGATGTTTATAAGTGGGTCCTGGTACAAAAAAAGGTTAAGAACCCCTGGACTAGATGATGACCTCCTGAGGTTCCTTTCCACTCTCACTTTCCATGCTCCTATGGCTCCCTGAGCGGTGTCAGACACTGCTGCAATTCCCAGACCTGGTTCTACCAACACCTGACTTAAGAATGAATTACAATCCCCACCTCATAAAAGACAGAAAGGAAGGTGACAGCAGAAGAATGGAATGGTTCTACAGCTCAGAATATCCTCAGGCTAGGGAATGTAGCTATTTCAACTGAATGCAGAACTTGGCTGCTTTCTGTTCGTGCATTACTTGAGTGATCACATACTGTACACCATGATCTGAACTGGCACTAATTTCTGTAAATCACAGATCACAGGTTACCATTGCTATACATGATCACATTGTATAAGTGTTCTCTTCCATAGGAACAGAACTAAGATTTCTGTATTCAGGAGTACGGAGTGTTTTGAAACCTAAAAATAAGGCAGACACTACTAGACATTCATAAAAACAATGTTGCATTGAAGAACCAAGAGAAAGTCAGATCTCAATTTTATCTTCTATACAAATCAGTGAAAGTTAAGAATTGCCCATAAGTGACTGCTGTAAAATCTACTTGTTGAGAATGTTACAGTTAATAAGAGATATGCAAGATGCAGCTATAGGTCATGCTGCCAGGCTGTCTCTCCTGCCAGTGGCCAGTCCATAGTGAGCAGCTGCATATTCTGCACTACAAGACGCGGCCCTTTGCTTCCAGTAGCAGTGGCTCATTCACAATCCCCACATACCACCAAATCAGGAATGTTGTTACAAAGACACAGGCTTAATGTTCCTCTCTTACAAAGTTCCCAATACGTGAAAATTCAAATTCCTAAGGCAACCTTAATTTGGAAAAAAAAAAAAAAAAGTCTGCACCATATGGAAGTACTGGCCATATCCCACCATTCCTAACCTCCATCCAGGCTCCTCTTAGGTCCTCACCCTCCTAAAGAGAAAAAGCAGCATTTGGGAGATACGATTCTCCAGCCCCAAATCTGTTGTTTAGAACCAAAGAATCCCATTGTGGGTACAGTCCCAGGGGAGTGACATTAGCAGAGTTCCAGATGCAAAAATGGGTTTGTGGTGCCCAAGAAAGGCTTTTAAGGAAAGGATGCTTCAAACATCCCTCCCCACCCCCTTTCCCTAATAAATACTGCCTCTGTTACAGTTTATTGTTTATGCAAAGGTGGTAAGAAAGAAAAACTACAACGTTGGGGGAAAAGTGTTCTGAGAAGAGACTCTAAACTCAAATCATGAGCTTTCAAAGGACCTCTAACTACAGACAGCATGCATCATGGAGTATTCAGAGGCCAAAAGCAACACTGGAAGTTAAGTATTATTTGACACTAGAATAAAAGTTAGCTCAGTTCTAAACAGCTCCAGCAAGGGTTGCTAGAATCATCTGAGTTTCCAAAACCGCCTAATAAATAGGCTGCACTGCAGAGTCTTCTGTTCTTATAGACTTAAAAATAATGCTGGAGAAATATGCTTCTTCCCAACTGCAATTAATTCCTACACAATGGACAGAAGACTGAGAATCACAGGCATGCCCTACGTGGTCAGGGGAGTGAGGTAAGCTATTCATGTGGAAAACCATAGAAAAAAGAAGTGGGCCTAACAATAATTAAGACAGTGATTCTCAACCAGAGTCCCGTGGCATCCTGGGGTGCCTTGAGACCCTTTCAAGGGTGCCACAGGTTACTGTGTAATGCCAGCACAAAAGAAACCCATAGTTTTCAAATAGGGATCCATAGTGGTAAAAATATGCCGACGTGTTGTGGTCTGAGTTTTACGCAACAGAATTGCTCCATTATTTTTCTGTAGTCAAAAAACAAATGAAAACTAAGAGGTGGCATTTTCTGAGGGGTGCCTCAATGTCTCAAATCTGAAAGAGTTGAGAATCATTGAATTAAGGAAAGAGGGATTGAGTGCCCCATAAAAGATTGTGCAAGGGTCCCAGCTAAGCACCAACAGAGGGCAGGACGTGAAAATAGATGATGGAAAAGGAAAGTCTCTCTGTAGAAACCACATCCATACAACTACTAAAAAGCTCTTTTGTTCAATCTCTGTTAAACCCACTAAGCAGCCACACATCTTTTGAAAGGGCAGGGGTGTAGATTAAAGGAGTTCTGTCACAGCACAATGACCCCATTTATACAATCCAATACAGTTGAGTCGCATCTTACACGTATTTAAACTTATGCGAATTCAGCTATACACACTTGGCTCCTGGGGCTGGCGGCTGGGTACCAGCCAGGGCACGGCATGTAGTGCGCCACCGCGTGGTACTGTCTGCATGCGCTGGCATGGCTGGGGGGCAGCAGCTCACTCACGCTCAGCTGGCTGCCCTGGTGGGACAACACAGCGGAGGACAAGAGGGGCGAGGAGCGCAGCAGGAAAGGCGATTTCAACTATATACGATTCTCGCCTTACGCGCTGACTTCAGTACGTAACCCCCATTTAAGATAGGACTCCACTGTAGTTATATGCTGTACTGAAATATAGTAGAGAATGGGATTTTTTTTTCTTTCAGACAAGTTATCCATGCAGAACAAGCACACTTGTGTCCTACAAAAGCCAACCCTTGACCAGAAGATAGATGTTAAGTGCCAATTTTTTAAAAGGTATTTGCAGGCCTGAAGGAGACAGGTGTCTACTGAGATTTCTATTCCCCCTTGCTACTTCAGTGGCCAAGAATCAGTTGGTAGGCACAGCTAAAAAAATCTCACTAGGCATCTGTTAGGGTGACAATATTTGAATTTTGGGGAGCACTGGATTTGCAGCTGATACAAGGCTTTAACCTGTGGCCTAGCAGAGCTGCTGACCACAAAGCAGAATGATATCTAAACCAGCCATTTGTTTATGCTAAGTAACCATCTTAACTGTGTCAACCATTTTCTGTAAAAAGTAGCAAGTAAATCTGTGCAAGTCTGTGTGCTGTGAATGAGGTGACATTTTAGGAATGTGGAAGATGGTACAACATGAGACTAATAAAACAGACTGGAATGTGAACAACAATGTGTAATTGGTAACAGAATCCAAAATGAACATATGCAAAACAGTGAATGGTGATTGGTGAAGAAGCCTCCAGAAACTTTCAGGTTTTAGTCAAAGTCTGCCCACTGACCAAAGAAGAGAAGTCAAGGTCTTATACATGCATTGACAGCAAAGACATGGAATTGCCTATGCATTTCACTCATTTACATGTTAATGAAGCAAACAGTAAACAGAGGCAGAGCTTGAGATGGGAGCAGAAATGGGTGGAATACAAGGACGGACAAAGGTGTAGTGAATGTTAATGAACCTAAACCAAAGTGTATAAATGTGGAGGGAAAAAAAAGCCATCTCCATTCTGAATAAAGCTGTTGCAAGCAATGTGTGCAAGTAGTGTTTGCTCCCTGCTTGCTCTGGCTACTCAGTAACAGGATCCATAAGCAATTGGATCGTCGTCTCCCTAGTCGTTGGCCGCTGCATGGAGTCAGGGTCTAACAGCATCTACTCATATTTTAAAATGTCTAAATCTGACCCATTTTTCTACCCCCAGGATGATGTCTCAAGCTATTGATACAAGTCGGCAAGACGCACACTCCCTTCCAGAACTAAAGTTCACTTCTGGAAGTTTCACAATAGCTTAAGACTAGCTTGTTCAAGTCACTCTCTTATTGATGTTGAGGTGTAAGGGGAGGGGTGGGGAGGCTATAAACATTGTCTAGCGCAGCAGTTCTCAAACTGTGGGACATGTACCACCAGTGGTACGCAGACAACCTGGAAGTGGTATGCGGAAGGCCAGGGGGAGGGGCTGCACACACCAAGCCCAGCAGCATCCTGCTGCACATGGCCAGGAACACAGCGCCGCCTGTCAAGCAGCACCCAGTAGATAAGTGCATTGGAGTGAAGGGGGGCAGATCAAGGCCTCCACAGTGAGGGGAGTGGGGGGGCAGAGACAGGGGCTGGGATGAATGGGCCCCTGGGGAAGGTGCTGCAACAGTCAGAGCCTAGGCAGCTCATCTAGGGGCATGGGGGGTTCCCACCATTATGCATACCCCAGGATAGGCAAGGGGGGCACATGCCCCCCAAATCTGTGCATGGGGCAGAGGTGTGCTGTGGCTGCACACAGGGCTCCGCACCACACTCCTACTAGCCCAGGAACCTCACACGATGCCATGCATCTGCCGCACACTGGCTGCACTGCATCCTCTGCCTGTCCAGTGGTGGCAGGCACATGGCATCCTGTGCAGCTCTGGAGGCAGCAGTAGCACAGTGCAGAGCACAGCAGCAGTCCATTGCTCCCCAGGGGTTCTCTTCCCTCAGGCTGGCTTGCCCTGTCCCCACAGCAGGGCCTGCACAAAGGTGGCCTGGGCCTTTCCAGGGATGTGGGGGGGGGGGGCCTCCCCTAACTTGACGCACTCCAGGGCAGGCATGGGAGGCATGTACAGCCAGCACACAAGGCACATGGCATTGCACAAGGCTTCCAGGGCAAAGACAGCCTGGAGCAGAGCCCAGTTTGCAGGAGGCTGCCTGCCTCTGTCCCACACACAGATCCAGGGGGCATGTGCCCCCATGCCTGTCCCAGGGTGCACACAGTGGTAGAGAGCCACACCACCCCCAGTACCCCTAGACAAGCCACCCACTGCTCTGTCCCACAGTCAGCCTTAGCCAGAGGGTCCCATCCACCCCCACCCCTGCTCCACTTCTTTCCTCAATGTGGGAGCTTTGATCTGCCCCTCCCCCTCCACCAACTTACCTACAGGGCACTATGTATGTCTGTGTGCAAGTCTGTCACTGTCAAGCCACAGCACCCCAGCCCTGCTGCTGCCCCTTACTTCTGACCCACAGTACCCTGCATCCTGCCAGAGCGTGCATGGATCCTCTCCCTCCCCATGCACCCCTACAGCTCCTATACCTTCCTACTAGAGACATCCCCAAAAGCATCTCTGGATGGGTAAATTTATATTGTCTTGTCTTTTTTTTCCCCCCCCCATTTACAATCGTTTTAGATGGCTACTATAACTGATAACAATGTTTTATGATTAGTAAAAATTTTGATCTTGTTTTAATACAGTCTGTTATCTATGTGTATGAAAAATTTGCTGGTGGTACTTAACGCTGTATCATTTTAAATTGGTGGTACTCAGTCTGTCAGAATTTGGGAACCACTGGTCTAGTGGAAAGGCCACTGTATACAGAGTCTGAAGAGCTAGATTCTTAATCCCGGCTCTTCCCCTGACCACTTTGTGATTTTGGATAAGTCACTTCACTACCCTTTGTCAATTTTCCCTGCCACCCTTTATCTGTCTTGTTTAGATGGACTGTAAAATCTTCTGGGCAACAATGAGCCTCATTCTAAAAATCCTGATCTCCACTGGGAGAGTGGGATCCCCACTCTTGGTGCTGCTATACTACTAATAAATGAGGAGATACCTCTAACACACAAACAGGTCAATGACACCACAAAAAACAGAAGGCAGCCATTTGAACTGCCACATTTCATTAATTCAGACACATCCCAGACCCCTCTACATACTCACCCCAGCCACCTGTCAAAATCCATTTCCCATCACGCCCCTAAGTACAGCCAGCTTCATTTAGCAAGAACAAGAAAAGTACCAACACTTAGGCAGGGAAGCAAGAAGACTGTTTTCTAACATTAACTTATTGTTTATCAGTGCCATCAGGCAGCTTTAGAGCGATGGCTGCTTTACCTTGGTGACAGAGTCATTGACGTTGATGGCCGGCACTTTTAGGGTCCCATTGGCCTTCATCTTATACAGATTATGAACGCCAGTGGTTGTTTCTTCTGAGATACCTTTAATTCCTGCAGGGGAGAGGAGAAGAATTCAGAGTGATATACTGCAAACAGACAAGTCCAAATATAGACACAGTTTTACTAAAAAAGCTTCCTTTAAAATAAATCTTTTGCAGGAAGGGAAGAAGCGATAATGTCCCTCTACTGCAGTGTTTCTCAACCTGTGGGTTGCAACTGCAAAGTTGGTCACAAGTATATATGAAAGTCACAGACAAACTTTAAAAATGGATTCTCCTTTAAAAGGATAAAAAATGTAGGAAACTATAGCTTTTCCCTTGCAGGCTGGCAGAGTTCCAGCCTTCAAGGGGCTATCTGGGGCCCCCTATGCCTCACACACCCACCCCCTGCCCCACACACTGGAGAGCTGGGGTCTGGGGGCAGTGGGTCCGGAGTGAGGGGCACTGGGTTGGGACTGGCCATTGATGCTTACAAATAGGTCCTGGTATAAGAGAGGTTGAGAACCACTGCTCTACTACACTGTTTGAGTCTAAAATAAACACATCAGTGAAATCCTGAATACCTGCAATATCCAAGAGTCTGCATTAGAAGAAAGCTGTTGAAAACCCCTTCTCAGAGCTCCATCCCATCACTCCAAAGAGACAATTACTCCCCCTCCTATTTTGCAGCACTGTGGCAAGTCAATATTGCAACTCATAGGTACCACCTAACATACCTATGCACTACTACTTGAATGCCTGACCACCTCTTAATGTCTATCCAAATACCACCCCTGAGAGCCAGTGTGGAAAAACCACTCTGGGACAATGATCCCTATTATGCTCCCATTTTGCATATGGGAAGGAAACAAATTCTATAGCCCGGGGTGGGGCAGGCCCTACAGTCACAAATACAGCATCCAGACCATTTGAGTCCAAAGCAGAGCTCACATTGCCAAATAGCAGCTTCTCCATTACTGACAGCCTCCATTAACTAGAGTAAAGTCAGGTGGCTTACAGCAGTGTTCACCACACCTGCTGGCTGAGCTTCAAAGATGTTGCTTTTATATGCTTGTGAGAGAAGGATGATTAGCCAAATGTATTTAGAGAAACCACTTCAAAAAGAATATATTTCTTGAGGGAATGGAGCCTGCAGTCAGATTTAGTTAGCTTGAAAGGTTACAGTCTGGGATAAGTCCTCAGGCTGGGGGTCAGGGAAGCAATTTCTCTTGGGCAAAAATATGGATTCACTTTGGACTTTAAACTCACTGGCACTAAATTACAATACAGCAACCACAGACTGCTCCCTCAGTCAGTGAACACCACGTGAGTCTCCGATGCGACTTTATTAGTAATAAAAAGGGCTGCTGGAAAGGGTAAGGCAAAGAATTCCTCCATGCAGTATGAAACACAAAACCTGGCCCCTCTAAAGCATTGTAAACAATCTAGTGACTGACTGCCAAGATGAATGATCTCATGCACATTCCAGTGTCTACACGAAGACTTGCAAAAGCAAGCCTGCAATGCATGTTTCTAAGTAAGCACTTTGATGGCAAAAATATGGCTTGGTGGACTGGGCCTAAGTTTGGGATTCAAGAATGCCTAGATTCTAAATTTGTTTTGTCACTAATCCTATGACCTTGCTTAAGACACAACCTCTTTGCTTCCCCATCTGCAAAACAGGGAAAATACCCATTTCAGAGATTTGAGCAGTTTCTAAAGAGTAGCTCAAATTTGTGGGAGCTTTGGAAGGGCATAGTGCTGTGGAAGAGCTCAGTCCTGTCAAGCCTAAACCTAGCAAGCTAAGATTCAAATTAGGAAGTTGCTACTCCTGTTTTCTTACTAATAGTAACTGATCAGCTGCATCAGAATTTTAATGGAATTCTCCTTCACTATGAAAAAGTATTAGTTACTATCACTAAACTTTGGCTTTCAAGGGAATTTCCAGCAGGATCCAAAATCCACAAAAGGTAGACTTCTAATGTAGTCACATCACTGTGCTTCACTAACAGGCAAAGGGACTCAGGCTCCTAAATCACATGAGGAATTCTGAAATATTTACTCTCAAGGTCCAGCCTACATGTTTAGGGTTTGGGGTTATTTGCCTGGAGTTAAAAAAAAAAAAAAAAAAAAAATTAAGCCAGTACAAACCTTATTTAATTTTTATTGTAAAGTTTTAAAACCCACAGGAAAAAGAAAGTCTGTTAAGCAGCCTGACAAACCACCAATACAAGTAGCATCTCTATATAACACAATTGACACCATACCAGCTAATTTGGCAAGGGGGAGGAGGGAGGTAGCAACAGATAAAAAGTGTAATACATGCAAAAATTCTACATACATCTAAAGACTTATGGAGAAAAATTACTGCCTTCCACATTATGGCCTTGGAAGTTTTTGATCCACTGAAGCAAAATTTATGGGACACTTTTTAATAAAAACAGGTTTTCTACTGAGAAGGCTGTAAAATAGCTCTCCAAACATTAAACTTCTCACAAATTGCTCTGTTCACACAGTTATACTACTGGAAGAAAGCTTAGCAAGGAATTATCTTCACATACACACGTTCATACAAGATTATAGCTCAGGTTGCAAGCAGTACTGGATATTTGTGTCAACTATTATTTTGCAAAGTTCTTCCTAGTCAGAGCAAGATTTTGTTCTCCCTTATTGTGCAATACAAGCAATCATTATTCCCAACTCAGTCATAGCATTGCCATGTCATTCAAAGAATTTTACAAAAAGTGTTGATGTTATCCCTATTTGATAAAGAAGGGATGCTGAGGCATAGGAAAGTGAAGGGACTTGTCCAAGGTCGCCTAGGAAACCACTGACACAAACCCAAGACTCTTAAGTCCCACTTCAGAGTTCTATCCACTAGGATATATTAGTTTGATCTTGAGGATGGGGACCAGACTTATGCCTGGAATAATATTATTTTGGTTGTTCCATCAGAGCTGTTCACAAACTATATTTGGTTTGGGGAAAAGGAGAAGAAACGTAACATGCAAACTATTCAGCTTGCTGCCATCAACTGAACCATGTTTATTACTTTAACAACAGGGTAGATTTACACCTTACAGACTAACAAAATTACACACACACACACACACACACACCCCCCACAGGTTTTTTTTGAGCTGGAGCTCACTTCAGATGTGAAAGGCCATGCACAAACCAGCATATAAATGGGGAGGGTGATTTAAATATGAAGGTACAAAGGGAGGGATAGAGGGAGGAAAGGAAGAGGCAAACAAGCAATCAAACCCACAGGAACAAAGCAGTCACAACCATTAATTCATTTTTACCTCCCTGGATGTTCCACCACTGATCTCAGAGTAGCTGTTCTTAGGTTTTCTTTAAAAGCCGACTTCAAAGGGAAACTGTGGAAAAGGGAATCATCCACAGACTGAACTATGTTAAGTATGGTCTAAACAAGGACTATAGATTCTTACTCTATTACCTGGATTAGTTTCTACCAGCACTTTTATGCATGCTCGGGGGGGGGGGGGCAGGCTTTAGAGTAGTTCCAAGAGCTTCTCTAAAGCATCACAGACTCTCCTGCATCAGCATCCCCGTGCTTCAAAATGACAGAGAAGGCACTTGAACTAAAGCTTGTTTGGCAAGCTTGTTAAAGCGCCTCTGCCGCCATTTTGAAGTGTGCAGACACCGAGACACGGAAGGCTGCTGAAGCGCCAAAATTATCACACTCAATTAATCAAGTCTGCTCCAATGCACTGTAAGGTTGTAATTATCTCTCTGAGCCCAGCCAGGCTCAGCCTGGAGAAAAGCAGCAACCCAGCAGCCACAGCAGCAGCCAGTTAGGCAGGTTAACCCTTCCCTGTTTGCTCCCTTGGGACAGAAAGCATAGGGAGTCACAAGTAGATGGGTGGAGGGCAAAGGGGAACCCCAAGGCACAGGAGGCAGCCTGGAACAGAAAGGGGGATTCTTACTTTTTAGTCCTTCAGGTGCCTGATCCAAACTTGAGTTAGCTCTACTAATACTCATCAACATTTGTGCAGCTCACAGTGTAAGGTGTAACAAGGCCCATGCTTAGTTTCCTCTCAGAGCAGCTTATCTGTCCTGATGAATTTCTTGAGCATGGCTTTTTTCAGAAGGGTCTCAGATGGCCCAAAGATCTTCACTAGGGCTTGTCTCCTGCTTCACTCAAGCAGAACAAAAAGTGACAAAAAGCTCCTAAGTCCTCCTGTGGCTGAGACTGAGGGAAGCTGTCACTCAGAGCACAGCATACCAATCTCAACCTCACTCGTGCCCATTGGCATGGAAGCAGAAGCAGTAGGGCTGTAAAGTCATGACTGGCTAAATAGGACCCCAAATGGGAGCAAAGGCTGAGATGGAGAAGGGAGGATAGAGCAAGGGTATGTCTAGAAAAGAAAACAGAGAAGCTTCAGAGAATTCTCGGGAGACGAGTCAAGTGAGGTAGCTTTACTTTTCACATCAAGCCCAATCATTATCTGCAAGATCTCCATGGGGTACTTGTTAGCAAAGCAGATGAAGCTATGCAGACCAATTGTCTGTAGTTTAGACCAGTGGAAATAAGAGCTACTTCCCCTTGCACCATCCTAGCATCTGGGGAACACCTGTTACAAGGCATCATGGGCTTAATTATTGCCATCACAGGCTTAGTATTCCCCATCCTCAAAAGATGGGCAGCCAGCAACTTAATGCGAGTGTATCCTTATGCAGTAGAAACTTCTGCCACAAATCAAATTACTTTTCAGTCCAGACTTCCATCTCAATTGAGACTGAAATTGCATAAAATCAAAATACATTATGGATTTCCCCCTCATTACAATCAAGAGACACTGATAAATTGAGACAGGGCATTTCTTGCCTGATCATTGGTTTCCAATGCCCACAGCACAGCAGACAGCAATGGAAAGTGCAATACTGCCCTCTAGTGATCCTTTGCAGCAGAGCAACCTTTAAGCGGAATGGGGCTCCACCAAGTATTTTCAGTATCCCTTTGCACATCTGATGGCATAACAGTTCACCCTTCAGTGCCTACAGGGGAATGGTTCTATGTATATACCACTGGACATACTATAGCAATGATTCATCTATCAACCATCACCATCTTGCATGACTTCCCTGGAAAAAAAAAAAAAAAAAAAGACATTAGAGGACTCCTGCTTAAATGCAAACAGATTTGGTGAGTAATATAGTGCTAGGGGAGATCATGAGAAGGAGTGCATGACAAAATCATTCAGATTCCAAAAGGGAGCTCTGAAGCTTCTCTACTGTGAGAACAAGCCTAGCTCAGAGAGGAGTCCATCTGAAGATGTGGACAGATGCAATGCTTACAACATTCTAAATCAGGTAGACAAAACATGACCTCCAGGTTATACTGTCCCACCTATCCAGCCCGCTGGCCACTACTGGGAGCCTGAGGACAGAGGGCTGCGCCACACGCTGATCCACTGAGCCAGGCTGGGCTGTGCAGCACCTTGACTCCTCTACCCCTCTGTATCCATCCCCCCCATTTCCTGTTGGCACTGTGGCTGTGCAGTCCTGGCACCACAGCCACAGGCAGCCAGGCCCATATGTGATGCAGACCAAGCAGCCATCCCTCCCACTGCAATGAGCCACTAGTCCATCAGGCAGCCTCCCCAAACTTTCCTGATGGGGTGCAGCAGCAAAAGGGGGGGAAGCTACTCAGTGTGCTGAATCACACCCCATCCCATATGGGCCCAGCTGCCAGTGTCAAGACTGCACAGCACAAATCAGTAAGCCAGGTGGGGGCAGAGGAGTCTCCACACTTTATGGCCCTGCCTCAACCCAGAGCTGAGTGGTACAGGGCAGCTGGCAGGTCAGATAGAACAAGATCAATTGGCATCTCCCCACCCCTGCCCCACTAGCCCTCAACAGCTCACCAAAAATCCTTAAGAAGCCCTCCAGTTCAAATAATTGACCACCCCTGATTTAAATACACTTTAAACCCCAGACATTATACTGGTCTGAAGTGGTATATAACTTCACAGGTTTCAAAACCACACTAGGAGAGGCCATTTCCCAGCAGCCCCTGCCCACATGGCTGGAGCTGGTCTCCAAAGAGACCCCACCTACTTTGCTATGATAGGGAGCACTGTGCTGAGCGACCAGCCTCAGCAGAGCAGGGCAGGGGGTTGCTCCGGAGCCACTGTGATTTTGCAGCAGGGGTAGCTTGGTCTGGGGCCAGAGCAGAGCTGCAATCAGCCACCTGCACACTCCGGATAGGGGCATGCAGGCAGCACATTATCACTGCTGCAAAGAGCCAGGGCAGAGCTGCAGACTGGTCCCAAGCTGGAGCAGAGCTGTGATCTGCTGCCTGCACACCCCTGCCCAGAGAATGCAGGCAGATCATGGCCCTTGCCCTGGACCAAGCTGCCCCTGCACAAAATCCCAGAAGCTCTAAAGCAGGCCCCTGCCCTGCTGCACACCCTGCCAGCATGGCTGGGGCCAGTCTCCATGGCAACCCCAGCCTTGCACTCTCTCTGGAGATCAGCTCCAGCCATGCGGGCAGGGGCTGCTGGGAAATGGAGTCCACTGCCAGCCAGATCTGGCATTTTGCCCATGCCTGAGCTAGATGGTTAAGGTAGGACTGTCACTCCTTCCTGTTGCAGCTGCTAGCAATTTGAGCCCAAGGAGATGAGTAAGCTGCTGCAGAGATAAAGGCTCCTGCCAAGTCAGGAGCTGCTTCTGTAGCAGAAGTCTCTGCTATGGAAAAAGGGAAAGTAAAGTAATCTTAGCCATGCTGCAAAGGGCCAATGCAGCAAGCATACTAGGCTCCTAGGGCATCTAGGTACATGCATCCAGGTTGCTCTGATGCACTGCAATTACAGTGTCGGAGCAGAATTGATTAATCAGGTCTGCTGGACCGTGGTAATTACCGCACTCCACCAGACTCCAGTGTCACATGTATCAGCGTCCCCACCTTGAAAAATGGTGGTGGTGGTGCTTTAACTAAAGCTCATTCAACAAACTTTAGGTAAGGTGCCCCTGCTACCATTTTTCAGCATGGGGATGCTGATGCATGCAACACTTTAATTAGACTGCGTCTTGGAGCCACTCTAATTAAATGCCCCTGGCCGTCCAAAGCATGTGTATAAAACGCCCATATTGTCCACAACCAGCAGCTAGAGATCCCAACAATAGCTTAACTAGGGGCAGGGAGCAAGAAGGGCACTAATGCCAGATGTTTATTTAGAGGGAGAGTTCAAATAGCAGCCCTGGGGAAGCCAGCACCCCAGCAGCTGCAACTAGGCAGGGTACACAGAGCCCACCCCAGCACCAGCAAAACAGTATCCACAGAGTAGGTCACAATCGTATTTCCTTGCTTATCATATACCCCAATTTCCAGCAGCTGATTTTCAAAGAGGGGCGCCAATAATAATAATAGGTCCATAATCAGATCAGCACCAATATAAAGAAAATTTAGTATATCAGAAATTGGCCGTATCAGGCCAATGATTTGCCCAATAATTTGGCCCGCGCATGCGTGCAGCTGCAGCACAGCACAGGCAGTGAGGAGTGCAACTTAGCAGTGTGGAGAGCTGCCTCCAACTGGTAAGCCTGGTGTGGCGGAAGGGGTGGGGAGATTAAGACCCCCACGGTGAGGGAGGAATGGGACTGAGGCAAGCACTGCCCAGTCAGGGTGGGGCAGGTACAGCACAGAGCTACATCATCCGGGGGGGGGGGGGGGGGGGGCAACGCTGTTTGCCACACATATGGGAGCCGCTGGTCCAGCAGCTTGTCTGGTGCTCACCTGCTTGTACGGCAGCTCCCACTGCTCAACCAGGTTGGGGGGGGGGGGGGGGGGGGGGCGCATGTCCCCAGCTCCATGTGGGGCCACACCAAGCTTTTCCTGGTGGGGCAGAGCTGCACTAGGAAGGGGCTATGACCCAGTAGCCCCCTTCCCAGCACAGCCCCACCCTGCTGGGAAGAGCTTGGCACAGCCCCGGCCCCACCCCATCCCGCATAGATCCATGGGCACATGCCCCACCCCCAGATGAGCAATGGGAACCGCTGGACAAGCAATTGAGTGCTGGACCAGCAGCTCCCAGACCAGTGATTTCGCCAACTTTAACTGCTGGAGTGGCATGCAGACATGGAGATGCATCATAACAGTTGATCTGCACTCAATTAGCAGCTCCCTCTCCCCTTTTAAAAAGGTTAGAAGGTGCATTAGTCCATATCCTTAGACACTATCAATGTGACACCCACTCCACCAATATAAATGAGATACAAGTTTTAACTCCCATCCTTCCTGTGAGCTTCTGGGTGCAGAATACTCAATCTGTCATGAATCTTTCACATTGACAGCACCTGACTGGCTTTCGTGCTGTTCTTACAAGCCTGGGACATAACTGAATCCCAGGATTTCCACTAGCTCATTAGTAGAGCTATTTAAATCCTGGCTTTTCCTGAACTCTCTCTTTCATGCTCCCAAAGGCTGCAATAGTACAGCTGTGGTATCAAGGCATTACAACAGCTGCTGCACACTAGAGAAGAGATGAAGAGCCACCTAGTGTTTGAGCTTTTGCATCAGCATTTTAAACAGCTACGCAGTGTGAAATTTCGCCGGCAGTTTTGTTTCGAGCTCTAAATGAGTCAAAACAGTGAAATCAAAACAAAACAGCTTCAAAACATTTTGACTTGCCTTGTTTTGTTTTGAGTTTTGAAGCTCAAGCTGGGCTTGTCTGCAGGGAAACAGGAACTAAAATAAGGAGAGGGAAGGGCTGCTCTCATTATTGACTGTGTAGCTGACCCATTACAGGGATCCTTCCCTGAGGTCTCTTCAATCCTGGTGCTCTGGGGGAGAAATGGAAAAACTGCATAAAAGGCAGCATTGGTTGTACTGCCCTGCTTTCTGCATTGGTGTCAGTTACTGAGCTGTGTATTCTAGCTTTGCCTGTTAGTAGCTAGAGGTGCAGGGCCCCAGAACCCAGACTCCCCCTGCACCTAACAGCTGGCAGGCTTCATGGCTGCAGCAGGGGCTAGCATATCTGCAGCTTTCACCCTGCTGCACCTTAACGCACCGTGTCACCCCATCATGAGTTTTGCTTGTCCACAGTTTCCCTGAAACCCCCGCACCCATCTTCTTGAAACTTGGCAGGCTTCATGCCCTCAGAAGGGGCTACCATTCCTGCAAATTTCATCCAAATCAGGCCAGAAATGACAAAAGTTATAGGCTGTTTCAAGCTTCCCCATTATAGCCTATGGGCAAAACGTCAATACAGCATTGAAACAATGGTAAGCCACTACGTTGAATATATTTCAACTTCTTCACTCCCGCAGCTGAGCTGCACCTTTCTTTCCCCATTTCCAGTAAATCCTATTTCTTCACCAGCCTTAAATATCTGGAAAACAATCACCAAAAAGTAGAGTGACAATATGGAACAATGTGAAATCTGGGACACCACTACCTCCCCCTTCCTGCTGCAGGGAGTCAAAGGTCCACTAATGATACATTGTTCTTAACTTCACAGATGATAACATTTGTGAAGTAACAATAAGCGTTTATGTGCTATTTAACTCTCTGCTAGGACTTCCTATTTCACAGCTCTTGCTGCTGCCTCTGTACCACATACCTGGGACGCTCGTTTTAAATTTTCACCAGCTGGCCAGGACCACCTCCAAAATCCAGGATTGTCCTGGCCCATCCATGACATATGGTCACCCTCCTGACCCAAACAGGGCACCAAACAGTTTACCCAGAATCCCTCTGTCACCTCCTCTGTCTGCCTGTCATATATGATTAGTGTAACCCGACCCTCCATAAGACTGAACCAGACCAAGTTGTCCCACACCTCATCTGTATATACATTTTTGGAGGGTCTCAGGATTCATGACAAGAACACCTGGTTCCAGTCATGAGTGAGGGGCTAATTAGCACATCAATCCTTTGTGGGGGGGCATCTGGAATACACACTCAACATGGCTTGAAATACTGTTGACACTGCTGCAGACCAGTCCAATGAACTATATGGTAAATAACAAACCTTTTGCTTTGGATTAATACCATGCATAGGTTTGTACCATGTAGAAGTGAGACAAAAGGGCTGCTTAAAAAGCATGTTTATCAAATACATGCACTAAAACTTGCAGCAGTTTCCACAAAGATAAAATGCATCAATTTTGAATGAACAGTTCTGTGGGTATGTTTAAAATTGTCAAAATTTTCAAAACAGCATAGGTAAAAACAAGAGTTGTCTCATTTTAAAGAGAATTAGGGAAGCAGGAACTTTAAGATGAGAAAACTAGGGGTTGTTTTTTTTTTTACCTAGATGGTTTTGAAAATTTTTTACCCCCTTTCTAGAAGATCTTAGAACTCATAAATCTCATCCTCCTCCCTCTTTTTATTCAGTGGGAGAGAAAAAAAAAACCCACCAGCTTTCCTGCTTTTTCAACTCCCAATCAATTTCTCAGCTTTGAATAAACCAGTTCAAATGAAGAAAATATTCTTTCTGTACCTGCAGAAGAGGCTACTGCTGGTAAAAGCTAGTGTAGCACTTTAAAGAACTCCGGTGCCAGGTGCTTGGTTAGGGTCTTCCACCAATTCAGTGGTGTGATGAGAATTAGGCAAGTAGGAACTCAAAATCAAATGACTTTCACCTAAGCATTTCAAAAATTTTCCCCAGGTGACCTGAAATAATTGTTTTAATACACTAGTCACAGTTCACACTTCTAAAATGAAAGTTTAATAAGTTAGTTGCAAGTGTCCACCATGTTTTGATAAAAAAAGTTTATGTATTCAAAACATTAAAAATTGTTTACTTAATCTGAGTGCTGGTTTTCCAAGTTTAATTAAATACAAATTGCCATTTTAATGTAGCTTGATACAAATAAAAATTAATCTCTGAATAATATAGATATAGATAGAGAGATAGATATAGATAGAGAGATAGATATAGATAGAGAGATAGATATAGATAGATTTCACCATTTTATAGCATACCAAAATAAAGGATTTCTAAAAATTTAACTATGTTAAGCTATATATTTAATATATAGGAAACAGTAGCAGGGGACTGGGATGTGCCTGCTCCTTTAATGGCGTAAGCAGGCTGAGAGGCACTTGCAGGTGGCAGGGGGGAGCTAACAAGGGACTCGCCTGATGGGAAGAGGGCTCAGGCTGGAGCTGTAAGCCCAGAGCCTGCACTAGTCAGTTATTGCATGGTTGCCAGGGAGAGACTGAGAAGCAGGGCTCCTGCAGGGGCCTGGAGTTAGCTAAACATCACTAGGTTTTACGAGCAAGTGGCCTTTGTTTATGTTAATGTTAAACCCCTAGAGGGGTTGAGGTGTCTGCCAGAGGGTTAAGCCAGACAAAGGGGTCTGAGAGCCTGTAGCGGGGGCAGCGTGTGGGACTAAGGGTCAGAAAGCTCTGAGGGAGACACTGTAAGGCACTAGGGGGATATGAGGGGCCAAGGAAGCCAGATGTATAAATAAGTTAACATCAGAGAGAGAACATCCACAAGGTCTGGGGTATGGTGTAGGGGTGGAGAAGGAGCCATGCAAATTTTCTCTTAAGGCTACAGGTGCCCTACAGAGACTTAGTCAGGCTGAGAGAGACCCATCAAGCCTGAAGGCTGGATTGAGGCTAGTTGGGGCTCACAAGAAACCCAATGGGAAATTATTAGGATTAGGGCTCACTTTAAGGTGTGCCGACACAGCTTTGTGGCAGGGCACTTGGTATGCCTGCTATTAAGAGGTCAGACCATCTGCTGAGCCACTAATTGGTCAGATCCAATTAGTCAGCTGACCCAGGGGCAGGCAGGTGAGACTAGGCCTGATTAAAGGAATCACCTGACTGACAGGGAGATGCCCGACTGGAGGAGGGATGGCTATAAGCCCAAAGCCTGACAGCAGGGCTGGTAGTAAAATCATCAAGCAGAAAGGCTGCAGCTCCTGAATGCCAGCAAGGGAAGTGACATCTGGAAGTTTTGGTAGGAACTAAGGGAACGGAGGAAGTTCCTGGGGACCCAGTGGAAGGCCCAGTGCCCCGAGAAGGGGACTGCATGCACAGAAGCAGTGTTGAGAAGCCAGGCCAGCCCAGAGTAAGGGGTGTACGCACAGCAGCCTAGTGAGAGGCCAGCCCAGCCCAGGCCAGGGAGTAAGGGGCTGAGTGCACAAGAGCCTAAGAAGGAGCCAGTCAAGCCCTGGAAGACGGGCTGAGAGTTTGTGGGCTTGTTGAGGGGCTAGGTGAGTCCCGAGAGAAGGGCTGAAGGTGTTAGAGAGAGACTTAGGGAAGGATTTGGGTGAACCCCAGTGAATGTGGAAGGGCACAGGGGCCTATTGAGGGGCTCAGATGAGCCCAGAGTAGGAAAGGGGCTGCATTAAAATAAATCTACAGGGGGCTCCAGGTGAGCTAAGAGAGGCAATGATCTATGGGGGGCCCTCCCAAGAGCACAGACCCAGAGAAGAGAGGGCTGGCTGCTTGGGAACTGATCCTGGGAACCTTGACAGGTTCAAGCTAGGGTGAGTGCCCAGGAAGGGCCAAACGATGAAACAGTCCACCGCAAGAGAGACTGCCAGAACTGGGAGCCTGGAGTCTCGACTAGCCTGAAGGTGGGGCCAGGGCCTAGAAGAGGCCAAAGGTGCGTGGGGGGGAGGGGGAGCACAGCAGAGGGAGGGGTCTAGTGGTGGGCAGCCCAGGATGACAATGGCTGGTGCCAAGTTGTCTGAGGAGGAAGGATCAAGGACAGGGGCCTGAGAATGAGCTGGGGGATCAGGGATGGAGGATTCAACAGAAATGGAGTCAGGGCCAGGGGGCCCAGTGGTTAGCAGCCTAGGAGAGATGTAGGACATCTAGGGAGAGCCCAGAGAGCGACATGCAAGATCAGGTAGGCCTGAAAACGGGTACTGAGTAAGACCTACAACTGCACCCTACTGAAGCTGGTTAGCATGGTGGGACTGCCTGTGACAGGGCAGCCTCCATGAAGTGTCACAGATGGGCCACTCAAGAGGAAATAGAGGATGGGATGCTGGAAAGCCTCAGCTCCCACAGCCCTGTGGGTTACTCTGTCGAGGGGGAAGGCTAGGGGAGCACACTCGAACAAAAAGGTACTTGGTAGGGGAGACTGAGACCATGCAAGTCCACAGGCCCAGCAAGAGGGGCCTGAGCTGCATAGTGGGGCCCAGCAAGTATAGTGGGACCAGAGGGGTCCAGTGAAGGGCACAGAATGGAGTCCAGGACCAGAGGATTCCAACAGCCTGGATAGTGAGGTCCCCGAGGCACATAGTGGAGTCCAGCAGGCATAATGAATCCAGAGGGATCTGGGAGTAGAGTACACGACTGGATGGGCCTAAGGGCCTGGAGAACATTCAGAAGAATAGAGACCAGAATGAATCCAGAGGGACCAGAAGGGGCTAGCAGCCTAGAGAGGTGCTGGGAAAAAGACCAGAGGGCCTGGTAGCCCAGGGAGGGGTTGTGTGAGACAGAGGTCTGAGGACCCAGAGAGGGGCTGAGAGAGGCCAAGGGACTATAAGGCCCAGTGATGGGCTGTATCAGCAGTAAGTAAAACATCTGTAAGGATGCCATCTGCAAAGCACTGGACATGGTATAGGGGAGGTAGAGACCCATATGATTGGCCCATAAGGCTATGAGCACAAGTTGGGTGGTCATTATAATAAATGCAGGGCAGCCTCCTGCAATATATATCTATTAAGAGCAAGGTGTGGCAGGTGACAGTGGGACAGAATGCCCTTAGAGTGGGGTAATTAAAAAAAATTGGGGGTACCCCATGACAAACCTCCATTATTAAAGCTTGATTATTAAAAACAAGGTGTGGCAGGTGAGCAATCTAGGGAGAGCAACATTATAGTCTGAAACAGGCAGGAGCTACAAAGGCCACCAGGGGGCATGATGGCCAACGCTGTGGCTACAAGCCTGTCACAGCCGCATATATTAAATTTACTGTAAAAACTGGATTTAGTTGCAAGTCAACATGAATTTTTGGCCATTGACTAATGAAATACCTTTTTAAAAATATATACATACATACACACAAAAAATGGGACAGTAGATAAAAGTCAAGGATTTAAATTGCACTTTTGACTTGCCAATTTAAATAGGCGATTTAAAGTGGTTTGATTTAAGTCAATTTACCGTTACTGACAAGTCTCAAGTTATGTTTGGACATGAGCTAACAGGTCCCTACTTCCAGGATAACAGCATCATATTTTCTTCACATTAACATTTACTGTCCATATTACCTTGCTTTCAATGAGATTTCACAAAAGTGAACAAGAAATAGATTTGTCTTGTATTTTCAAAGATGCATTCTGAATACACCTAAAAAGACCTTATTAAATGCTTAAGTTGCAGTGATTTCAAAGTTGGCCTTTCATACATTTCTTTATTTGTGGTAAATATAGTTATAGAAATGATTGAGGAAAGCAAATAATTTTAAGTTGTTGATGAGTGAGTGATTGCTACCTGGGCCTGCAAAAAAGCCTTAACAGGGTCTGAGTCAGCCCAGGCCCAGAAGGGTATAAAAAGGAGACTCCCCAAGCAACCAGCGAAGAGGGACTGCAAACAGGGGAAGCAGTTTGCAGGCCAGTTTGGGGGTAGTAACATAGCCTATTATCATACAATGGTGGGGATGTGCAGCTTCCCACTTCAGCCTCAGCTGGTGCACCCTTCCCTTGCATCACCTAGATGGAACCCATGGTTCCTGCCTCCACCCAGACAGAGCCCCTGGCTCCGGGCTGCAGGGGCTGCCTGGCACAGCTGCCAGCAACTGGGAATGGGAGCAAGGTTGCCCCCACTTGTGGTGTATGCTTTTTAGTGAGGTCACTGGAGTCCCAGGTGACTGAGCTCCAGGCCCAGATAGGTAGACTTTGTGCCATCAGGGCTCACAAGCCAATTACTACTACAGTCAGGCTCTTCTCCTGAAGAAGGAAGAGAGAAGAGCATGGATGCCCAACTATGTGAAAATGGACAACAGGATGATTAGCTAGGAGCCACACCCAGGAGAAGCTTGGAAGAGGGTAGTCTCAGGTCCAAAGACACACAGTAGCAGGGTCACTCCTCCCTTGGAACTGAGCAATAGGTATTCACCTCTCACATCACCAGCAGATATCAGCAGAAGCACCGGCTCTGGATGAGGGGAAGCAGCTAGCTGCCAACTCCAAGAAGAGATGCAGGATGGTTGTGGTGGGCAACACCCTGAGAGGGACAGAGGGAGCCATCTGCCACCCTGACCCCATGGCCCATGAGGTCTGCTGCCTTCCAGTGGCCCATATCCAGAACATGGCAGAGAGGATTCCTAAATTCATCCATCCTTCTGACCACTACCCCATGCTCCTCATCCATGTGGGCATGGAAGACACAGCTCAGAGGAATCCTGGCCAGGTCACAAATGACTACAGGGCTCTGGGGGCTGGGCTCAGACAGTTGGGGGCGCAGGTAGCTTTCTCCTCAATCCTTCCAGTTACAGGTCATGGACACGGGAGGGAGAGAGATACTGAGGAAGTCAACAGAAGACTGCAGCATTGGCTGCATCATAAAGCTAAAGCCATCATAAAGGCTTTAGCTTCTTCAACCACTGTCCACACTTCAGGGAGAGGCAGCAGTTTGTTGGGAAGGAATGGTCCCCACCTTATTCTGATGGAAAAGAAGCTCTTCTCAGCCAGAAGGGCTGACTGGCTTGACAGGGCTTTAAACCAAGATGGCCAGGGAATGATTGGACAATAACAACTGCAAGGTCTGGAAGTCGCAAACAGAATCAACAGGTCAGGTAACAAGGGAACTCATTCCTACCCCAGCCAAAGGACAAGACTAAAACGACACGGAAGCCCAGGGCTTCCTATAGCAGGCTTAGCTGCCTGTACACAAATGCCAGGAACATGGGGAACAAACAAGAACTGGCCCTTCTGCTAAGCAAAAGCTAATATGATCTCATAGGGATAACCAGGGAGTCAAGCTGAACTTGAACCAAATTTGGAATGAACTTTTATTTTTTCCTGAACTGGAACAGAACCTGAACCATTATCTGAAAGTCTCTTGCTGAATATGAACCAGAATAGAACCGCAAAAAATAAGGTTACCAGTTCAGAGTAAGGGTTCAGCCAAACAAACAAACAAAAAAAACAAAACATACCTGATGTGACACTCACTGGCTTCACCAGAACCAGGATCAGAATGAGCATATAAATAAAACCAGTATGGGGATTAAGGATTTATATATTTTGGGTTTGTACAGGCTTTTATACTCTGCCCTCTTCAAGGGCTGGGCCTGGGAAGCATTAGGCAGAGATTGGACTGGAAGCCTGCTTGCTGCTTCCCCTGTGACAGAGGTTTGGTCAACATATAGTTACAACATGGAAGGGATGAACATACACCACATGTGAGATGATATGACAATACGAGTCAGGCGACAAACACCAAATATGTCCTATCAAATGGTCTTTATACATGTACAGCAAAATGAGAACATATATATACACACACACACACACACACACACATGTAAAATGAAGTAGGAATGTTTGGAGAAATAGGGATTAATCTGAAAATCCAAAATTGGGGCAGGAAAGCTGGAAATAACAAGACTACAGAAAGGAAAAGCAGAGTACCTCCCCTATGCTGCAGTGCTCAGCCAGCCTCTGTAGGTGGCAGCTGTTAATGCTGCCTGGCTTGAGAAATTACAGAAGGAAAAAAACACAATCCTCTCAGTGCAAAGTACTTCATATTCAGTATTTCATAGGAAAAGAGTTCAAGTAAATATTGATGAATCAAAAAACTTGTAGATGCTTGCATGGAACTTGTAACATGCAATGGAAGGTCATTCACCTTAATGGAAGATTCAGGATTTAAGAAGATAATTGAAGGTCTTGGCAGGGAAGATAGCAATCAATGCTCAAAACCTGAGACAAAAGTTGCAGAAGTAGCAGTCAATATGTGCTATGTAATCAGGGATCACAGGAGGTTTAGCTTAGAAAATTCTTCCCAACATCCAAGTATAGGAACAGATCATCTAGAGAAGAAGAGAATTTCTATCACTGGAAGTTTAAATGTGGGTTAAACAAATGTTTGTCTGGGATGGTTTAGATGAGGATGATCCTGCTAGAGAAGCAGACTGAACGACATGATCTCCCAAGTTCCCTTCCAGCCATATTTTTCTACAGCTATTCACATGGGCTCTGTAGACTGAAACAGCAGGTACTATGTAAACAGACAAAGCTGTATAAGGGAAGGTGCCAAACTTCTCTGGCACAATTGGTGCTTTCAGTCTGTCATTGCAGCATCTAAATTAGCTTGCAAGACAGGCCTAATTATGCAATTGTGCATCATTAGCAAGCCCCAAGGTTACTGCTATTCATGCTAATCTACCTTTTCAATTTTATTAAATATGTTGACTTGCTTTCAGCAGTTTCTTGACTAAAGACATGTGACGCTGATCTCCACTGATTTTACCATTACTCTTCACTGTTGACATTAATAGGATAAGAGTTTCCATCCTGTACATTATATGCTACAGGCAACTGAGTTTAGCTCCAGTCACAGAAGAGCTGCAGGCAGTCACAGCTTCACCCACGGTTACCCCTAAGGAGGGAAATGGGGGAAAAAAATCCCAAAGGCGAAAAGCCCACATACTACAATATGTAATGGCTAAAGAACTCTAAAATAAAAATAGTGTTGAATGTCAGCAGGAGTAAAAACTTGTACAAAAGAGAATTTGCCATCTCTAGGTACAAGGGCATGTAAGAAGGATATAAGAATGGGTTCCGTAGGTACAATGCAGAGCAAGAGTTAAAAACAAATTGTGCAAATAAGCTATGGTTCTGGATAAGTTCTAAATGTTGATTGGTAGATAAAATACTGTTCTGTGTCTGTTCCACTCTGTGTAGACAAGCAGAGATTCCTGTTGAAACTGAAACAATTGTACAAGCCATCTCATATAGGCTCAAAAAGTACAATGACCAAATGTAACAGGCCACAAAAGTTACCTTTCAGGAGCTGTGGGTATTTGGTATGAACCAGGTTGGTAAGGTCTCCACCATCATCTAAAATCATGTTCAAGGGCTGCCCATCTTTGAAGTACAGGGTCTGTTCAATACACCACAAGTATTCCTCATCCGTCTCTCCTTTCCAGGCAAACACTGAACCAGAAAAAGAGCAAGAAGAATTAGTTCAATTTCTTATTCAACCAGCAAGTACATCTCTATCAGCATTTCCAAATCTAAGTTACATAAGCAGTTTTCTGTACCAGAGCCAAAAAGCACATGCTGCCCTAGCAGATCACTGCCTCCAGCTAGAAAAGACACTATCAGCTATGTGTCTGCAGCTGAGTAGAACTAAGTAAACAGAAAAATTACTTGCGTCTTATGCTTCATGCCCTGAAATGATGGAAGTTTGGGTCAGACCATATCAAGAACATCAGCTCCCTTCTTATCCTTAAGAACCAAGAGAAATGAGGTAGCACCAATGGGAGCCATGCATACAAGCTACAGTTCCCATCTTCTGCCCCAACTCGTGTTCAGCTTCTAGGAATTAGGAAGAGCCTCTAAATATGGCTGTACTGAAAAATAAAGTTGTGAACATAGCATGTCTTGCCATCATCTAGCCTCCCGCAAGTAAAAATAATAGCAGTGAATTCATAACCAACTGCATGAAGGCGCACAAGAAGCCAGCATCTATTCTGTACTCCAAGCTGTCATTGTTGAAGATGCTGTAATTACACTCGTTCTGCAGAGGAAACATACCCAGTAGCTCTTTCTAATTTCTGATAACTTTAGAAATTCCAAGGCAGAGACTAAGGACTGAGGCCAGCAGCCACCTCTCACTCATTCTGTCAATAAGCTTTAACTCCATGATATATAGAAAGGGGATGTCTGAATTCCAGCTTTATAGACTCCCTCTATACTGTATCAATGATCTCACAAGCCAGAAACAAGACTGCCTCCCTGTTGATTGGTTCATCTCCCTATTTCTTTGGCCTGCAAGGGCACAAGGCTGAAGACAGACATGGTATTTTAAATGACTACAAAATATAGGCTGCTAATTAACCTGACCCCAAGTGGCCTTTGGGCCACAGGAATATCAAGGCCTCATGGTAACAAGCTTTACAGCAGGAATGAAAGAGATAATCCCTTAAAAGTCAGGAACTTGCCATTGGGAAGCAGATTTGGCCATTGTGACAGCACAGGCTGACTGGTACACACAAGCATGACAACCGTACACATTTTAGATAAAGAATGCAACAGAAGCCGACAATGAAAACCAGGGCTCTGCAACATTCCTAGCATATAAGTATGCAGCCATTACCAAAAAAACAAGCATTTTAAAGAGACAGACAGTCTACTTGTATTTTAATTTCCCAACACCAAGTTATTTTTTTATGTCTACCCCTTAAACATAATTTCTTTATGCCTATTCATTAGGGCAAATACTCAAACCTCCCCCATGTTTACAGAATTTTTAGGAGGATCTCAAACACTTAAAAGGGGAACAGCATTCCCATCTCAGAGGTATGACACCAACAAATAAAGGCTAAAGGATTTGTCCCAGATGCCACAGCAAAGTCACTGATGGAACTGGGAAAAGGAACCCAGGAGTTCTGCTTCCCACTGCTCTATGCTGCCTTATGTCAAATCAAGCCTACTGGCTCCAAGCAAACAACCATCACAGCCTGCCTGAAGAGATGCTGATGCCCTTAAACCATGTGACCTTTTAGCAGGAAAAACTGAGAAATAATTATCATAAAACAACTGAATGAGAATGGGATCAGTTTTCCTTGAAAGCTTCTCTTCTGCTGCTTTCACCTTTCTAGCAAACCTTTCATCAGCTGTCTGTGAAACAGATACATTTTGACAAGACCATACTGTTATCAAAGACAGCCATGTCCTCAGGTAGGAACTAAACAGCAAATGCAGATGGAGGCTTAGTGAAAGATAAAGGCAAGAAATACAGGCAGCCACAGATCTTTCAGTTTTCCATGGGACACCAGCCTCAGGGCAGAGCATAAACAGTGTCACTTTGCATGATCACCCCTAACCTTTAAAAACAAAAACAAAAACAAAAAACAAACCACACACAACTGGGATCCACAAGGTCATTCATTGGAGTTAAAATGAATGAAGATATTTAAAGGGAATACAGCTAAAACAGCCAATTTTGGGGGAAACTATATTCCCAAGAACTGCCCCAGTTTCATGTAGCTTCCATATTAAACCAGATCTGGCTGCAGGACCAGCCTAGAACAAAACCTCAGGCTTGTCCCAACCTGGGCCCATTTCAAACCGTTACAAAACAGCTCAGTTGGAACAGCTATAGTATTTGCCAACAGGACTTCAAAACACAGAATTTCAGGAACCCTAAAACCTGCATCAAACATGTTAGTTAGAATATAAAGCAAAGCCAAGGAACCACCAGTTACCAGCCAAACAGCACACATACCAGACAGGACAGAAAAACAGAAACCTTTGTATCGTTTCATAGTTGGTAGGGTCGGAAGGGACCTGAGCAAATCATCAAGTCCAACCCCCTGCCATGGCAGGAGAGATTACTGGGGTCAAACGACCCCATCAAGGTGTACAACCAGCCTCCTCTTAAAGACCCCCAGGGGAGGAGCCAGCACCACTTCTCTTGGAAGTTGGTTCCACATCCTAGCCACCCTGACCGTGAAGTAGCACCTCCTGATATCTCACCTAAACCTACCCTCTGCCAGCTTGTGACCGTTATTCCTGGTCACTCCTGGCGGTGCTCGGGGGAACAGGGACTCCCCCAATGCCTGCTAATCCCTCCTGACTACTTTACAACAGACCACTAGATCTCCCCTCAGCTTTCTCTTGTGGAGGCTGAACAGGTTCAGGTCCCGTAGCCTCTCCTCATAGGGCCTGCCCTGCTGTCTCCTGATCATGCGAGTGGTCCTCCTCTGAACCCTCTCCATGTTGTCCACATCCCTCTTGAAGTGCAGCGCCCAGAACTGGAAGCAGCACTCCAGCTGCGGCCTGACCAGTGCCGCATAGAGGGGGAGGATCACCTCCTTGAGATGCATCTGCAGATGCATGACAAGTATGGCTGGCCTTCCTGACTGCATCCCCACACGGTCGACCCATGTTCATCTTGGCATTAATGATGACTCCAAGATCCTTTTCTGCTTCTGCACTGACAAGAAGGGAGTTCCCCAGCCTGTCGGTATGCTGCTGGTTCTCTCCCCCCAGGTGCATCACCTTGCACTTGTTAGTATTGAAACCCATCCTGTTCTCATCCACCCACCCCTGTAACCTGTCCAGATCCAATTGCAGCCTATTCCTCCCTTCTAGCATGCCCACTTCCCCCCACATCTTAGTGTTGCCTGCAAATTTAAACAGGATGGTTTTTACCCCCTCATCCACGTCACTCATGAAGATGTTGAACAGTGCAGGCCCGAGGACTGAGCCCTGGGGGACCCCACTGCCCACATCCCTCCAGGCTGAAAATAACCTGTCCACCACCACTCTGGGTGCAACCCTCCAGCCAGTTAGTGATCCAATTGACTGTGTAAGTGTTGTTGCCACAGTCCCCTAGTTTTTTAAATGAGAATAGGATGAGACACGGTGTCGAAGGCCTTCCTAAAGTCCAGAAATATTACGCCCACTGCTACACCTGCATCCAAGGATTTTGTGACCTGGTCATAGAAGGCCACCAGGTTGGGCTGACAGGACCTGCCTCTAATGAACCCGTGTTGGTTGCCCCTAAGCATAATTTCCCCTGCTGGCCCCTCATGGACATGCACCACAATAATTCTCTCAAAAAGCTTACCCAGAATCAAGGTAAGACTAACTGGCCTATAGTATCCCTGTGGTGGCACCAGTCCCAGGAGCTGCATGCGAGCCCCAGAAGATAGACAATGGCAATGGCTGCAGCAGCAGGTGGCAGACCCTTGGGGTGCTTGTGGCCTATAGTATCCTGGCTCCTCCTTCCTCCCTTTTTTTGAAAATGGGAACCACACTGGCCCTTTTCCAGTCCTCTGGCACCACACCAGAGCACTGCGAATACTTGTAAAGGCATACCAGGGGTCCTGCAATGACCTCAGATAATTCCCTCAGTACTCGGGGGTGGAGATCATCAGGACCAGCTGAAACACCACTCTCAAGCAAGGCCAGGCATACATACAACCAAAGAGTAATCAAAACTTTGCGACTAGCATTCACTGCATAAAAAAAAACAAAAAAACAAAAAAAACAAACCATGAAGAGGCAAAAACTGAACATTTTAGAAGGCTCCAGGGGACTTTCATGTAGGAATCAAAGTAAATCCCAAATTCAGGAGTTTGACTGCAAGATGACTAGAACAGTAGCAACAATCATTAGATTTGCAGTAAAGAACAGGGTTTACCCCAAAGCTGGGAATATTCCCATATTTTATGAAGATACCTTCAGAGTATGCATTTGTACTAATAAAAACTGACCCCACGATGTAGTCTTTCAATTCACACAGCAGTTTGTTCTAACAGACAGCTTTGGGGGTCATCATCTAGAGCCGCAATCTGTGGTATGCGTACCACCAGTGATATGCAGACAACCTGTCAGTGGTACGCGTTAACAGATTTATTACAATTATTTTGTATGACAAAAGTCTGCTGGTAGTACTTAAGGTTGTATCATTTCAAATTGGTGGCATGCGATATGTCAGAGTTTGGAAACCAGTGATCTAGAGCAGCTTCTCTCAATCCATGGGTCACGACTCAAAAGTGGGTCACAAACAGACTTTAGAAATGAATTCACCTTTACCACGTTTTTCTCCTTTAAACCATGGCTTTTCCCTTGCAGGCTGGCAGAGTTCCAGCCTGCCAGGGGCTACTTGCCCCCCCACTCCCTTCTGCCCCATACACAGGGGGTGGGGGCTGGCCATTGATGTTTACAAATGGGTCCTGGTACAGAAAAGATTGAGAATCATTAATCTAGAGCACACAGCAGTTAAACCTGTCTTTGACACATTTAGAATGCTGCATGCTGTATGTAGCCAGCCCAGAAAGAACATCTTTACTTAAAGTACCATAACCAATGTTTTTTTTCCCCTTTGGTAGTAGTTCACCTTGGATCTGCTGGACATTACCAAACACCCTCAACTATACACCCTTACCCACTCCTCACCTGGCTACTTTAGTCACCTTAGAGACCAGAATTAACCTGGACCCTTTAGTTCAGGTGCAGGCAATTATTTTGGGCAGAGGGCCACTTGCTGAGTTTTGGCAAGCCACTGAGGGCTGCATGACAGGCAGCCCAGGGCAGATTAATATTAATTTTTTAGGGACCTCGCAGGCCGAATAGAATGGCCTGGAGGGCCGCATTTTGCCTACCCCTGCTTTAGTTTGTACAACAGCATCAGAGTCAGGGTAGCTGAACTGCTGTCTGATAAAAGTCAGTTTGGATTAAACTTATTGTTGTATAATAGACACTGCTCCAGAGGTTTATTCCCCCCCCCACTCTTGAGTCTTATTTTTAGAGCTTCGTTTTCATGATGTAGCCACACCTGGCAGCATACGCCACTTAGTCTGAGCCATGTTAGAACACAAAAGGACTTACCAGGAATACCAGTTTTTGCAATAGCAGAAGCAGCATGGTCCTGAGTGGAGAAAATGTTGCAGCTTGACCATTGTACCTGGAACATCACCAAAAGTAAATGTTACTTTTTGAGCAAGGTCCCCAGATAAAATATGACTTGGTTTCTCTGTTCTAGAGATGGGAATTAAATGTGAAGAGGAAGCAGAAGTAGGACGTTAGACCAAATCCTTGTTCCACCCAGAATAGGGATGTGAAAGGTTAAACCATTGTTTAACTAATAAATCCAGTCAGCAGATCAGAGGGGTGGGAACCAGTACCTAGTAGCCCTAGCTGTAGCTGTAGCCTGAGGTTAAAGAGGAAAACAGCAGGAGTGACTCAATTAAGCAGTTAGCTGCTGGTTCACAAGTGCTCCCTCCCAGCTCCAACCTTGGGCTTCATCTGGGCCATGTTGTCTGTCTGGGCTTGCCACAAGCTCTCCTTCCATACCCCTCAAGGGCCCTGGGAGCAGCAGCTGAGCTGCTGTGTTATCATCAGCTAACCATTCAAATCACCAAACTAGAGGAAGAAGTAGTTTCCTGCCAATATAGCAAGCAGTGGTTGATTTTAGTTTGTTCCTCCCTGAACAATCAAAACCCAAGGGTCACACAATTGGTCACTTCATTATACCTGAGAGTCTCTACTAGACAAGAATGCCCCAAGTTAAGTCATGGCTGTTCAGAAGCTGCAGACTATAGGACGTGTTAAAATTCTGGGTTGTCTGAAGTGCCCCTATTAGGGCTAGATTTGCTGGGGGCAGAGAAGGACATGCTGAGCACACAAGGGAGGTGGGCTCTCAATAACAGGTGCAGGAACCCAAAATAGTTGAGAAACTGCTGACATGGACAAGTTCATTTGAAATACCAAAATCAAAGTATGATATTCCAGGTTTATAAAATGCACGCTACTTACATTTAAAGGAAAACCCTTAACAACAGTTTACAGGTTACTTTTCATGTACCCTCAAAAAATTACAACAGCCTCCTGTCCGTCTGAAGCCCTTAAATGTTTCTTGCTACTGTCATACCTGAAAAGCTCACCATCTCTAATATATTTGTCCTTACAACACCATATTGATAGAACAGTGCTATTCCCATTTTCCAGGTGGAAAACTGAGCTGTGGCTAAGTCATTTGACCTTCATTTGACCTCTAAGGTCACATGAGAAATTCCACCCGTTTCTAGAGTCACCACCCTTTTTTAATTATAATGTTTTCAGACAGCTTGAGGTCTAGCTAGAGTCCATACTCAGATTTAGTAATTGCTTTGCTGATTTTTGAGGGAACTGGAATGATGTTTAATCTATGCTATTCTGTTTTGGAGCCATCCACTTGAGGTTAAGTGATACCAGCAGACTGATAATACTACTGCGTGTCAGAGCATAAAGCCATTCGGCAAGGAGCAGCCTTTGGCATCATTCTTGAAGCTGATAAGATACCAGCTTATAAGGCACGAAAGGGTTACAGAGACCATGAGCACCTCCTCCCAGCAGAAACAAGCACCTACATCAGAATGCAGCCTGTTTAAATCATGTATTTCATTCAGTGCATTTATGGATTCTGGATGGACAGCTCCAGTACCAGAAAGAAACAGAAGATGCAACCTATCTGTCTGCAACTAGCAGTCTAATCTCTTCATAAGGGTGTGCAATCATTTGCTGAAGATAGCACTTTACCTCTGCTCCCAGCACCACAAGGGTCTCTATCAGAACCGCAGTCTGCACAGTCATGTGAAGGCAGCCCGCAATACGAGCTCCTTTCAGTGGTTTCGATGCTCCATGCATCTCCCGCATCTTCATCAGCCCTGGCATCTCATTCTCCGCAATCTCGATGGCCTTGCGACCCCATTCTGCTAGGCTGATGTCAGCTGCAAGCAGAAGCAGGACAGGTGGTTTGGACTTGAGTACATGAAACCATGCATACATTTTAGATTGGCATTTGCTACAACTGCTGTGAAACAGATTAGGCTGGACACCATGCAACAGCTGGGAGAAACAAAATGTCTTCAGCTCATGAAGGGTTTCTTTTTTTTCCCCCATGGCATTATAAAGAATTCTATTAAGTTCTGAAGCCAGCATTTCCAAATGCAGGTACAGAAAGCAATGAGTATCCTATCTGGGGACATAAATTGAAAGTGGCCCAATTTTTAGAAGTACTGAGCTCTTTTTAACTTACAAAATTAACCTTAGGGCAGTAGTTCTCCACCTTTCTGAACTCAAGGCTCTGTTCATCAGACTTGAGGCACCCCTCCATAACTTCTGTGAATGGACTGACATGCAATTTCAAAAACTAATTTTTACATGACAGTCCTTACTTCCTTGCACAGGGGACAGGTAGTGGGGAAGGGGGGAAATCAGGAGGCAGGGACAAGCCTGAGCCTTATATCCTCACATCTTGTAAACACCCAAAGGATCTAGTGCAGAAGCAGGCAAAATCTGGCCCTCAGGCCAGATCTGGCCCAGTAGGTGATTTCATTCAGCCCACAGGCACCCACCAAGTAATTGTATCCTACCTAAGCTGCATGCTTCACTCCCACCCTCATGTGCTGGAGGGCCCTGGCCAGCATGCACAGCTTCCAAGTGGGACCACTGCTACCACTGCTGCAGCTTCCAGGGGACCGGTCCAGCTTCCCCAGCCTCCAGTGGCTCCTCCTCCTGTCCTGGCAACAGCACTTGCTCTGGACACCAGGTAGGAAAGCTGCAGCTGGGCAGGAATGTGGAGCATGGGGCTGGGGCTGGTGGGAACATGGAGACCAGGCCCCACCTGCACCCAGCAGGAGTGTGGAGTTTGGGTAGACAGGGTGTGGCTGTATGGGGCTTGTGAGGTATGAGGGAGGGTGGGGGATGTGAGACCCCCACATGGTGCACAGCCCCAGCAGCAGCAGCAGCACATGCCAGGCTCTGGAGGCATGGCCACCAGGCAGCATGCAGCTCCAGCCAGTTCTGGGAGCTGTACGTAGTGTCAAGGAACAGAGGCAGGCCAACCTGCCTCTATCACACAGGGCTTACATGCAGCTCCCAAGACTGGTGCGCCACTGGGGGGAAAACCCCACACGATGGAACTGGTTGCCTTCTCCACTCCCTGCCAACATGTACAGCTTACTGGACTCTGCAGGGAAGCAGGGAGTGTGGCTCCCTGCCACTTCTGGCAGAGTCCCATGAGCTCCACTTGACAGCAGGGAGCAGAGAAGACCTCTGGTTCCACCATGCAGGGTTTCCCTGTGGTAGCACCAGTCCCAGGAGCTGCATGCGAGCCCCAGAAGATAGAGACAAGCTGGCCTGACTGCTCCTTTCCGCTATGTAGAGCTCCTGGAACTGACTGGAGTCATGCATCGCCTGGCAGTCACCCCTCCATGGGCTACAAGCACCCCAAGGCTCTGCCACCTGCTGCTGCTGCCATTGCCAGCAAGGGCTGTACCATGTTGGGGGGTGGGCAGGGTGTGTACCCCTTCTTCCCTCCCCCCAACTTTCCCACATATACATACCTCTCCAGCCAAAATTGCTCACCCCAATCTAATAGTACCCCAGAATGCCACAGCACTCTGGTTAAAAGTCACTACTTTAGGCATTACAATTTATAGATGTAACTGAAATGTGAAACTATCACCACCAGATATAGTGGAAGCGGATGGTTCAGCCAGATTAAAAAATAAAGGGATTAGACAAATTCTTGGAGTAAAGAGGCAACAGTTGCTATTGTGCATGGCGGTTATGGATACAGACTCTGAATTGGAACTTCCTAGACTTCAAATGCTGGAGTCTGAAAGTGTGAAAGAAAAAAAACAAAAAGTGGAAAAAAAATCCTGGTCATACCCCATTCGCTCTCCTTTTCAGCACCCACTCTGCCGGTGCATGAGACAGGATACTGTGCGAGATGGACCTATAGTCTGACCCAGTAAATGGCAATTCTTATGTCTACATTTATCACTGTGCATGCAGGTTTATTTTTGGAACATAAGGACTTTGAGTGCCTCATCACATATGCATAGAATATGCTGGCAGTCTATAAAACAACTTCACAAATTAAAAACAACCCAGTCTTTGCCTATCACAGTTGCCATGAATGATTCCCCCCAGCCAAACAAAAAACTAACTTTAATCCAGAAGATCATTTTCCAAGTCCTGTAACTAAAAAGATTACTAATTTACTGCTTGTTAACAAAAAAAATCCTTTAGTTGAAGAAGCAAGAGCCGAGGTTAAGAGTTCCAAAATCCAAAGTTCTACAGGAGGAGGATACAGTTTTCACAATGGACTTGTTTCCAGCCTTACCTATGGAGACAACTGTCTCCATGACAGGCAGATTAACCCATCTTTTACATTAGCCCAACCCATTATTTTACATTATTTCTATGCCATAACGTAACTTGCCACTTTGTAAGACAGTTGTTATGCTCCTGAGAAGCCACTTATGTTCGGCTCTTCAGGAGCTCTGTACATCCCTCCCTGGGCTTGAATAACTTAAACTGCAACACCAGTGACTTTGCAACGTGTTCTCTTAAGGCTAGTCAGTAAATATGATGTGGAATCACAGATTCTAATGTGTGATCAGACTGTGTGACTAATTACCAAGACAGAAAACATTTCCGGCCTATGTGATTCCAATAATTCCTAAACTAAGCCCACCCCTTTGGGGGTCAGCAATAGCTTGTACATAATAGGCCCTCATAAGCTTATCTACGTCATGGTGCCAGGAGGTCTGGGAGAGGCCACACTAAGCATATCATGACCACCAACACCCTCCAGAGCTGTAAATTTGTCAGTGAGGCCTGTTCAGGCTCACCTCCCCAAAGTCGCTTCCAGGCCTGCCACAGACTGATGGTTCAAGAACAGGCACAATGGGAAGAACTCAGTGGCAAACCTCTGGGTTTGGATTGTGCCTGTAGCCACCAGTGAGTCGAACATGCCGGCTGTCCTCCTAGCTGGCACCTGCCATTGTTTGGGGCCATTGCTGCGGGAAGGATGAAAGCGACTAAGGGGAACTCAGCCCTCAAGGTTAACGTTGTCTAGGACCTGTTTTAATAGGACCAGCAGTGGGATGTGGAGCAGAAAGGAAGGTCTTGAGAAGCTTTAAGTGGGGCTATTTTGGGCTGCTCATGTAATGGGTGGAGGTGGTCTGTAGGAGCAGCTTAGATGTGTCCTAACTGTGGGACCCGAGTAGTTGCCTATAGAGATCTCCTCATGCTTTCTGGGGCTAAAGTGAAGCAGCGCTCACAGCAGCTAGGGGAGGAGACACTCTCAGCAAAGCCGTGCAGGGGCTGTGCAAGGAACAGCACCGGGACAGGAGCCGGGCCCGGCGCCACACCAGCGGCCCCGTGCGCCCAGGGGAGCAGGCCAGGCCGGCCCTGCTCTTCTCTGCTCTGCTCCCCGCGGAGCTACAGCCCCTACGCCCGGCCCGGCCCCGCGAGGAGCCAGCGCCGGAGGCAGGCGCCGGGCTCCGGCAGGGAGAGGCGGAGCCGCTGCCCCGGGCAGGTTGCCCAGCCCCGCGCAGGGCCGGGTCGGGCTCCCCACGTGGCGGCCGCGCTGCAGGCCCCGCCGGGCGCGGCGGGGACCCACTCACCGACTTTGTAGGGCAGCTTGTCAGACATGCCGGGGCCGAGATCCGGAACCGCGGGCTACGGGAGCTGGGCGGGCTGTGCGAGCTGCTGCGCGCGCCGGATCAAGAGCCGAGGGAGGTGCTGGCGCCAAAGCCGGCTTTAAATAGGCTCCGCGCCGCAGCCCGCCTCAGCCAATGCCCGCGTGGGGCGGGGCGGGGCCGGGCCGGGCCTGGGGCTGGCAGGTGGTGTCGGCCGGGGGAAGCATGCGGGCAGGCCCGGCTTGGGGCCTTCGCCCGCTCTGGGTCCTTCACCCGCCCGCCCGCACTGACGGCAGCTGAGCGATGAGAGCATGTCTGTAAGCCCTGGCCTTGCTCCTGCTCCTGTCACATGCCTGAGCCCTCGGGTCAGGGGAGCTGCGCGGGCGCTTCCGGGCCCCGTGGCTGGACCAGGGCCCGAGGTGAGGCGCGGCCACGCGCCCGCGGAGAGGCCCGCGCGGACGAGCAGAGCCGGGGTGGGGGGCGAGCCGCGCTGCCTCTTCAGCCTGCGGCCCCTCGCGGGAAGTGCCAGCTTTAGACTGGGAAAGATGTTAGGGCGGGTCTTCTGGGGAAGGCCGGGGTGGGGGCGCCCTGGCGACGGGCTCGTCTGCTGGGAGTCTCTGGGGTCACTTTGGGAATCGTGTCGGGCCGTGGCTGTCGTGGAAGGCAGGGTAGATACGCACCTGCAGAGCACCCGGAGAGAGACAGACAGACAGACCCCTCTGCAGTCCCTCCATCAGTTTACTGCTAGGTCTTGAGGTGTCTTGACCCCAATCCTTGAGCTAGGATCTGTCTTCAGAAGTTTGCAGGCCTTTCCACAGGGGAGATTAAGCTATAGGCTGGGATTCCTCTTCTTTTCCTTCCTCTGCTCTCTCTTTGCTTCAAGGGCAAGATGCTTTATCTCAAAGCATGTTGTCATTTGGTTGAGGTTGCAGCCATTGGAGTTAGTTAAGTGTGTGTGTGCCCACATGTGCATGCACACACAGCAGAAGCTTTTATGAGCTGAATCCACTTTGTTGGATGCTGATGCCTCATGAAGTGAACTTCAGTTTACAAAAGCTTCTGCTAGCTAGCTAGCTAGCTAGCTATACATATATAGTTTGCTTAGTCTAAGGTGCAACCCTACCCTGACTCCCACTTGACTTCAGATTGATGCAGCTAACTGTCTTCCTGCTCCTGGAAGAGCTTGCATTTTCTGAGGGGTGCCTGGAGTCTAAAAAGGTGTTGCAGAAAGTGTAGGGAGATAAGCAGATAAGGGAAAACTCAGGCTTGAGGTGTGAGTAGTTAAGCAGTTAGGGGAAGACTTAGGCTCCCTCTGCCTCACCATTCCCCCATTCCAACTCCTCTGAAAGGAAGTAAACACTGTAATAAATCAGTATCCAGGCACCTACTCTAGAGATATTCAAAAGGAGACTAGATTCATACTTTGCTGGGGTTATATGACCCTAGCAGTCATTCCTGCCCAGAGCAGGGTGGGGTTGGACCTGCTGATCTCACAAGATCCCTACCAGCCCTAAACTTATGTGAATTAATTCTTGAAATGGGGTGCTGCTCAATTCACAAAAGTTACGGAGTAGTCCCTTGAGCCTAAAAAGGTTGAGAACCACTGTCTTAGGGAGAATACAGGCAACTGAGACAGGTTATTTAATTAATATTGTAGTTGATCTTGCAGAAATCAGGTCCTTAACTGTGTATCCTGTAAGCCATCCCATTCACTTCAGAGAAGCTTTTTGCAAAGAAAAAACTCACTTAAGAGAAGTGACACCTACAAGTCTTTTCTGCCTGCTCCATTCGGTGCCCCCAGCAGCAGGGAGTGTGTGGCTGGGCCAGAGTGCCCTAGCAGTAGGACCAAGTCCAGCAGCAACGTCAGAAAAGCTGGCAGCAGCAGCTTGAAGTGTGAGGACAGAGCAAGCTGCCCCTGTGGGGGCTGTTGTAAAGCCAAGTCTGGTCACTGCACCATGCCGTCCCCACCTGGTCCCATGGACTACTGTTCCCGATGTGACCAAAAGCCGCGCACAGGGATAGGGCTATCTGCGCTCCGTGCCAAGCAGCACCTCTGCATTTGGTTGCATGCACCATGGCCCAGGCTGCCGGCCACACAAGGGCCTGGTGGGTCCAAGGGACCTGCTGCAATCTGGATAGAATCACTTAGTAGGCTGGATCTGGCCTGCAGGCCATATTTTGTCCACCCCTGACCTATCCTGTTATGAGCCCTATATGTTATCTTGTCTACACTAGGACAATTTTAGTACAATTGTATGGTTAGCTGGCAACATCCTTCTAATATGGATATGGTTATACCAGCAAACTGGTGCTTATACCAGTAAAGGTTATACCAATTGTCCCAACCAGCATAAATTATTATAGTATAAATTATAATTATATGAGTATAAATAGGAGGGTTTTTGCCAGTTAACTAACTGCTATTTCACCCATAGCAGGACCCAGGGTTACAGCTGGGATGTGGGCAGTCAGGGTCTGACTTTAGAGCACTGATTCTCAACCAGGATGTTGAGGCAAGATCCTTTGAAGACTGCCATGGGAAGTGCGAGTAGATAAGCAGATACAGGCCTGCTCAGGCTCTCCCTGCTAGTGTTCCTCCATCCCCACAAAGTGGGCACCTCTTCAAGGGGGTAAGTACTGTTATAAATACTTTTTTGAAATGGTGTACCACTCAATTCACAAAAGTTATGGAGGGGTACCTCAAGTCCAAGGAGGCGTGCCTTGACTCTAAGCAGGTTGAGAACCACTACTGTAGGGCAGTGATTCTCAACCATTTTTGTACCGGGCCCCATTTGTAAACATCAATGGCCCAGTGCCCCTCACTCTTGACCTGCTGCCCCCAGGCCCCAGCCCTCCAATGTGTGAGAAAGGGGGTGGATGTATGGAGACATGGGGAGCCCCAAGCAGCCCCAAGAATCCCTTGAACCTGGAATTCTTCCAGCCTGCAAGGGGAAAGCCATGGTTTTCCATGTTTTTCTCCATTAAAAGAGAATCCATTTTTGAAGTTTGTTGATCCATTTTTAAAGTTTGTCAACAGCTCTTTTATATATTCTTGCAACCCACTTGTTGAGAAATGCTGCTTTAGAGGGTCACAGTCTAGGGAATCAGGAATAGATGAGGTCCAGGTCAGAGTCAGGGGAAGCAGAAGCAGGCAAATGAGCTTGAAGTCTTCAAGGGACCAAGATATAAATGGTCACCAAGGTTAAGCCACTACTAAGGGGCTTATAGGGGGCATAGTTAAGATCAGGAAGCCAGGATCCAGACTGGTGTTACTAGCCAAGGAGTACAGAGCAGAGAACTGCAATTGTAAGGAACCAGAATGTGAGCATGCAGGTAACTTCAGGCCATCTAGGGGGAATTGCTCCACTTGGGTAACTAGGGCCGGATAGGAGCTAAGTAATTTGCCCCGATACTAGGATTTACACTGGCATAGCTACATCTGGTTAAAAAAATCATACCTCTACCTGGCATATCAATAGTGAAATCTCTTTTTAAATGTTGACTAGGCCTAAGGAATGCATATTGTAAAATTCCTATAGCCTCTGTGTTGTACAGTAGTACAACAAGGAATATTTTGCTCTTCCTCAGAAAAGGAAGAACAAAGACCTTCTCCATATGGCCCTTCATTTTATTAGTCAGTGTAACTAGTTAATCTGTTATACATTCATACCATGCTCCGTACTTTGGTGGATCATCCATGCAGATCAAGAGAGCCATATTTAGAAGGTCAGAGCCTCACAGCGTTAGTCCTGAAAATGGGATATTCAGGTGAAACTGCACATTGAGCAATTGCTAATGGCTGATCTCAAGGCAGATTAAATCACTGTTTCTGTTCTGAACTTTAGACTTAGTTGTTGTATATTTAACTAGATAACAAGCTAAAAATGAGTGCAATTGCTTGAGAGGGTGAGGAGACAGTCAAACCAGACTAGATCATTGGTCTTTCTGACCTAGTCTCCTGCCCATAGCAAGAACCAATGCCTGCAGCTTCTAAGGAAGGCAAAGATCCTCATAATAAATCAGAATGTTTAGGCAATAACGTTCATATTTATATTGGCTTTTCTCTTTTCCACTATGTGAAATAAGTTCCTCAACAGCAACAAATGTAAAACCGGGAGACTAGCTCATAACTGATATTTTATGAGATTAGTTTGACCTCGTATTGTTTGGGAATTAGCTGCAGGCAGAGGTTTCTTTCATCAGATGTTATGCAAAAGTTTTTCATTGTGTTGACTAATCTAAAGAAAAAGTAGTGAAGGAGTAGGTCAGAGCTGATCTCTGAATCAGTTGCCTGTATTTGAAATTTGTTGTTTGAGCTGTCCTTGATATTCTGTGGTAAGTCCCATTAAGTCATATAGTTCTGTTGCATTTTAGGGATTGGATTTGTATGAGTTTCCCGCACTGTGGGGGCGGGTTGACTAACAGTGTGCAACATCTGCGTATATTTGCATTCCTGCACCTGAGATCTGGTAGCACGCGCAAAAAGAACTCTCCTTGTACTCTGTAGTAAGGGTGCATAGTCCAAGGGGTTACGTGGCTAAAAGTATTGCTGCAAACTTCATGCGTGCTGAGGATGGGATATACAGATCTCCTGGCCCACTGCCTCCACAGCAAATAGCTGGTCAGTGGGTCAGTTATTATTTAACTATGTCTCTGTACATTCCCCCATAGTTGTCCTTATACTAGAGGTGCACCGATAGAGATTTGTGGGGCCGATACCAATATCTGATTTTTAAGGAGGTGTATCAGTCGATACTGATACAATTTTTGATAAGCTTGGAGAGCTGCCTCCAGCTGGTAAGTCCATTGTGGTGGAAAGGGGGGGGCAGATCAATGCCCCTGTGGTGAGGGAGGGGGCAGGGGCAGGTGCTGCCCAGGTAGGGTGGGGCAGGGCACAGGATAGACCCACTGCTCATCAGTGGGAGGAGGGGGAGGGGGACTCCCACAACTGCACACATCCTGGGGGGACATAGGGGGCGGGGGCGTGTGCCCCCCGGATCTGCGTGGAGCAGGTCAGGGTGGGCTACATCTGTTGGCTGGAGCCAGAGCTACACTGGGCTCTTCTCACCAGGGTCTGGGCGCAAGATGGGGGGCTACAGAGGGGGCTGCAGCCACCCCAAATTTTATTGTACTTTACCTTCCTCCCACTGCCACCACCGCCACATGCCCAGTGCAGCCCTGGCTCTTCCCAGCGCGTGGGGGGAGACAGGGGTTGAGCTGGGAAGAGCTGGGGCAGTGGCGCTGGGAGGGAGCTATGGCAAATTTGGGATGGCTGCAGCCCCCCTCTGTAGCCCCCCACCCCCAGCAAGAAAAGCCTGATGCAGCCCCGGCTCCAGCTGTAGCTGCAGCCTGCTTGCTCCGCCCTGCCCCATGCAGAACCATGGCACACACCTTCTGTGCACAGCTGTGGGAGCCACCCCCCCACAACGAGTTGCGGGTCCATCCCACTCCCCACCTCGGCTGGCAGCACCTCCCCCTGCCCCTCCCCCTCACTGCAGGGGGTGGGGTGATTTGCACCCCCATGCCCTTTCCCTCCCCCCGTCCCTTCCACCACAATGGAATTACCAGCTGGAGGCAGCTCTCCATGCTGCTGAGCTGTGCTCCTCACTGCGTGAGTGCTGCACTGCAGCTGCACGCACATACAGGTAATTATTGGCCCTGTTGCGCCGATTTCCGTTTCAGTCAATTTTCTTTACATTGGTACCAATCCGATATCAGACCGATGTATCATTGCATCTCTACGTTATATGTGAAATTCATAGATTCATAGACTGTAAGGCCAGAAGGGACCTTGGAAGATTATTGGGTCCAGCCCCCTGCAACAAGCAGGAAAGATAACGGGGAGGTCAGGTGACCCCAGCAAGGTGACTGTCTAGTCTCCTCTTGAAGATTTCCAAGATAGGTAATTGCACCACCTCTGGAGGGAGCTTATTCCACAGTCTGGATACCGTGACTGTGAAGAAGTTTTTCCTAATGTTGAGCCTGAATCAGTCTTCCAGGAGTTTATAGCCATTACTCCTGGTTTTCCCCTCAGGTGCCCTGGTGAACAGTTGCTCACCGAGCCTTTGATGTACTCCCCTAGTGTAGTGGTAAACTGCCGCCAGGTCTCCTCTCAGTCTTCTTTTCTTCAGGCTGAAGAGTCCCAGATCCCTCAGCCTTTCCTTGTATAGCTTGCTGTGTAAGACTCTGATCATACCAGTGGCTCTTCTTTGGACTCTGTCAAGCTTGTCCATGTCCTTTTTAAAGTGTGGTCCCCAGGAATGGACATAGTACTCCAGCTGTGGTCTCACCCATGCTGAGTAGAGCAGAAGAACCACCTCCTTGGTTTTGCTGGAGATGCATTGATTGGTGCATGCCAGAGTATTATTTGCCCTACTGGCTACAGCATAGCACTCCCAGCTCACGTTCATACTGTGGTCTATTATTACCCCCAGATCCCTTTCATTCGTGGTGCTAGTAAGTTTGCTGCCACCAAGCCTGTAGGTGTGTTGGGAGGTGGAGCACTTTACATTTCTCAATGCTGAACTTCATCAGGTTCTGATCCACCCAACTTGCCAGCCTGTCTAGGTCCACCTGTATCTGTAGCCTATCTTCAAGCGTGACCGTGCTTCCTCATTACTTGGTGCCATCCACGAACTTGGCTAGTGAGCTCTTCACCACCACATCCAAATCGTTAATAAAGATGTTGCAAAGGACTGGACCAAGGAACACCATTGCGGGACACCACTGCCCGCTTCTCGTCAGGATGACACAGAACTCTCTGGGTCCTATCCTGCAGCAAATCTCTTACCCACCTGACTGTCTCAGAGTTAATCTCACAATCCTCCAGTTTTCTCACGAGGACATCATGGGATACTAGATCAAAGGCCTTTTGGAAGTCAAGGTATACAATATCAACTTGCTCTCATGTCCAGGTGGCAAGTTACCTGGTCATAGAAGGAGATGAGTTTGGTAAGTCAAGACCTGCCTGCGATGAAGCCATGCTGGCTGTCATTCAGAATATTACCTTCTGCAAACTTATCACAGATAGACTCCTTGATGAACTTTTCAAGGATTTTCCATAGGTTGGTGTGGCGGAATGCCGGGCTAGCGGTTCCAGCACCGCTTGGGGGAGCCGCAGGCTTTGCGAAGCTGTGTGAGTGCGCGGCTTGTGGGGCGGGATTGGAGGTAGCTTTATAGCCGCCCTCGAGGTTCGCCGAGTTGACACAAGTAGACGGCTTAGAGTAAGTTGCTAGTTTTCTTTGTAATAAGTCTATAGGATGTCTGTTGGTTCACGAGGTTCCAGAGCCAGCCCTTGCATTCCAACACTGGAACTAGTCCAATGCTAGGTGCGGCTGCCGACTCCTTAAGTCCCAGAACTGGTCAACGGCTCATTGAGATGGGATGTTAGTAGTAGAAGTTATTACAGAGTAGATATAAGGTAAAGCAAAAAGGTTTTATTCACTCACCTGGCCTCACCCTCTTACGAGTAAGAGGGGAGGCCGGTTGAAACGAAGTTGCAGTAAATACAAGTATACAGAGCGTAGATATGCTGTCTAAGCTACAATGAGAGGCAGTCGAGAATTGGAGTCTCCGATGTTTCTTCAGTTACAGTATGCCGGATACAAAGGGGGTCTGTTGGTTCACGGGGTTCCAGAGCCAGCCCTTGGGTTCCAACACTGGAGCTAGTCCAATGCTAGGTGCGGCTGCCGGCTCCTTAAGTCCCAGAACTGGTCAACAGCTCATAAATGGGATGTAGAGTACAAAACTGTAACACGGTGAGTCTTTGTCAATTGTCGGGTTTTCGCGGGCTTTGTCTTCGCTGGGATACGCCCAGGCGGGGAGGCTGAGAACCGGTCTGCAGGGTGATCGGGCCTACAGAGTTTTCCAGTTGTCGTCTCTGCCGCTTCCTGCTTCTTTGCCTCTTTTATAGATGTTGGTTGGACTGCCTCTATGACACTAACTATGATATAAGCTAAGCATACTTCTTTTACATAATAGTTACTAGGCAGATTCTCTACATAAGTTTCGTTTCTGCAAAATTGACACTTTTTAGATAAGAAATAAAAGTTACAGAATACAGGTGTGTGGCTTACTGCCAACAGAAAATAGTATCAGGCACTTGTTTTGATCAACAGTGAAGACTTCAAGGCAGCAGAAAGTAGTACCAGGCACTTGTTTTGGTTAACAGTGAAGGCTTCAAGGTTACATAAATGTGAGAGTGCCGCGCAGCAGTTATACAGAAAAGAGAAAAAAATATATAAAATAGTTACAGATGGAAGTTAGGCTGATTGGCCTATAGTTACCTGGGTCCTCCCTCCTGCTTTTCTTGTGGATGGGCACAACATTGGCCCTCTTCCAGTCCTCAGGGACTTTTCCAGAGCACCACAAGTTGTGGAAGAATTTTGCCAGAGATTCTGTAATGACTTCGGCCAGCTCCTTCAGCACTCTCAGATGAAGGTCATCTGGTCCCTCTGACTTGTATGTGTCTAATTTTTTAAATTGGTCATACACCAATTCTGTGGCAATAGTAGGAAGGTGATTATTCCTGTTGTGCTCATCCTGTACTCTACCTGGCATTGTTTTCCCCTTGGTCCATTGGAAGACTGAGGTGAAGTAGTCATTCAGGAGTTCAGCTTTCTCTTGGGTCCTCCCTGAAATGGGTATGTAACCACTGGACACACTCCTTTCTAGAACCCAAAAAAAAACCTAGAGGTGCACCAATATGTCAGTTCAATATCGGATTGGCACCAATATAAAGAAAATTGACTGTATCAGAAATTGGCTTTTTTTGCTTGATGTGGCCAGTAATATGGCTGATAAATGCCCTGTATGCATGTGCAGCTGCACTGGAGCATGTAGGCAGAGAGGAGCACAGCCCAGCAGCTTGGAGAGCTGAGTCCAGCTTGTAAGTTTGTTGTTGTGGAAGGGGTGGGGGGGACAGATCAAGGCCCTCACAATGAGGGAGGGACTGGGGCTGGAGCAGGCACTGCACAGCTGGGGCAGGGCGGGGCATGGGATGGAGCACATCCCAGGAGGGCATGGAGAGTGTGTGCACCAGATCTGCACGAGGGGAGTGGCAGGCTGCCACTGCAGGCTGGGGCCAGGGCTGCACCGGGCTCTTCCTGGCAGGGACTGGCCTGGGCTGCGCTTGGGGCAGGTGGCAGTGCTGGCGGGAGGGGATTGGGGGAGCTACAGGGAATTTTGGGGTGGTTATACCCTCCTCCCAGTGCTGCCACTGCCCGCCCCGAGCTAAGTCCCTGCTGGGAAGAACAACCCCTGCTAGGAAGAGCCCAGCATCACCCCAGCCTGCAGCAGCAGCCTACCCCGCCCTGAGCAGATCCAGGGTTACATGCCCCACCCCCATGCCCTCCTGGGGTGCGTGCAGCAGTGGGAGCTGTGCCCCCCAGACGAACCATGGCTCCATTCCGTGTCCTGCCCCAGCTGGGCAGTGCCTGTCCCAGCCCCACTCCCTCCGTCACTGCAGGGTCCTTGATCTGCACCCCCCCACGCCCCTTCTCTCCCCACTCCCCCTCCACCACAACAGATTTACCAGCTGGACACTGCTCTTCAAGCTGCTGGGCTGTGTATCAGAAATCGGATCGGTATTGGCCAATATGCCTCTTTAAAAATCGGCTGTCAGTATTGGCCCCAAAAGTCTCTCTTGGTGTACCCCAGAAGAAGCCTCTGGATCTCTGAGCTTCCATATTCTAGTACTTTGCAGCTGTAATGTACACTGTTAAGGATTTCTCATTGTACTGTAGCAGACATTCCATATACAGGATAAGAGACTACTGTTGTTTCCAGTTACTCTGTTAGCTTAAATGTGCCTCCGAGTTAGGGTTCCACATGTTGGATTTCCTTTTTTTTGGTTTGTTTATTTAAAATTTAGGGTATTACTTTTCACAGATGTTAAAATAACACTCAACTTGCAAAGTCAGGTGCTCAAGTTAGTAAATGCTAGAATTAAAGTTGCCCTGCCAACCCTTGTTTGGCTCCCTTATGATTCATTCATAGTTTTTAAGAATAAAGAAGACCATTAAAAGATCTGGTCCAGGAGTAGGTAATTATTTGGGCTGGAGGACCGCTTAGTTTTGGTGAGCTGTTGGGGGCCAGGTACATACACCTGAAAGCTTGCACAGAAAGGAATTTTTCTGCTACTATTTAGTTGGTCTAATAAAAGATATTGCCTCTGACCCAAGAGCTTTGTTTATCTCTCTTTCTCAGACCTACACAGCTACAACATAGATCCCTGAATCCTAGAAAACTGGATTTTATGCCTCTCTATGCCAGTGCTGCCACTGCCCGCCCGGAGCTAAGTCCCTGCCGGGAAGAACAACCCCTGCTGGGAAGAGCCCAGCACCACCCCAGCCTGCAGCAGCAGCCCACCCCGCCCTGAGCAGGTCGGGGTTACACACCCCACCCCCATGCCCTCCTGGGGTTCCTGCAGCAGTGGGAGCTGTGCCCCCCAGACGAACCGTGCCCCAGCTGGTCAGTGCCTGTCCCAGCCCCACTCCCTCCCTCACTGCAGGGTCCTTGATCTGCACCCCACCACGCCCCCTGTTTCCTAGTTGATGCTGGTAAGTCACAAGGACAGTTAATTGTGTGTTCCTCTTTTTCTGGTTGAGTGACTTAAGATACCATAGACCAGACTGCAGAAATGCTAAGCACTTGTGATTGTAACTGAAGTGATTGTGCATAGTTGAATATGTAAAGTGCTATGTAGCACCTCGGGGTGCACCGATAGAGATTTTGAGGGCCAATACCGATAGCCGATTTTTAAGGAGGCATATTGGCAAACAGCGATCCAATTTCCAATACAGCCTGTAGAGCGGCATGCAGCTAGTAAGTCTGTTGTGCTGGAAAGGGAGGGGGGAGGGAAGGGGCAGTGGGGAGCAGATCAAGGCCCCTGCGGTGAGGGAGGAGTGGGGCAGGCACTGCTCAGCCAGGGCAGGACAGGGCACAGAATGGAGCTGTGGCTCATTCTAGAGGCAAAGGTGGAGGTGGCTCCTGCCACTGCACACACCCCAGGGTATGGAGTGGGGGAGGGTGTGCCCATGAGTCTGTGTGGGGCACGGGCGGGGTGGGCTGCAGCTACAAGATGGGGCCAGGGCTGCGCCAGGCTCTTCCTGGTAGGGGCTGGGCCAGGCTGCACTTGGGGTGGGCAGCCGTGGCACTGGGAGGGGGCTGTGTGGCAGGGTGCAGCCCCCCTAGGATTTGCCATAGCCCCCCTCCCAGCACTGCCTGTCCAAAGTGCAGCCCTAGCCCAACCTCACCCTCTCCCCACCCCCATGTACCAGGAAGAGCCCAGCAGAGCCCTCACCCCAGCCCACAGCTGCAGCTCACCCTGCCCATGCCTCGCATAGACCCAGGGTCACACCCCCTTCCATGCCCTCCTGGGGTGTACGGAGCAGCAGGAGGTACCACCCCTCCCCACTCTGCCCCAACTGGGCACCGCCCATCCCCACTGCCTCCCTCACCACAGGGGCCTTGATTTGTCCCCCCCACAATGCTCCTTCCTTCCCCTCTCCCCTTCCACCACAACAGACTTACCAGCTGCACACAGTTCTCCATACTGCCAGGCTGCACTCCTCACTGCCTACATGCTACACTGCAGCTGCACGCATGCATGGCCATTTATTGACCAAATTATTGGCCACATGAGGCCGATTTCCAATGCAGTAAATTTTATTTATATCGGTGCCGATCCGATATTGGACCAATGTGTTGGTGCATCTCTAATAGCACCAATTTCTCTGAACAATCGAGCCCAGATTGGACTTGCAAAATTAGTGGATGCACCTTACTCCGTGTACTTCAGTTCTTCACCTGTAAAACAGAATTTAATACCACTTATTTACCTCAATGGTGTAACAAAGATTTATATTTGTATTATTATAAGGTCCTGTGGCAAGACCAATGCAAAAGCAGCCACAAGGAAGTCAGTATTGTTTAATCAGTACATGGTATGAATGAAGAATAGTAAACGAGGGTCTACATATTGAATTACAAAGATAAAAGGAAATACGGAAAAACTACCCATTCAGGAAGCATGCTGTTTAGCTCAGGTTATTAGTGTGGTTCTAATAATACCAAATCTACAGGGTTTTTTGGACTAGATTGGTTGGACTAGATTAGTTCTGGTTGGATTAGATTAGTAGTTTTCAACCTTTTTTTCATTTGTGAACGCCTAAAAAAAATTGTATGCAAGCGTGGACCCCTTTGAATTGTAAATATAGGTATTCACATGCTTTTGATTGATCATAGTCATTTTTTGCAGACCACTTAGACATAGTCTGAGGACCCCCAGGGGCCTGTAGACCACAGGTTGAAAACCACTGGACTAGATGATCTCTTGAAGTCCCTTCCAGCCTTTCTTCTCCTATGTCTGTGTCATCCTGTATACAGGAGACTGTATTATTATGTGTGTATGCAGTGCACACAGGTTGCATTCAGGTTGCATATGCACTGGAACCTTAATTCTGACACAGAGGGGTACCTGGGCAATTTTGTGCCCTGTGTAGTGGTGACTCATGGGGCTCTGACTGGTATTTTGACCCCCCTAAGTCGGTGCTGGGGCTTGTTCCCCACTTCCCACTGCCTTAGTTGCACCACTGTTCTGATATTTTCCAATCTCTAAGCACCTGTTTTGCAATCTTCTTGTTTTTTAACATAATGTCCCACTGTGAGGGCACTGCCTGATATAAACCCTCATGTTAACATAATGTTTTTGTATATAATCTATTCTATCAAATGGAAAGAGAAAGGCATATTCAGCCTATAGGCTTTAAAAGGGAATAGAAGCCACCCTGGGTCACCCTTTGGCTGGAACAGCGATAGGGGGAAAGGAGTATTTTTACGGTTTTACTTGTTATCGCTCTCTTTCTTTTTTTTTTTTTAAACTGAAATATGTTTCCTTGGGAGGATAAGTGGGTTTCAGGGACAACCACACCTCCCCTTTGAGAAAAGCATGGGAAGGAGAATGGAGGGGGGGGGGAGGCAGGACTCCCTTGCCCGTAACAGACAGGTGGGGAAGTATGGGGGGAATACTTGTTTTTCTTGTACAGAAGTATTGAATGTGGGTTGTAAAATTAGGTTCGCTTGGATGGAGGGGACAGCTAGTCAGAAGCAGGGGAGTGGAAAATGGGGGGGATTGCTCTTGAATTTTGGGGGGAAGCATTTTTTGTGGTACCTTATCTTCATATTTTATTTTGTTTCTATACTTTTTTGGCTTTTATTGTAAGCTGTCCTGAGCCATTTTTAGGGAAGCATGGCTTATAAATTCAATAAATAAGCAACGTAAATAACAGACAGCCTTTGTTAATATCTTGAGTCCATCTTTCCAACATCTTGCATCTGTTACTAATCTTCAACTGTAAATTCTTTGGAGCAGGAACTGTATCATCTTACATGTCTGCAGTGTCCCACGGGAAGGTTGGGTGCTTCCTGTGCCCCTGAAGTTCTGCATTATAATATAATAAAATAAAGAACCAATAATAAGGATAATAAAGACGAAACTCTCAGTTAAGCTGATACAAAACTGATGGAATTCCTCTAGTTTCATTGGCATTAGAGTGGATTTTTGTCAACAAAGCTAAAATATAAAAGACGCTACTGATAATTATAGTATTTATCCCAATAATGTTAAATTCAATCCAATCTAACTAGCCAAATCTAACTGAAATGAGATTAGACTACATCCTATGTGTCCCTCCATCCTGCCTGATCTTAACACAGGTCTTCATACCCCTGCATTATGATTTTGTGTGCATTGTCTTAGTAGTAGCTGTGTCCTAATGCTAAATCCCCATCAGAGGGCAGAGGTAGTCTTGAATGAGACCCATAATCAGTTTAGATAAGAGCATCTATGGGTGCAGCAGTTATTACTTCTCTTTTGAGGCAGCACTTGATGTAAATAACTAGGGTGATCCAAAGTCTAAAGAGACGCTGGGTATTTGTTGCATAAAGAATGGAAAGGACAAGTTTGAGAACATACAGTCTGTCCACACACTGCACTCAGAGAGAGAGCTTCACTGGGATAAACAGAACCTAGTGCCAGGACAGGCTCAAACTAATGTGGGACCCCTAGAAAAAACATTACATTCAGCCCTGATCTGGCCTCCATCTAAACTGGACAATGGAATTAGTTTAGTTTCTGAACAATCTCATATTCTGGGTTGGTATAATACAGGTGGCTTAAAACCACCTTTACCACCCACTCATATTGCCAAGCATAAGACAAATGCAATTAATGACTGAACCTGGAGTCTGGTGTAGCAAGTTTAGCCTAACATGAGTTATTTCCTAATCCACTCTGGGAAACAAGCAAGTTGAGCCTAAAATGGGTCATTCCTAATCCAAAGTGGTATATCAGCACTGTGTCTGCAGGGGCAGCAGCCCTACTTCTTAGCATTACTACTGTCATAGCTTAGTGAGTCAGCAGTATAGGTAGTTCCTGTAGAACCAGTTGCTGCTCTGAAATAAACTTCAGATTGGGTGGGCAAAGTACATTAGATAAATACACAAAATTATAGGGCATTGGTAATGGTCTGGATCACTAAACTGTCTGTTCCAAGTGTAACACCTGCTTTTTTTTAAAGATATACAAGTTCTATTTAGAATGCAGCTTGTTTGCGTTGTCAGCCAGAGCTGGTCTCCTGAGAAACATGCTTTCAAATTTAAGTTTGTTTTTTTGTTTGGTTTGTTGTTGTTGTTTTTTAAATTGCCTGAGTTATGAGGGAGGGAGACAGCGGTAGGGAATATACCAGCACTGAGATAACATCTACTAATAAAATTCTGAGTCATGATACCAAAAACATGACAAAGCCAGAACGGAAATACGGAGCGCCCGAGCAAGGGACTAACATAAGAGGGATGGGGGTAAGGAGGGGAACGCCACTAGGTTAACAGAAAATACAATTACTACCACAATGACAGATCTAAAGTCTACTGAAAGTAATGGAAAGAATCCCATTGACTTCAATGAACTGTGTGTCAAGCCTCATGTTATTTAATGATAGATTCTCATTCTGGATTAGCTTTTCATATAAATATATCATTTAATATATAAAAAATCACCATCTGGGTCTCATCTGTTATATACTCTGGATTTTTTCATGCTAAACTAATCTGGGAATTTCCTGCCACTTCAAATTTGGTGGTTGTAAAGTTGTGTGGGTAGGTAGGTAGGTAGGTAGATGGATGCTTTTATGCCTGCATTCCACGTTAACTGAATTGTCCTCCCTTTTCCGTACTATTCAATCCCATCAAGTGTGGGACTTCAGATGTCAGCGTCATTTTTGAAGTCAGTAGAATTAATCTGACTCAAAGTACAGCACAGACCCAAAATACAATACAGGGAGAAATAATGTCAAAGATTCTTTTAACCCATCACTGATATGTCTCAGATCTGATAATCCTTTTAACATTATTGGATGATTCAGCCTTTCACGTGTAAATAATTTATAGCAATGCAAACAAGGGAACTCATTTGTGTGGAAACAGAAATTAATATAGCTCTTATGACGTAAAGTCTCCTCCCACTTCCCATGGTATTTGCATTTCAAAAGTACTTATTCTTACAAGGATAAAAAGAACCAATTCCAATGGAAATTCAGTGGAATTTGGATGGTCCTGTCCCTTTGGTTCCCTTGAAAATTCCAGTCATAGCACTGAGTGCTATTGAGAAACAGCAAAAATAAATATAATGGCAAACAAAGGGGCTGGATTTGCAGCTTTGTAGAGTGAAACCTCTAACAAGTCATGGAATAGATAAAAATTGAACAGAGGAAGTGTCTTCACACAAGTGTGTCTCCAGTTTGACCAGAAAGGAGCATGACTAATGTAGAAAAAGTTCTTTGGTTTCCTTAAGTTCTTCAGCAGTGGATTTCTAACAGTATCAACAAATGCCAATTGATGATTTTCATGAAGTGGACATTCAGCTAGTGGACCAAGATTCATCCATTCATCTCTCATGAGCTTCTTCCACTTAGACAAAATCTGAATATCTATACCAATATTATTTGTGAATACAGTCTTGTCTCAATGGTGGCTGCATTTCTTACCATTTTATCTTAATCAGGATCTCCTCTACTCCTTAGTTTTCATGTATCCATGCAAATCAGTGATGCTTAAATTTCTGGGGCATAGAAATTCTTTGTCATTGGCCCCCACATATACCTCAAGTTAATAGACACAGCTTGTCAAAAAAATAGGAAAAAAATCCAGGAAATGTTGAAAAGTTCCTAAGTTATTTCCATTCTCCAAAGCTAGAAAAGGGACACAATGAATATATTTAGAATGTATATGAACACCATAATAAAATACTGTATTTTTCCTTCTTTACTCCTTTATTTCTCTCCATAAAAAGGTGTGGGAACCAGGAGAAAACAAGAAACCAAAAATAACATTTTTTTTCATTTTTCAAATTTTTAAAATTTTGAAGAAAATGTTCTTGCAAAGTATTCCATTTTCAAAAAATGGTTATTTTTTCCTACAAAAAGTAGATGTGTTTAGGATTTTTTCCAACTAGCTGTATTCTAAAGCTATAGCTTCTTGAACATAAATCCCAAAACTCTAACACAAAAATCTGGGAGGCAGGGGAACAAGGAAGTAAATGGCCCTCCAGTACCTTAGCCCAATAGTTTATTGGTTGGGGCACTCCCCTCTGGAAGGAGAAGACTTTAAACTTCCCTCACGTGAAGGGGAGATTGAATCTACATCTCTCTAACTTCCCAACACAGTGCTCTAATCACAGGCCACAGATTAGACATCATCTATCCCTCATCTTGAAACTGAGCCACTGCACCTTTCATTTAATAGTCCTTGGCTGGAGGACAGTGGGTAAGTTTCTACCCTGTTGGAAGCAAGCATCCAGAACCCAGGGCCCTTCCACAATGACAGTCTGAGGAGCCTCGCGTCTTCTAGCTCCGTGTCTTCTTCCTGGACCCATATAGCTCCCTCTCCTGGCCGTTAAAGAACTAGCTAATGCCTCATAGATAGGGCGCTATTCTGGGAAGTTGAAGAGATGCAGGTCCAAACCCCAATTCGTGAGGAGACCTAGAATCTGGGGCTCACATTTCTTGGGCAAGTGCCTTGACCATTGTGCTAGAAGTGGGAGGGTTCCCCTCCTCCTCCATCTAAACACCCTCTAGTCATGAGTTTTTGCCCAACCACATTTTCAGGATTCATAAATGTATGGAACTGCCTGCTTGTCCAACCAGCACACAGCCTACTGCGCATGTTCAGTAGCTGTGTGGCACACAAACTATGCATAAGTACCAAAACAAACAGTCACGCAACTGAGTAGGTGCCATTTGGGTACAGAAAGCGAAATAGGATTCTTCCCTATGCCGCTGCCTTTCATTGGATTTATATATACTTTTCTGACCAGATTTATTCCCAATAGAGCAGTGATGTCATATTTTGTAGGTCTCATTTCACACAGAGAAAAATAATGTTCAACTTACTGTGTAAGTGGCTAAGAAACAATATTCCCAAAATAGGCATTGTCCTTCCTGTAAAATACATTCCTGTCTTGGGATGTATTTGCCTTCCCAGGCACCTCAAAATTCCTTCCCCGCCCTCTGCTTATGTATTGGGAAGCACTTCAACAACCAAGTACTTAATTTCCAGGCCAATTAAATCCCCATCTCACTCACCCCTTCGTTGTTTTTTCTAGAAACGGCAGTAGCCTCATATCTCCTTCCCAGGCTTTGTTTGTACCATTTTCCAGATAGCAGGAAGCCATTTATTTAATCCTGTTGACACCTACATTCCATGTAGGAGTAGACAAACAGGATTTTAAATAATTATTCATTAGCATATTGCCTCTTTATGTGTCACCCTATATTCCTATTTTAATGGATGAAGGGAGTTTATTTCAGGCTTAAACAAAAAGTACAATGCACCAGCCATTCTCATATTACAAATGCAGACTTTACAATCAAAAGGTTAGTTATAATGTGGCAATTGCTTGCCATAACAATTATCTACCAGCAAAAGAACTGTAAAGCTTACTTAATAATTGTTTATAAAATGCTTTAGAATCCACAAATGGAAAATGGATAAGAAATGGAAATACTATGATTTCTATTCATTGCTAATTTTTCAAAGAGCTGGACACTGCAGCAGTTAAAATGGTAGCTGTTGGTTTACCCTGATGTTCTGAAATGCAGTACTGAAAACATGAGTTATGGTGGTGACTCCTGCGGGTCAGTGTTGTGGTACAGTTGTATGACAGTTTATGGATAGGAAGTCCTGTTTCCACCCGTGCCATTACACATGAACAACGTGTGCTCCTGGCAGCTGGGCACGGGGGGCACAGCAGTGGCAGGAGTGCAGTGGTGGCAGCAGGAAGCAGGAGCTCCTGCAGACGCCACCAGCACTGTTGGTGGGGGGGTGCCAGTCTTTTTGTAGGGGGTGCATCACCACAATCGGGGTGTACATGCACCCACGTGCACCCTCTATACATCACCCCTGCTATTACAGATGCAGTAGATAAACTGTACGTGCACTTGCATCTAATGAAGTACATAGATACATGCAACACAGACATATTTTTTAAAAAGTGCCAGTGAATTTGCTCCTCCATTCTAAGTAGCCAAAAAGCAGGTTTGTACAGCTGTAGAAATTATGAAGAACACACACAAAACAAGTACACCCATGATCGCATTGGTGCCCATAATCCTGGTGTTCCTCCTTTATCTGTTACTGTACTTCATTGATAGAGATGGACTTCATCAAGAAAAGAAAGTATAGACATGACTGAATGAAGTATGCATTACTTTTGTCTGTATCTGGCAAAGACAAACAAATCAGTAGTCTGTGGACCTGGAATGCCTTCTCTTTATTATTTACTGTGCAGCCATTTCCATTGAACTTCCAACTGATTCACCAGCAGCTGAAAAGGAAATTGATTAGGGTTGCTGAGGCTGAACAATAACATTTTTCTGAAATGACAGCTGCAGGGTGAGATGAGAAAACAGCACAGATGACAATGGTGATGCCGTAGGGAAGAACTGCTGTAAATTGTTAATCAGAATCTGCTTTAGCAACCAGTATCTTTGAAACAAAAGGAAGAGGCAGAAACAGGCTGTCCAAGATATACATGCACATCTCCTGCTGAAGGCAGTGTGATAGTTGGACTTGCCTTTTTTCTGAAACATGAAATTCCCACTAAAGGCAATACAAGTTCCAATGCCCAGATGGTAATAGATGTAATATAGAGAGTGCTAACATGTATCCAGAGCTTTGGGAATCTAATGAAAGGTACTGTACAAATATAACATTAAACTTATTTGTCATTAGTCTAGAGCAGGGGGTTGTGGGCTGGGTCTGGTCTCCCAAACTATTTTATCTGAACTGTGAAACTCGGGCAATTTGGCTGTGGATCAAAAGTGCATCAACAGCAATTATGCAAGAGACATGGCTTTCTTCAAGTGGTATCTTTTATTGGACCAACTTTGTAGTCAGGATAAAGTTAGACTTTCGTATGCAAGACATTCTTCATCAGGTCTTAAAGTAGTTAGTCAAAGTGGGCATGCAGCAGCAGGTGGCAAGCACTTCAGCAGGAATTTGATGACAGGGGATGCAGGAGCAATGACTGGGTCACAAGTGGCAGCCTGCTTCAGACTGACCTGCATTATTTTGGCCCATCATGCTATAAAGGTTGCTTACCCTGGTCTAAAGATATGAGGCCCAGTTAGGCAAACATGGTACTGCCATTAAATCAATATGAATGTATTGCTCCTATGGTGATAAGTGTCTAACATGAAAAAAAAGAACACTATGGGAACAATCTTGAAATGATTGTCTGCAGAGGTGAAGGACAATATAATGATTCTACACTTGGAAAGCTTGTGAGGCTCAAGTTTAATTTTGCTATTTTGTTAGACTTTTAAAAATAAAAAATTATCATACCTATGAATACTTTCGAACTCATAAAGATGAAAAGTGCTTTTTTAAAAATAAAATTATATTTTAGCTGCTATTCAGTTCACATTCAGCCAAATCAGCTTCCTGTGCGTGATCAGCGGGGATCTGGAAAAATGGAGAAAAACACGGGTTTATCTGAGAAAAATGTGGATTTCTCATTTTAGAGAGAAACACGTGGATTTTCCACTTTTGTAAAGAGATCTCTGCAGGCTGGCAGAGTTCCAGCCTATGAGGAGCAGGAGGAGAGTGGTCAGGCAGGGTGCACCATGTGCATGTATATGCACATGGCCAGCAGGAAGCCTGGAGAGCAGGAAGCCTGGAGAGTAAGTCCAGGGTGGAGTGGGGATTGAGACCCCCATAGGGAGGGAGTTGGGAAGGGCTGGGGCTAGGGCTGTTTCCCAGCTGGGTGGGACTTGGGGTCTGGGGCCCCAGAGGAAAGTGGGACAGGGCTGCAATTGGCTCATGCATTGGGGGGAGGCGGCTCCCCACTGCTGCATGCACTCCCGGGGGGCAAGGGGACCCATGCCCCCCAGATCTGTGCACAGGGTGGGGGGCAAGTTGCCTGCTGCAGGCTTGGGCTCCCCACCCTTCTGTCCTCCCCCTGGGTCTCTGCAGCCCAGCAAGCGGGACCTGGTGTGGCAGTGCAGAGCGTGGCCAGGCAGGGAAGCTCCTTACCACTGCAAGCTCTGCTGCCCTGGCAATGCGCCCCCTGTCCTCCTGCAGCAGCAGGGGCAGCAGAGTGGGGTTGTGCTGCTCACTGTTGCAGGTTGGGCAGGGGGCACATTGCCAAGGGAGCATGGGGCTCACAGCAGCAAGGAGCTTCCCTACCCAGCCCCACTGCTGTGCTGCACCAAGTCCCACCTGCTAGGCTGCAGGGGCCCTGAGGGAGGGTAGCAGGGTGGGGAGCCCACAGCAGGCAACCCACCCCACGCACAGATCTAGGGGGCATGGGTCCCCAACCCTGAACAGCAGTGCACACAGTGGCAGGGCGCTAGTTCCGACCCAAGCCTGCGGTAGGCAACCCCCACTTGTCCTCCACAAGATTAGCTCCTGCTGTGCCACCCATGGGGGTGGTGGAGCTGGGCTCTGCACTTCACTGCACTGCAGCAGCCACTGCCTCCCACAAGAGGCAGGGGGGCTGAGGTGCACCAGCTGGGCTGTGGAGATGTGGCTGGGGAATGAAGGGCACCTGCAGAGCTGAGGGGCTGCAGGTAGGGGGTAAGGGACACCCACAGGGCCAGGGGGGGCTGTGGCTAGGGTGTGAGGGGAACCAACAGGGCTTGGATGGCTGTGGCTTGGGAGTGGGGGCCTGGACTTGTGTCCTGGTGAGCAAAGGGGAGAGGGAAAGCTCTGATTTTTCCATGATAAAAAACCCAAAATCAGATACCAAAATGTATTAGATTAGATGCAGGGGTAGCAGTGGACATAGTCTTCCTGGACTTTCGGAAGGCCTTCGACACTGTCTTTCACCCCGTTCTCATTAAGAAACTGGGGGACTGTGTTGTCGATACCCACACAGTCAAATGGGTTGCCAACTGACTGGAGGGCCGCACCCAGAGAGTGGTGGTGGATGGCTCATTTTCAGCTTGGAGGGATGTGGCCAGTGGGGTTCCGCAGGGCTCAGTCCTTGAGCTTGCACTGTTCAACATCTTCATCAGTGACTTGGACAAGGGGGTAAAAAGCACCCTGTTCAAACTCGCAGATGACACTAAGATGTGGGGAGAAGTGGGCACGCTAGAAGGGAGGAATAGGCTGCAATCGGACCTAGACAGGTTACAGGGTGGGCGGATGAGAATAGGATGGGATTCAACACCGACAAGTGCAAGGTGATGCACGTGGGAAGGAACAACCGGCACCATACCTACAGGTTGGAGAACTCCCTTCTCGTCAGTACACAGACAGAAAAGGATCTTGGCGTCATCACTGATTCCAAGATGAACATGAGCTGGCAGTGTGGGGATGCAGTCAGGAAGGCCAACCGTACCTTGTCCTGCATCCACAGATGCATCTCAAGCAGGTCCAAGGAAGTGATCCTCCCCCTCTATGCAGCACTGGTCAGGCCGCAGCTGGAGTTCTGGGTGCCAGTTCTGGGCACCGCATTTCAAGAGGGATATGGACAACATGGAGAGGGTCCAGAGGAGGGCCAATTGCATGATCAGGGGGCAGCAGGGCAGGTCCTATGAGGAGAGGCTTCAGAACCTGAACCTGTTCAGCCTCCACAAGAGAAGGCTGAGAGGGGATCTTGTGGCCTGTTATAAACTAGTCAGGGGGGATCAGCAGGCATTGGGGGAGTCACTGTTCCCCCAAGCACCACCAGGAGTGACCAGGAATAACGGTCACAAGCTGGCAGAGGATAGATTTAGGCTAGATATCAGGAGGTGCTACTTCACGGTCAGGGTGGCTAGGGTCTGGAACCAGCTTCCAAGAGAAGTGGTGCTGGCTCCTCCCCTGGGGGTCTTTAAGAGGAGGCTAGATTTACACCTTGCTAGGGTCATTTGACCCCAGTACTCTTTCCTGCCACGGCAGGGGGTTGGACTCGATGATCTGCTCAGGTCCCTTCCGACCCTAGAAACTATGAAACTATGTATAGGTGTGACAGGCTAGCTGGTAGTGATTTAGCCCAGGGGTTTTGAAGGAGTAAAAGATGATTGGAGGGCTTGGGATTCCCTTTCCTCACCGATCAGACCCCAGAGACCCACCCTCTGTAACCCCTTGGGTTATCTAGAGGGGGATAAAAGGGGCAGCACAGATGACTCAGGAGAGACCAGTGAGGCACCACAAGGAAGGAGTTTTAAAGAGCTGAGCCAGTGGGGCAGGAGCAGTTGCCTCAGAAGAACCTGAAGGAGCAGGACCTGCAGGCAGCAGTTGGACCCTCAGCAGCGCCACGTGCGGCCGGCAGGAGAGGCTCCCCGCTGGGCTCCAGGATCCCCTGTGAGAGGCTGTGGCCAGCAGGAGAGGCTCCCCAGCTCCACCAAGGATCTGAGCAGTGACCTGAGAGGTTCCCAGCTCTGCTTCCAGCTCCTCCAATAAGAGGCCAGGAAGCTTGATGTGAGGCAGGGGTTCCTGGAAGGTCAAGACCCTTAGCAGTTTGAAGCAGTTCCAGTACTGGTGGTTGTAGGGTAGACTTTTTGCCTACTACATGGGGGCTCTTTGAGTTCAAGTCCCAGCTGGGATGACTTAGGGTGAGTGAAGTGATGGGGAGAAGTTCTCATTGCAATGGAAAGGGGTCATTGTGTTTTCCCTCTTCCCCCCTCCCTTCCAGGTACCTAGGCCCTATATTCCTTGTTATTTGACTTTGTATTTTGTGCCTTTTTGTATTTCACTAACCAGTATTGTTTGTTCTGCTGTTCGTGTTTTATATTTTGTTAACACTGTCTTTTGTTAACTGGATGAATATGCCTATGATGCCTTTATTGAATCCTACCCCCTCAGGGTGTTGTAGTGTCCCCTATACCCCTCTGGTTTATAACTGTTACGTTCTCACTACTGTTCTCTCATTAAAAGTTATATGGTTAAGTCCACATTAGTGATCTGGCTCTGCCCTATAGGGGGAGGAGGGTCGCTACACCTCCCACAGTGCTTGTGCACCTGCTTTTATCCCTTCAATTGGAGAGGGGTTTACATCTTGGAGTATTGCCTGGGCTACATAGGTATTTAGAATTTATTTTATTATGGTGATTGAGGCACTGGTAGGCTTCCAAATTACTTTAAAATTGTAAACATATCAATAAAACATTGTGTTCAAATGATAACTATATAGTGGGGTCTTATTTTAATTGTGGATTTGGAGGGTTTTATAAGAATTTGTGATTTTATTTTACCAGAGAAGATGAGGATCCCTGGTGATCAACTCCACAGCTGCTCATTTTTCTGTGAAAATAGATTTTAACTAGTTTTAGCACCCTGTTCAGGGGCTGCTTGAACCCAGGGCTTGAATAAACTGATCAATGGGCCATTCCCATTGTTCAAGTCATGCTGAAGGTTTTCTTGTATTTTAAGTAACTACTGTATGGAAACAGTCAAAACTGCTTGTGTCATAAACCCTTACTAGGGTCACCCTATAGCTTAGCTTATAGAGGGTGAGATCGTGCTCTACCCTCTTGTTGCCAGAAGGATTCATAGATTTCGTAGACACTAGGGCTGGAAGGGACGCCGGAGGATCATCTAGTCTAGCCCCCTGCCCCAGCAAGATAAACATCCAAATTTCTCTTGAAGGCATTCAGAGTGGGTGCTTGAACCACCTCCGCCAGCAATTTAGTCCAAACCTTGGGGGCTTGGACAGTAAAGTTCTTATGTCCAGCCTCAAATGGTCGCAGAGGAGTTTGTGACCATTCGATCTTGTCATCCCTTGGGGCGCTCTGGTGAACAGATGTTCCCCCAGGTCCTGGTGAATACCCTATATAAAACTTATAAGTAGCCACCAGATCGCCCCTGAGCCTGCGCTTTTCCAGGCTGAAGAGTCCCATAGCTGTCAGCCTCTCATCATAAGATCTGTTTTCCTGACCTCTGATCATGTGTGTGGCTCTCCTCTGCACTCTCTCAAGCTTCCCCACATCCTTTTTGAATTGTGGAGCCCCAAACTGGATGCAGTACTCCAGCTGTAGCCTCACCAAGGCCAAGTACTACAGGAGAATTATGTCCTTGGATTTGCTTGAGAAGCATCTATGGATGCAAGCCAGTGTTTTGCTCGCTTTACTAGCCACAGCATCACATTGATGATCATGACCCCCAAGTCCCTTTCATCCGTGGTGCTAGCATTCAGACCTCACATACAAGGCAATACCAACCCAGAAGCACCAGGCAGGCATGAATTTGTTGCAGTTTCGTTATTGCTGAGCGTGGGTGGTGAGGTGCCTCGTTCTCAGTAGCTACGACCAGCCCGACACAGTTGGCTGCGTTCGTCTGAAGCCAAGGAGAGGGCAGGGTGGCTTTGTGAGCGCGGGGCCGGTTGCAGGGGCGTGCGCCCCTGACCCTCTGAAAGTGCCGGGAGAGGCCACTGGAAGCACCGAGCTGCCCGGACACCGCCGCACTGCGATTCAGGCGAACAAGACTCAGAGACAGATCGACAATGAGCGACAGAGCCCCGGGGGCCTGGCCAGGCCGGCCGCGCTGCGCTATGGGAGGTCGTGGGTAGCCTGCTTGGCCCCGCCCCACGCCGGGTCGACGGGCCTTACCCCTACGCCCAATTGGCGGGTGCGGCTACCGGACCGGTGAAGTGAATGGTCACTGGCCACCGCCGTGGTACGCGTGTGCAGTGCCAGCAGGGCACGCTGGGAGCTGTAGTTTCGGCCCCATCCTGCCTTAGCTGCCGCAGACTGCGCATGCGCCCGACCATCCCGACTTTGGAAAGTCAGGTTGGAGTCGGCCTGGCTGCCATCTTGGCCGTGGGACCGAGGTGCAGTTGCCGTCGCCCCGCCAGGTAAATGACCTGCTGTGCTGCGTACGGTCGCCACGGGCTAGCAGAGGGCTTCATCCCTGCCGCCTCCCCTCGAGGCGGCGCCGTCGGCCTGGGGCTGCGGGTGGCGCGGAACTGGTGGGTGGGCCTGGCCCCGGGGAGCCCCGCGGCCACCGAGCCAGAGGCCGCCACGTCCCTCCCTTCCCCGCCTGCCCTCGGGACGGGCCGGCGGCAGCGCCCGAGCCCTGCCCCCGAGCAGCCCGGCGGGGAGGCTGCTGGGTGCGGCGCGGTCTGGTCTGGTCCGGTCGCTGCGCCCCTGTCCCGCCCCCTCTCCCCTTCTTCCTTCCCTCCTGCCGCTTCCTGCCCTCCGTGGGGCTCCTCCTGCCTTGCCTGTTGCCCCCACTTGGGCGGCCCTGGAGCCGAGCCGCTTGCCTGCCGGCCTGCTCGCCCAGGAATGAGCTCCTGCCAGCCTCCTCCCCCCTAAGCGCAGCCCTCGCTTTGGGGCTCCTTGGCTTTGTCTTGTGAAAACAGACGGATCTTTCTGTCGTGGGCCTGCAGATGCGCCTTGCTGCAGTGTGAGGTTACTGCTGTGCGGTACCAGTAGCGCCTGGTTGACCTGAGCCCATTGTTAGATGACACGTTGGTGCCACTGCTTGTGCAGTGGGAGCATTTGATCCTGGCTGGTAACCTTCCTGGATCCAAACACCCAGCCTTGCCCTTGTGTGACCACAAAACTTCATGGCTATGGGAAGAAGCCTCAATACCATGAAATGACAAAATTATTTATGTGGCACTGATATTTTTCTTCCATCTCACTTCAACTATTTGTTCTGCTTTAGTTAGCTATAATTCACAGTATCCTATGGACTAAGCAGCCTGAGATTTGTGCAAAGCAGAGGTTGAATGGAGTGCAAACCTTAAGACCTGTCTTATGGTCAGGCATCCTTTATATCCTGTGGAGTTCAAGGAAACTTTTGCACACTTTTCTGAAAAATTTAAGAACTCGTATTTAAATAATCTTTTCTATACCCTTGGCTAATGCAGGATTTTTTTGTTTTTCTATCATTTGTTTCTCATTACTTTCTCTTGTTTTTGTTATGGTTTTCTGAAGGCTGAAAGGAAAACCGTTTTGACGAATGTAAACAAGCAGACAAAATGCTATAAGTGAACGACACTAGACTTTAACTGCTGCTGACTTGATCTACCTGAAAAAAGGCTTAGAAAACTAGTAATAAAGGTTTTTCTGTAACACCTGTTCTGCACTCCTGCCTGCAAGCAGTGATTCAAGTTTTGTTCTGCCTTCATAGACTGAAAGTCCAGAACAGTTCATTTGTGACTCTAATTGTAGTTTGGCTTCGTGCAGCTTTGCAAACAAAAAAAGCTTGGTTTAGAGTGTGCCCTCAGTTGTAGTTTTGTTGATAGTTTTAATCATCTCTCTGAATAAATCCACTTCTAAGCGATCATCAGAATAGTACATAACAGTCTGCTCTGTGGTGAATGTTCTTACATCTTTCAATAAAAAAAGTGGTATAAGTACATTTGAAAAGATGAGATGATGCAGTGGAAAATAACTGAAAGTTCTGAATGCCAACTTTTGAAAGCTCCTTACAGATCAAACAGTCACCATGGTGCTTAAATGTAGATGGAGAGAACAAGGAGAATTGAGTTTATGAAGCACTTCTGCCTGTTTTCTTGGTCCTTTCTATCTCCTAGGTCAGGGGTTCTCAACCTTCTTTAGTGTAAGTCCCCCTGGCAGCCAGAGGCTGAGCAGGGGGTTAATAGTTTCATAGATGCTAGGGTTAGAAGGGGCCTCAACAGATCATCGAATCTGATCCCCTGCCTAGGCAGGAAAGAGCATTGGGGTCGGACCACCCCAGCCAGAATGCCTATCCAGCCTTCTCTTAAAGATCCCCAAGGTGGAGGAGAGCACCACCTCCCTTGGAAGCCCATTCCAAATTTTGGCAATCTTTACCATGAAGAAGTTTTTCCTGATATCTGGCCTAAATCTGCTGTCTTTCAGTTTGTGACCGTTGGTCCTTGTTACCCCAAGAGGCACCCTGGTGAACAGAGTATCTCCGATCCCTTGCTGCGTCCCCCTAATGAATTTGTAGGCAGCCACAAGATCACCTCTCAGCCTTCTCTTGTGGAAGCTGAAGAAGTCCAGGTCCCTCAGTCTCTCCTCATAGGGCTTGTCCTGTAAGCCCCTAACCATACAAGTGGCTTTCCTCTGGGCCCTCTTGAATCTATCAACATCTTTCTTAAAGTATGGCCCCCAAAACTGGATGCAGTACTCCCAACTATGATCTGACCAATGCCTCAGAGGGGAAGTATCACCTCCTCGGTTCTCTTTGTCATACATCTACTGATGCATGATAAAGTGCAGTTAGCTTTGATGATTTTGTCTCACTGACGACTCATGCTCATCTTGGCGTCCACTATGACTCCGAGATCCCTTTCCGCTTCTGTGCTGCTGAGAGGGTCACTTCCCAGCCAGTAGCTGTGCTGGATATTTTTGCTCCCCAGGTGCAGCAGTCTGTATTTGTCCTTGTACTGCATCCTATTTTGTACTGCCCACTTTTCTAACCTGTCCAGGTCTGCATGCAATCATTCCCTACCCTCCGGAGTGTGCGTTTCACCCCACAATTTAGTATCATCCACAAACTTGGACAGAGTACACTTCACACCCACATCCAAGTCACTGATGAAGATATTAAAGAGTACAAAGGACTGAACCCTGCAGGACCCCACTACCTGCATCCTTCCAGGTTGATACCAACCTGTCTACTACCACTCTCTGTATGCGAATGCTAATCCAATTTGCCACCCACCGGACTGTGTAAACAGCCTCTTAACTTATTTATGAGAATAAGATGAGATACTGTGTTGAAGGCCTTGCTAAAGTCCAAGAAAACAACATCCACCCCTACTCCTATGTCTAAACATTTTGTGACCCTGTCATAAAACAAAACCAGATTTGTCAGGCATGATCTACCTGCTACAAAGCCGTGCTGGTTTCCCTGCTGCATTATTTTTCCCTCTGGACTCCCACAAAAATGATCCTTCATGATCTTTTCAAAGACCTTTCCAAGGATGGAGGTGAGGCTGACTGGCCTATAATTGCTTGGATCCTCCTTCCTCCCCTGCAGGGGCTGGGCAGGGCAGCTCATCAGGCTAGAGTGTGGGAAGTGGTGGCCCTCTGCGGGGTGGAAGAGCTCACTGGCCTGGTGTATCATGGTGGTCACTGCGTGCGAGCTTTCCCACCTCACAGAGGGGCACTGCTGCCCTTGCCCTGCCCCAGCCCTGCTCCTGGGAGGTGGCAGCGCTCCATCCCCTCCTGCCCACTCATACCCTCTAGGACTTGTCCAAGTATGCCCAGGACTATGCGTACTCCTGGTTGATAACCCGTGTCCTAGGTATTCGATTTCTAATTCATAGTGAAGCAACCAGGAGTTCTGAGGTTTACTTATTTTTAGGACTATTAAATAATTTTGGGAAGGATATTTAATGAATAAGAAAGACAGCAGAGGGACCCAGCCAACTGTAAATTAAAATAACTGGGGTCTCAATTTGTTTATTTAAATTTAAAAATATTTTGGAAAGAGTGTTAAAAATTCTAAAAACAAGTATTTCTGTTTTCTTATAGCTTATAAAATCCATTTGTTTTGTTCCATTTTTCTAGCTCATCTTCTAGTTAACAGACAAATATTGGTTGGGCATTAACATCCCTGATCAATGCACATGCACCCCTGAACAACGGTGTTTTGTAAAAGTTCAGTAAATCAGATTAAACTGTTTTTAAACAGTTGCATCTATACTTTTTTTTCCCCTCATCTTTAAATAAAATTCATAAAAACCTGAATGAAGAAGATAATTAACACACTTCTAAATTTAGGATGAACAACACTATTGACATGTAATTTTAAATTTACCATCTCATTTCTAAGCATTTTCATTTTCAGATTTCTGTCAGTGTGCTGGTTCTGTGGCATTCCCTCATGCTTAAAAAAGGAGTGGCACTTAGCATAGCTGCATGCATAGCTGAGAAAAGAACATTTACAATTGCTTACTGTAAATGAGCTCTGTTCAACTACAGAAACATGATAATATCTGCATGTTTTGTTTCAGAGGGAAAGCAGGATATAGTCACATTTTGCTTATCTACCTTTTGGGGTGTCCAGGTTTTCTAGAATTGACATAGAATCAAGTTAATGCATTCCCTAGTTTGTTTTTTTTAAAAAAGGTTCCAGACAATCCATCTGCTTGGTAGCTTTCTTTGTCTGTGATTTGACAGATACCCTAGCAAATTCTGTGCCTATGGTTGGGAAAAGAAAAGGTAGAGTGCATCCCATTTCCTTCTAGTCCTTCACTGATAGCAGCTAAAGTTTGGATCTTTTTTACTGCAGTATAGGTTTTTGGGCAGAGAGAAGATTTCATTTCTTTTAAATCTAAACTGTACAATGTGTAATTTTTGAGGAAGACATTTGTAAACTGGAAAAGAAGAGTCTTTGAAAAACAGAAAATGAGGCCTTGTCCGTGCAGAATATCCTATTACCCTAATCTTTTAGAAATATGTGACATTTCCCATTAAATTCTAAAGTTATGCATGGAATTTTTATGCTTGCTTTAATAGTTCACAGAGTAAACACCGATTTTAAAAACCTGAGAACATAGATTTTCCTTGAAGAAATATGATGTAAGGGCATTATTGCATTGGTTATTCATTCAAATCATTTAAAGAAGATAGCATATTAATAGGATGATATTTTATAATTTCACTAACTACAGTATTTTCTTGCAATTTATATTTCTTCTTCATGAATGGAACTGCTTTTGTGCTTGAATTTAAATGATTGGTCCTGAACATCATACCTTTTCATTTTAATCAGCACTTTCATTAAAAAGGAAAAAATCTTTCTCAGCAGGATCATTCTTGTATATATGTGTATATTGGGGCGGGCAGTTATTTCGGGCAGAGGGCTGCTTACCCAGTTTTGGTAGGCTGTCAAGGCCTGCATGGCACACCTTGACATGTACCCTGCCCTCTGGTCACCATCTCGGGACCAATGTCCCAATGTCTTGGGACCAGTGTCTCAGGGCCAGCACCAGTGGGGCCCAGAGCAGGGCACAGGCTGGCAGGGGGCTGTGAAGCTGGGCTGGCCTGCACCAGCAGGGAGAATGGGGAACTGGCCCGGTTCCATAGAGCTTCTGCCAGCCAGGACCCTGTACTTTTGCCGCCCTGCTGGCACTGGCCCCGAGACACCAGTGTGGGCCCTGTGCTCCCACTGGCTCCCTGCCCATTCAATCCCAGTGCCCCCCAGCTCTGCGGTACAGGCGGGGGGCAGTGCACAGCCCCAACCCCCTGCTCACTGGCAGGGAAGAAGCTATTGCTGAGCATGGGGAAAAGTGGCCCCTTGCCTGCCCCATGGCTGGCAACCCGTGCTGCAGCTGCTTGCAGCTGTCTGGAGCAGGCACAGGCAGCCCTACCTGGGCTGCAAGCAGCTACAGCAACTCAGGTCAGAGTGGTATTGGTAAGGAGCATTCACAAGGTGGGTGAGGGACCGTTCCCCCCCACTCCACGCTCGACACCAGCTTGTAACCTGGCCTTGCTGCCAACTTGGGCCCTGTGCTGGCTCTGGGGTTGCCTGTTGGGGCTGTGCACAGGGACAGCAGCTGTTCCATTCCCCCTTGCCGCTTGCCGTGTGGAGCGGTATTGGCTTCTGCTGCCTGCCTGGATCTCGCTCACGCACTGGGCAGCCCAGAGGCAGCAGTGGCAAACACTGCCTGGCGTGGCAAGTGGGGGGGCTGCAGCTGCTGTCACCACACACAGCCCCAGTGGGCAAGCCCAGAGCCGGCACGTGGCCCAGGCTGGCAGTGGGGCTGGGTTACAAGCTGGTTGCTGAGTGTGAGGGGAAAAGTGGCCCCTTGCCTGCCCCTTGGCCAGCATTCCATGCTGCAGCTGCTTGCAGCCCACCTGGGGCTGCCTGTGCCTGCTCTGGACAGCCCCGTGCGGGCTGCAAGCAGCTGCAGCAGGGAGCACCGGCCATGGGACAGGGAAGGGCTGCTTTCCTCTGTGCCGGGAAGGAGCAGGGAAAGAGCCTAGGGAAAAGTTGAGTGGGGCGGGGGGGTCAGAAAAGCAGTCCCTCCCCTGCTCCGTGGCTGGCACTCCCTCCTGCAGCTGCTCTCAACCCACACGGGGCTGTCCAGAGCAGGCACAGCTAGCCCCACGCAGGCTGCAAGTGGCTGCAGTGCGGGATGCTGGCCACGGGGCGAGGGAGGGGCTGCTCTCCCCTGGGCCACATTTCCCTGGGGTCTTCCTCTGCCCCCCCCAGCCCTTCCCCCTTACTTTCCGGCACAGGGCAGCCAAGTGGTCCGAAGCCAGAATCCAGGCTGGGGCTTCCAGTTGTGAGGGTGGGGACGGGTGGGTCCTGCTGTTGTGGGAGCCTGCTGGGCTTCCCCTGGGTCCTACTGCTCTTGGTTCCTGTCATTTGTGACAGGAACCAAGGGCAGAGTAATATTCATTTTCTAAACTTTTTAGGGACCCCATGGGCCAGATCCAGCCTGCGGGTCATATTTTGCCTACCCCTGGTGTATATTCAACTACATGTATTCTGCTCAGAGAATGGCAGGATTTTAAAAATTAACTTCATTTTTTACCATTGAGGAGTTGGGAAAGAAAATAAATGATCTTCCGTAAGCTAGTTAGACAAAGCAACGGAAAAGACATAGCAAAAGATGTTGTTTATGCTTATATTTCCTTCTCCTGTTTGATCCGTTCTCTGTATTTGATTGAATGGATAACCAGACACAATTAAACTTTGCCCTCAAGAATATTTAGAATTTCCAATGATCACGGAGCATTAGTTATTAGTTTTAAGTAACCTGAAGTATTGAGACAGGGCACTTATGGTTGCTTCTGGTTCCCAAGTCAAGAACTCATGCTTTGTTGACCTAAGCTAAACTGCTTATTGCTCCAGCAGGATTGTATCCAAGATCTTAGAAAGTGGCCTTCAGCTATAAACAAGACTACTGAGGTATTTTGTGATTTGTAACTTCCAATCTGGTTAAGTGAAATAATCTCAGGGAAAACTGGGTGCTGCAGGTTGGTCAGGCAGCATGAACTGCACTAATGATAGTGAAAACTTTGTTTGAAAGTGAATTTATTGGAACTCTTGGATATGTTTGTGCATCATTGTTCAGCTGTAATGCCTTCCCTTATTCTCAGTTCTAAGCATAACCTCTTAAGCACATTTTAGTAACCATTAATGCTGGTTAGCCATTGGAAAATTCAAAAACTGGACATTTGGTGTTGATTTTAACCAGCGAAGCTTTGAATGGATTAGGAACTGTTGCTTCAGATGCTTTTAATTCTACATTAGTAGGAGTAGTTCAGATCTGAGGAATGTCACTTAATAATCCCCATGTTTATCTGGTAGGGCACTTGATAGTGGCAGTTTTTCCTGGTGAAAATACCTCATATATGTAATCTTTCTTGTATTTGTTTGTCAGTGCCTGAATGTATTTAGCTTCAGGTCATACTGAAAGGTTAATCTGTGCCACAAGTCTTCTGTACAAATTTTGTCTGTACTGGTATAAATATTGGTTTAGGTTTTAAATTGGTGTACATGCTAGCATGTTTTACTAGTTTATCTAACAGGACTAGACCTTTACCTAAGCAGCACCTCCCTGGAGGAGGCAGATAAAAAGGGAAGGAGAGAGTAAATTGTGTCCTCTGTAGGGGAGGGGAGAGAACAGGGAGGGCTGTGAAGGGGATCAGCAACACAGCACAGGGCTGGGAAAGGGATGCAGTACTGAGCCAAGGTGCTTGCTGCTGATTGTGCATGTTGTAGGCCAGTTCCAGTCACTTCGGGGAACCAGATCCAGCCCACAGTCTAGAGGTAATATGGCCCAAACCAGTGGAGCACAACATGTTTGCCCTTCTTTAATGGTGATTAGTTTACAAAACAGTGTAGTGCTATAAGAGTTGTGTTCAAATAAACTTCCATCCTTTTTGGATTAAGTGACTGAGAAGAGTGGCCAGCTGGAAGTAGATGTTGTTTTGGATATACATCTTGAGTACTGGATAGCACAGCAATAATGGTTTTGTATTTACTAGAATGCGTGTATGCATGGCTTGTATTTGCAGCCATCACCTCTCTGATTCCAGCATTCACTTTTCCCTACATGGAGACCGTTGTGCATGCATTCTTCCATCCTCTGCATAAGATTTCTGCACAGGTGGTGAACATTTTGACCCTCTGTAGTTCCCAGAATCTGAAATATCCTTGTTTCCTTCCCAATCTTTAGTCTAGCTCACCCATGATTGTATTCAGAATTCATTAGCTAGTATTTGTAACAGTGTTTTGCAGATAGAAAACTTTAAAAATGAACTAATGAATATAATGCGGCACTGTGGAAGAAATTAAGGGTATTTCATCACTGGATCCACTCCTCGGTAGGGACAGGTCAGTGGAGCTGACTCAAATTGAGGTTTCAGTAGATGAGGGAGTAGAGGAAATTGATAAATTAAGCAGTAGCAAATCACCAGGACTTGATGGTATTCACCCTACATTCCTGAAGGAGCTCAGATTAGAAATTGTAGTATGCAATTTATCACTAAAAACCACCTTGGTACCAGAGGACTGGAGGGTTGCCAATGTGACTTCATATTTAAAAAAGGCTCTAGGGAGGATGCAGGGAACTATAGACCAAGGAGCCTAACTTCTGTTCCTGGAAAATTTGGTAGAAACAATAAAAAAAAAAAAAAAAAAAAAAAATTGTTCAGCTCATGGATGAACATGACTTGCTGAGGAAGAATCAACACAGCTTTATCAAAGGGAAATCATGCCTCACTAACCTACTAGATAGAGTTCTTTGAGGGTATTAGAAACAAAGTGAATCAGGGCAATCCTGTTAACAAAGTATATTTGGATTTCTAAAACATTTTTGACAAGGTTTCCCCTTAGAGGCTCTTAACTAAGTTGAGTAGTCATGGGATTACAGGGAATGTCCACTCAAGTATTAGAAAGTGGCTAAAAGATGGAACACAAGGAGTGAGTATAAATGGTCAATTTTCAGGATGAAAGGAAATAAACATTGGGGTCCCCCAGGGATCCATGTTAGGGCCAGTGCTGTTTAACATATTCATAAATGATCTGGAAAAAGGGGTGCATAGCAAGGTGGCCAAATTTGCTTATTCAAAATGGTGAAGACCAAGGTGGACTGTGACGTACTACAGAAGGATCTGGCACAATTGATTGAATGGGCAACGAAATGGCAGATGAAATTTCATGTAGGTAAATGTAAAGTGATGTACCTGGGCAAAAACAACCCAAACTGTACCTACACTTTGGGCTCTGGATTAGCTGTTGCTACACAGGAAAGTGATCTGGGAGTCCTTGCAGACAGCTTGCTGAAAACATCAGTTTGGTGCTCGGCAACCGTCAAAAGGCAAACAAAATGTTGGGGATTACTAAGAATGGAATCATAAACAAAATGGCAAGTATTGTCGTGTTCCTTTATAAATCCATGGTGTGTCCGCACTTTGAACACTGCCCGGTTTCGATTCCCACACTTCAATAAGGGTATAGAAAAACTAGAGAAGATTCAGAAAAGCGCAACAAGTATGATTAGCATTATGGAGGGGCTTGCATATGAGGAGAGACTAAAGAGGCTTGGCCTGTTCAGTTTAGAAAAAGAGGTGTTTGAGGGAGGATGTGATAATACTAAATAGCAAAGAGAAAGTAAATAGGAATTTATTATTTTCTCTCACAATACAGGAACTAGAGGTCACAACGTGAAACCAGTAGGTAGTACTAAAACTAATAATTTTTATCCACAGTGTGTCATTAAAGTGTAGAACTCATTGCCACCAAGATGCTGTGGAAGCTGCCGGTTTAGCCAGATTCAAAAAGGGAATTCTTGGAGGAAAGGGCTATTGAGCATGGAAGTTTAGGGGTATAGCCTCTGAATTAGAGCTTTCTAGACCTTAAATGCTGGAGGCTGAGAGAGAGCAACAGTGTCGGGGGGAGGGGAGGGGTATGAAGAGGAAGTGGGGCAGAAAGCCCTGGTCATACCCTGTTGACTGTCCCTTGAGCATTCACACTCTGCCACTGTGACACAGGCCTATTTAATATGCTGTAGGATTATGGGCTTAGGTCTGTCACAAAAAACTATAAGCCTCCCTTAATAACAGAGGCCACTGGGGACATACCAATTGGTTACTTGGGACAAATAAAAAGAAAATAGGAAGGAGAGTGAGGGCATAGGTTAATAAGAAGGGATCTATCTGGAAGGGGACACTGAGAAAAGCATCCACTGCCCCCATCCACCCCCCTGAATTAATCAAGGGTACCTGTGGTCTTGGGACTTGGTGGGGCCATGGATGGGGGAGTATGTAACAAAAAAGATGCAAGGAACAGTTCAACCAGAACGAAAACAGCAACCTGGCATAGTTGAAATAGGCGTGCACTGGGATCTACCTCTGTTGGTGAAAGGAGCAGGTATAAGGGGTATCTGTAAAGCACACCAGATAAACCACTATGCAATGGCTCCATGGAGCTGCCGCCATCTTAGGCTCCTGGTAGATTGGCAGATCAAGGTGGAATACAGATGTCTACTGGGTTCCCTTGTACCTCCCCGCCCCCTCTCCCCCACCTAGGATGTCGTGCCATTTGTTATTGGGGTGGGATGCAAGGATGGAATGATGGATTATGTGGAGCACAAGCAAGTAGAGCTGGTGGCGTTGGGCTGTTCAGAGGTGGACCAAATTGATATTCGCCAGCCTACTAAGATGGTGGGGTGGGTTTGCCAAGGCAACAATCCCACAACTAGCTCTGAAGGGCTTGGGGAATACTGGGAGGGCAGGGAATGTCCTTGTGCAGGACCTGGTTGATGTGGGTGAGGTGAGAGGATGGCAAGGTAGCCTTTACCTTGTAGAGTAAGGGGTAGGGAGTATATGGCATAGGCAGCTCCATGCACTGGGCAGTAGAGGAGGTCTCAGATAAGAGTGACATTGGTCAGGAGCATTCATTGGCACACCCAGGACATCTCCATCACTGGCACCACCGGCTGGGGTATTTTCAGCAGGAACTCAGTCAGCGCTCTGGGCAACCATCCCTGGGGACTTGGAGGCAGAGACCAGCCTCCAGGCCCTGAGGAGGTCCTGATAGAAATCCAGCAAATCCTCAACATCCTGCTTAAGGAGACCTTACAGGTAGAAGAGCTGCCAGTCGGATCAGAACCCTCAGAGGTGATGGAGAAAGGCACAGTCTATCAGAAATTGCATCACCTGGTTACCAGCTCTGTACATAAGCCTCTGAAGGGCCTGAAGGCAGATGATGTGAACCTGGCTATGGAGACAGACCAGGCCCTGCCTGCCCTGCCACAAGGGAGGACTCAAGGTACCTGAAGAGACCCAGTGCCCATCTCTGGAAACTGGCCAGGAGCTCCAAGGGCATGGCCAGGATGTTGAAACAGTACCAGAGCATGGGCAGGACCAGTTGGTTGATGACCAGGGCCCTCCCATGAAGGAAGAGAGATTGCAGCAGACCCGCCCATGGCTGCAGCTGCTCAGACACCTTGACCTCTAACTGGTGCCAGTTCTACAGAGGGGAAGGGTGACTGGTAGACCCCCCAGCTAGAGCAGCAAGCCTTCACGCCATTGGATGTTTGGAGTGCAGGTGGGTTTGAGCCTACCTGTCACCTACTGTCAGGCCAGAGCTCTTGACCCAGTTGACCAAGTAGATGGACTGATAGGCCTCCACCTATGCCAGGTTGTCCAGGTCCTGGACAGTCAGGAGTGCATTATTAACATACACTAACAGGACCATTCTCATGGTTGATTCCTTGAGCAGCAACCCTGCCACCCACTTGCTCAGGAGACAGCTTGAGGGCAGGGGTGTAGAATTGGCCTGATAGCAGACAACTTTGACTCACTCCAAACCTGAACAGGATGGTCTCCATCAGCGTCCAGTAGAACTTGACCATACACTCTGTGGAGGCGTATGGTACCTGGAGAAACCACATGAAGCAGGAACAAAGCTGAGCCAGTGACATACCCATTGTACACCTGTCAAATGTTTTTACTCGTCAAGGGACTGGAGGGCAAATGACAGGCCATCCTATGAACAAGCTCAAGGAGGTCCTGCACCAGTACAGATTGTTGAAGATGGAGCACTCTGGAATTGTATGTCTAGTTGGGGTGAAAAGCATCCCCTTGCGTGGACTTCAGGCACAGCGAGATGGCTTTCACTATGACCTTATTGTATGTACAGAGGAGTGAGACTGGGTTCCAGTTCCTCAGGTCACAAGGGTCCCCCTTCTTAGGCAGTAAGGTCAGGATAGCCTTCCCGCACAACAGGGAGAACTACCCCAGACTCAGCCCAGACAGCGGTGAGGTCCAGGCTAAGGATGTCCCAGAAGGTGCAGTAGAACTTCAGGGTCAGCTTGTCAGTGCCTAGCGCTTGTTGGTGGGCATCAGGCAGAGGGTGTCTGAGAGCTCAGTCAGAATGAGAGGACCCTTTAGCTAGTCCTGATTGCTCTCACTGACCTGTGGCAGTCCCTCCCACAGGACCTGGTAAGTGTCAGATTCAGCAAGATCACCATATAGAAAGCCCTTGCCCTTTCTCACAGCTCACTGGGATCTGAGAGAGGTACCAGGAGGCAAGCAATGTACTTTTGGGCACCCCTCTTCTTCAGGGCACAAGAAGCAGGTTCCACAGTCCAACTTCATTAGCAGGGCACCTATGTAGATTATCTCATTTGTATTTCTCCAAAGAACACAATGTTATATTCTTATGCAGGTGTTTTTGTATTGATGGTTTCATTTTTGTTAATTTGCGTGAGAAGACTTAAATGCAAAAGCACTATATGATTTCTGGGATGAATTGCAAAAGATTTCATGATATTCTTACTAGTTCTTATAGGAATACAATATATATATATTTTTTTTGACTGGCAAACTCCAGTAGGAGGAAATACTTATTATTGTCTCATTTTCTTGTCTCCTATTGAGTTGTGTTCAAATAAATCTAAGAAATACTAAAGCCGGTCTCTTTTTCTAGTACTGATTTTGCCTCTATTTTTCCAAGCATCGTGCTTAAATTTTCTTTTAATCTGATCACTTAAATGGTGGATTTGTGATAGTGGAGGCTGAAGTCCACTATGCATGGAACTAGCACAGCTTGGCACTATCTCTACATTCTTCTGTGTACTATCCTGCCAGCGTTTTTCAGTCCTACTTTGATGGTATACCACTCAGGTATGTGCTCAAAACCTTGCCTTCTAAGACTTGTGTAGGTTGTCACCTCTGAGGTTTTTCAGCAAATATCCATTAGGAGTGTATTTCCCATGGTCAGATCTTTAGGGGTGTGTGCATATTCCTAATTTTCAAAAAATCCTCTTTGTAAAATCCATATTTGCTCACATTTTCTATGGGAAAAGAATGTTTGTATACATAAGCTAAGCCAGCTATTTTTTCGCTTAATGAATTCTTGTAAAGCCTGGAATGTGCATGCTATTAAACAACCAAATGTATTGAAGCAGTGATACAAACACAAACATTTGGAGGTGGCTTACTTTCTCTTTGGTTCTAGTTTTGTCTTCATTAAGAAAATGATATTTTCTAGACTTGAGGTAACATTCTTATAATTCTTATTTTGTAATCTTCGTATCTGATAATTCATGGGACAACTACAAACTGCTGTCTTTAGTAGATTTTATCTCCAGTCGAGACAGGTTTTTTTTCTTCCAGATCAGAGTAGTAGAGGGAGAAGTTTAAACAAATCAGGGACTTAAGAGATGGGATGTCTTCAAAAGTAGGGGTTGGGTTTCCTTCCACCTGTCCCTTACCTATGTACTATCATCAGCAAAACGGTCTTCAATATAAGCTGCCTGAGGGAAAACTAAAATGCTCAATAATAGGAAGAGGAGAGGAAAATGCCAGCATTTAGGAAAATAATCTGGCCTTCAGTACTCAGTATGAAAGCTATGAATATTATAAGTCTCCAGCAAGCTAAAAAGCGAGTGGAAGTTCTATGCGTTTTCTTATGGTTCTTCATAGTTACCATTAATGTGTAATGTGTCATTTTCCTTCCAGTCAAAACAAGATATATTTTCATAATCCAAATGTATAGAGTGAACTTTTAATTTCAGCATGCAGTATATGTACATAATTGGTGCACTCCTTAGTTAATTGCCAGATAAATCTGACAACAAGAATTAATATTTTAAAATCATTATAGCGCTTTACACGCAATGAATTTTGAACAGTTGACATCCAATTTCTGATTTGCTGATAAAGGTATCATCTGCTTAGTTTTTTGTGCTAAAATATTTTGAATTAAACAAATATGTTAAAATGTTTTAAAACTATCATTCATAACACCATGAAATAAGTGAGACTGCTTTGCCAAGAGGTTTTTTTGGGGGAGGGGCAAGTTAAGATAAAAACGGAAAGTTACTATATTAAAAAGTTAAATGTAATAAATTGGACCAAATAAAATCTAATTATTTTAAGTCCATTGAATAAACCATGACAGGGTAATGATTTTAATTGTTTTCTTCATTGGTGGCTGTAGTTAAACTAATAGTTCATGCCCTTGATCTGTGATGTGATTCTCTGTGCCCATGTGGAATGCTCTCAGTGTCACTTCACTTTGCTGTTCTTGTAGATAGCGTGAGGTTGGGCTCTTTACTGCTTTTTGTGAAGTAATGAACATCATCTATTTCCATTAACTACAAAGTAGCTTAATCCCTCAGAACTGAACAGGTTCATTTGATCCCTCCAACCTGAACAGCAGTACTGTGCATTACCCTCTCCCTTTAGGGGGAAGAAAAGTTTGAAGTAAAATGCAACTAATGGAATATAAAAGCTTGTTTTTCTGTTTGCCAAGTGATAAGTGAATTTTTAACCAAAGTTATATACTCTTTCCTTATTGTGACAGTCCAGGGGAAGAATGTAGTCTTAGTGCTATATACTCAATAATCAGTAATGCTCATACACCGCACGTACTATATTAAAAAGATACTCAATTCTGACAAAAACAATGAAATTCACAGTCAAGGGAGGGCATGAAATATCTGCCTTTCAGTGTGTAGGCAAAATAATGCTGGTAAAAATATTCCAGACTTGGCACAGTTTTCTACAGGAGATATGTGTACCGATTTAACAGAATTTTGTGCTTTTTTGATGAGATGGGAAACATAAATAGTTTAAATAGTTAATTCAGTACTTTTATTATGACCCTTAAAATCAAATACAATAAATAAAATCTTGGTGGTTTGTATATTAATTATGAAATAGTATAAGGCAAAATTTTCAAAAGTGGCCAAGTGACTTAAGATCTGAAAAACTTGTCTACATAGGAAACACTGTATCAGTTATAGAGCATATAGATAGGGTAATATAATTCCTTGTGTGGATATTGTTATTTTGGTACAAAACCGCCTTTTCAGTTTGACTCATTGTTTGAAAAAAGGTTAAGCTAAACCACAAGTAGGCACGTTTACAGAAATAAGTGTTGACATAATATAGGTATATACTTCAAGAGAGATGTGACCAGCCTGGAGAGGGTTCAGAGGAAGGCCACCTGCTTGGTGAGAGGGCAGCAGGACAGGTCCTACAAGGAGAGACTGAGGGAGCTGAACCTGTTCAGCCTCAGCAAAAGGAGGCTGCCCACTCATCGTGGGAGATCAACAGCAAATAGGTAGAGCTCTTTTCTCCCCAGCACCACCTGAGGTGACGAGGAACAATGGTAATAAGCTGATGGAGAATAGGTTTAGGTTAGTGATCAGAAGGCAATATTTACAGTTAGGGTGGCCAGAATCTGGAACCAACTTCCCAGGGAGGTAGTCCCCACCCCTACCTTGGGCAAATTCAAGAGGAGGTTGGATGATCACCTGTCTGGGGTCTTGTGAACCCAGCATTCATTCCTGCCTGTGGCAGGGGGTCAGGCTACATGATCTGTTCAGGTCCCTCCTGACCCTAGCTACTGTGAAACAAGTAAAACTTTCCCATGTAGACAAAGTTTAGCCATTTCAGTACTTTTCTGTACTTTACCTTGACTTGTTTTGAAATTTATCAGGAATTTATGAGGTACTAATACATAATAAAAAAAAATAATTTTGCAAAGTTATCAAAATTAACAATTATTTTAAATTTCTCTCCATATGCATCTTTTAGACAACAACTAGGAATATTTTCACCAGCAGTGTCTGCTAGGGACTGTGCATGGTTTCATGTCCCGTTTTCCCCTCTTGCTTCTTTTGACATCAGTGGAGCAAGTGGTGGTACGAGCAACAGCGTGGGGGTTAACACAGTTATCAGTCCCCTCTCTCTTTCCCCACTCCACCACCAACAGCCATGGTCAGGAGACTCTTTAGTTGGGAATTTGGTGACAGGCCGTATGTTTGGCATCCTTGATTTAGAGAGTTGGTACTCAGTGTCTCAGAGCCTAGATCCCTGGAATTTAAGTATTGGCTTCCTTGTAGAGTGGTATTTCCCTTGAGTGATGGATGCAGAAGATACCTGTTATTGTTTGGGGAAAAAGCAGCATTCACTCTGAAATGTAGAGGTACTTCTCACTAAAGCTGAGTTATAAGAAATTCTATAGATTTTTTTTTTGTTGTTGTCTAATCAGCACTGTAAATGTGAGCATACTTTCTACCAATGGAGAGATTTTGGAACTTGCAGAAATCTTAAAGGTCACATTTCCTTTCATTTTCCAAAACTTAAGGTGAACTGAGGTATGAGATTTCCCCCCCCCCCCAAAAAAAAAAAAAAGGCTTGGGAAGGCTTATAATGTGGACACTGTATGTCCAAAGTTATATTTTTAAAGGGAAGAAAAACTGGATTCCTTTAATATGGGTACCTTGTAAAATGGTTCAATAGTTAATGCAAAAGCTGATAATTTTTTAACTCTTTAAAAGACTGTCTAGTTCTCTTCCTTGGCATATGCATTTCATCTTTTAGAAGGGAAAACTACAAACTTTCACATATTTTTAAAACAAAGAGCTAAGCTGCTTTCTATGAGGCTTTCTGAGGAAGAAGGTCAAGGTTCAGAAGAAGAAGCCATCTTCATTCTCTGCTGGTGGTTCTCAACCAAGACCTGGGTCAGAGCCCTCAGTTTAAGATGGTTGAGTTAGCTGAACTAGTTGATCCAGTTGTATATCCTTCCCTCTCAATTTAGTTCCTGCATTTTGTCTTTCAAGGAAGTGTATCCTGGGTCTTGCAGGTGATTCAAGATGGGTGTTTGAGGGTGGTTCCCATTTATATCTTGTTGCCCAGCTAATTTGGAAAAGAATGCGACAGATACCAGTTGATTGAGAAGATACTTTGTTCTGTCAGATCTGAAAACTGGCCAAGTCCATGTTAACTTCATCTCAGTCCATCATATTCATCCAGTCCATCTTAATTTCATATGACAAAGGCCTTTTGTCTGCCTGAGAGATTTTAAGTTATTAGCCAGCCAACCTCAGGCTTGCAGTTTAAAAAAAAAATGTGGGCCTTTAGGAGGATGGAGGGCATACACAGGCCCTAATGAATACTGCTGGTAAAGATATTGCAAAGCCTCGTGCAGAAGGCCACATGCACAGAACATCTCAAACCCATTTACTTGAGGTAGGCAGCCTGTCTTCATTATATTTCTCTTGCTCCTAAACCCCGCAAATACGTTGGTTCCCTTTTGGTACTGGGTCTGCAACATACAACAGTCATTTGAAATACAACAGTCATTTGAAATTAAGTAGCTATAAATTTAGAAAATACCAAGTTTTAATCTAATTAAAACTACTTAATTTTCCTTTGTGTGCTATATCAACAATTTACTTGATCTGTGGAAGCCTCAGAATGTTCCAGACCAGGTCAAACATGAGTTCTATACAAAAGAAAGAAAAGTTAGGAAGCCTCCTACCTAAATTTATAAGAGAAACTTTCAGGCATCTTTGTCATAATGAACCAGAAATGGAATGATCCCATTTTTTGTCTTGGGTGTTTTTTTTCTCTTTTGTGCAGATCATCTCTAAACCTAAGGGACAGAAGAGGAATCTTCACTTTAAAACTGTCATATGTACTTCCAACTTTCAAAGGAAATTACAAGATGGAGTTAATCTGAATCAAAGTGAGTAAACGTAGTCTGCATGTACCCAAATTCATAGACTGAAAAGCAGTAAAAACGTGAAATAATCCAAAAGGCTGTGAATTCAGTTATTGGGTATAAGTGAAACCTGTTGAGAGAAACCTCATAGATGGAAATTTAACATGGATATGTGCTAGACAGGATATCCTAATGTGACAGATTATGTTGGTGGGAAAGTGTGTATCTGAATACTCAGACCAGAGCAAGTCTTAAACAAAACATGACTACAGTTTGCTAGCAAGTCTCATGCAAGGAGCAAAAAGTGACCATTATGGCTTTAGAAAGATCAGAAGATAAAAAAGGATCCTGTTCTGGTAATGAAAAATGAGGACATAACAAAACAAGACTATCCGGTCAGGTAAGGCTTACAGTCAGTGTTGTTAGGAGCACAGCAAGAAAACAAAACAAGGTGCTGCAAATTAAGCATCGAAAAAAGCGTAGAGTGCATTTACCAGTATTTCCTGGGAAAACGAGTAATATTAGGAAGTTAAAGATGTTAATTCCTGTTCAGAAATTTGTGCAACATAAATATAAATCAGAAAGCAATGAGCGTAGGCTTTCTAAAGATAGCTGTTGATAAAGCATGTTAAAGAGGTGTTTTGAACTACTTCAATGTATACAGATAAAAGTAGACAAGGTTCTTTGGGTAAATTTGATGTCTTTTATTAGACCAAGTTGGTCTTATAGAAGATATCCTATTTACCTAAAGAACTTTGTCTTGCCTATGTCCTTAGACCAACACGGCTATCACCTATGCCCTGTACAGATACAAGTAGTAGAGAATAGTATATTATAAGGTGCTAAAGACAAATAAGTATAGCGAACAAGTTGTTTAAAAAAATCCACATATTGACCTGTAGAAATTAATAGTGGTGGAAACATTAGCCTGACAATTACTTTCTAATTTTGACTTCCAAACCTACTAACATACATGTACAAATATTAATATTAAAAATAATTAAACTTCTAGAAGTTCATAACAAGCAGCAGGGAATTACTTAAAAAATCTTGCCAAAGTGTTTTTTTGATAGTTATAGAATTAGTGGAAGGAGAGATATTTTGAGATTTTGTAAAGCAATCTACCATATCTTACTGATTAAGTAGTGCATGAAATTCTACTTGCAAAATGTATTCTAATTAATGCAGATACAAGTATCCTTATGGGAATTGGAAGCTGGGCAGCCGATTATAGAAAAAGGATGATAAAAAAAATAAATAAATCTTGCCCGGGGTCAGGGATGTAAATATCACTTTAAAAATTGTTTAACCTCTTCTAATTATATTGGTTAAATGGTTAACTAATAACACATGCCTAATCCTGGCTAGAGGGTCGTCACAGGGCACTAAGGTGTGCCTGCTCCTTTAAGGGCAGAAACTGCTTAGAGAGAGGGCCCTAGGGGCCAGGCAGAAACCCCACAGGTATAGGGTACCCTGGCAGCAGCCTAATGAGGGAATTAGCCTGTACCAGCCCCTGGTCAGCTGACCAGAAAAAGGCAGGGCCCTGGGATCATAAGCCCCATGGCTGGGGCTCGAGGCAGTCAGTTTTCTGGGAGCTCCCAGGGGAAGGAGCCCTCATAGAGAAAGCTACTTGGAGATGCTTGACTGGCTGTTCTGCTGCTGGTAGAATTAAGGGGCTATAGGAGCTAATAAGTACTTATGAGTAGAAGGTACATTATAGTGAGAGAAGCTTGCCTTCTTAAAAGGGATAGAGTGTGTACCCCAGGGTTATTGTTGTGTTGAAGGCCCTGGTGTCAAGGGTGCAGCAATGGGGTGAGGAGACCCTAGTGCCAGAGGGCGTAGTTACTGAGGCTAAGGGTCCAATGACAACAAGAGGCCAAACTAAACTGAGGCCTCATCACTAGAAACAACATCTAAATACCATCTGTGTGGCATGGGGTGTGATAAAGGGGTGGTTTTGGAGCCACAAGTTTAGTCCATAAGGCTCGGGGTGTCTTGCAGGCACCTGCTTAGCAATCCCTGCCAGACAACAGCCCACTGAAGCCACAGGTGGTAGCAGTGGGTGAGAGGCTTTTCCAGCCTATTGCCTGCCCCAGGGGCTACAATTAACTAGCCTGTTACCTTCCACCAGCTGGTTTCCCAGCACCTGTAAATGAGCGGCTAATTGCTTAATAGACAAATGAATAGGCTGCCCACTGTTTTCCATTTTAACCTTCTAAGTCAGGGGTCAGCAACCCCTGGAATGTGTGCTGAGCATGGCACCCAAGGCTATTTTGCTTGACAGACTACTGCCAGGCTGAGCTCTAAGCAGCTGCCACAGAGCCCAGGCTGCTCCCAGCTAGTGACTGGGAGGCTGCAAGCCCTGCTGCAAGCAGACTGGGTTTCTTTTGCCACCTGCACCCCAGGGGTAAACAGCTGTTTCGGGCTCTGGCATGTTGGCACTCTGGCACCTTCCAAGGTACACATTGTTTTTTCAGCACTCTGGCCAAAAAATGTTGCCTACCCCTGTTATAAGTTATAGATTTCATAGACATTAGGGCTGGAAGGGACCTTGGAAGATCATCAAGTCCAGCCCCCGCCTCGGAAGGGCAGGAAGTCAGCTGGGGTCATAGGATCCCAGCAAGATAAGCATCCAGTTATGGGTACTAGTGGTCCCCCCCACCTTGTCTCTCCCCTTCTTCTCCTTGCTTTAGCTGCTTTCCTGCTCCTGATGCACCACACTGCTTCCCTTCTCCACCAGCCTTCACTCTGCACTGAATGTTAATTGGTAATGCATTACTAGTATGAATACACTTATCATTTAAATGTTTGGCCATTCACATCCCTAGTAAGGATGTAAATATTTTTTAAAAAAATATTAGTTTAACCTCCTCCAATTATATCGGTTAAACCATTTACAAATAGCACAGTAGCTCGGAGTCATTTGTTGGATGGGGTGGGGGAAGCAAGCCCACCTAGACAACACAATCCACTAAAGCCCTCCTGGGAGAGAGGGAGCACCTGTGAATGAGCAGCTAATAGCTTAATTGATTAGTCATTAGGCTACATCCTGTTTTCCTCTTAGGCTATGGATACTTGAGGTGCACCAATACATTAGCCTGATATCGGATGAGTACCAATATAAAAAAATTGACTATTGGAAATAGGCTGGAAAGGGCTGATAATTTGGCTGATAAATGCTTGTGCATGCGCACAGCATGCAGGCAGTGAGGAGCACAGCTTGGAGGGAAGGGGCATGGGGTAGAGGTGGGACAGAGTCGCAGCTCATTGCGGGGGTGGGGCACGGAGCAGCTCCTGCTGCTGTGCGTTGCTCATCCAGCGGCGTGTCCTGCCGCTGCTCCTGCTGTTCAGCCCAAGCCAGCAGCTGCAGCCCACCCTGCACAGATCTCGGGGCACATGCCTTGCTCCCTCCCTTCCCACCCCCTGCCCTCCTAGACAGCAGTGGGAGCTGCTGGATAAGCCACCAGATGAGCAGTGTGCAAGCTCCATCCTGTGCCTGCCACGCCCCCGCTGGGCAGTGCCTACTGCAGCCCCACACCCTCCCTCTCTGCAAAGGGTGTTTTTCACCCCTATGCCCCTTCCCTCGCCCTCCCCTTTCACACAACAAACACAAACTCTGTATCAGAAATCAGATCCATATCAGCCAATAGCCAATTTTTGTAAGGAGGCATATCAGTATGGGCTGCCAAAATGTCTGTCTGTGCACCCATAATGAATACTAGTCCCCCTCCCCTCCCTCCTCCCTTCTTCCCTCTTGCCTGCCCTTCTGACTTCTGCTGGGGCTCAGCTCTTCTTCCACCCTTCCCTGCCATACTGGGCCCTCCCTCCCCAAGCTAAAGGATCACTGGTAAGCTAACCAGTTATCATTATACTTCTCAGTTAAACTTTAACCTTTCACATCTATAATCCCTAGCTAGGGTAAATGTGTAGGGGTTGACAACCCTTTGTGCCTTGCCCTGCTGCTGAAAAAGACTACATTTTTTTAGGGTGCTACAGAGAAGTATAGAACTAGGAATAAGAAAATATTTTGAAATGCTAGTTATCAGGGGAAAAAAATTCTCATAAAATCTGTAAATTGTTTAAATAATCTCCAGAGGGAGGTGCAGAAAGTCTCCAGAGTTAATTCATTCAAAAGGATTCTGACAAAATACTATGCCATATACTCTGTGAAGTAGTCTGCTAGTTATTGTTTTCCAGTTACCTAGATTAATTTTAAATTGATTTTTGTTATATAAAAACAGAGCCCCTAGTATAGGCACGTTTAAATTAGATAATGTATTTATGTGCACAGAATTATTTCTGTTCAGATTATAATTCTGTAATATAAGTTTTAGTTAATTGTAATATAACTTTTTTCTTATAGTATAGCCCTGTGTGGTGTGTGATAGGTCTTTTTTTTTTTTATCTAGTTGCTTCTTTTCTGATTTAAATAGGCTTTGCATTTGAGATGTACAGGAATTCTTAGAGCACTAGTATCCCTGTTGTTTGCTGAGGGGAAAACCATCTCTGATTCATGAATTTAAAAAAATGGGGGAGGAAAATAAAATTAAAAAAAAAAAATCTCTTCCACTGTTACTTCTATCATTTTAGATTTCACTATGTTTTAATAAATGATTTACAGGCAGAGTAGCTTTTGTCAGAACAAAGAAAAAAAAATGAAAAACTTAAAATAAGTAGTCATCACAAATATCTGCCTTAGTGAAACTATTATAAGGAATACACTTACATGTTTGCATTTGGTTTAATTTAGCTGTCCACAGGCTGTCTCTTCCTGCTTCCAATTTACTGCTATTATGTATATTTTATGTTTTGCTTTCTTTTTATTTGGTCTGACAATTAGTAAATGGTATATTTTACTTACTGCATTATAGCATAATACATGCCTTTCCCAGACCGTCTTAAAATTGTCATAAAATGAGTTGTAAGAACATTAATATCACTTATCATGGGGAAGGAGGGCTCCTATAATGGATTTACTATATCAGTGTAATTAAACTAAGCATTTCTAAATTCATTGTGGTTATATCATACCTGGAAACTTGGATGTAAAATAAAATGTATTTATAATATTTGAATTCTGCTAATAGTTTATTTACTGAATCAGAAGGGTAACTCTGTGGCGGAATGCCAGGCACCGCTTAGGAGAGCTGCGGGCTTTGCAGAGCTGCGCGAGCGCGCAGCTTGTGGGGCGGGATTGGGGTAGCTTTATAGCCGCCCTCGAGGTTCGCCGAGTTGGCACAAGTAGACAACTTGGAGTAAGTTGTTAGTGTTCCTTAATCTATAGGGTGTCCGTTGGTTCACGAGGTTCCAGAGCCAGCCCTTGCTCTCCAACAGTGGAACGAGTCCAAAGCTAGGTGCGGCTGCCGGCTCCGTAGTCCCAGAACTGGTCAACGGCTCATGAATGGGATATACAGTACAAAACTGTAACACGGTGAATCGTTGTCAGTTGTCGGATTTTCGAGGCCTTTGTCTTCGCTGGGGTACACCCAGGTGGGGAGGCTAGGAACCGGTCTGTAGGATGATCAGGCCTACAGAGTTTTCCGGTCGTCGTCTCTGCTGCTTCCTGCTTTTTTACCTCTTTTATAGATGTTCATTGGACTGCCTCTATGACACTAACTATGATATAAGCTAAACATACAGAGAGAGGATAATTTTCTTTTACATAATAGTTACTAGGCAGATTTTCTGCACAAGTTTCGTTTCTTCAATACTGACACTTTTTAGATAAGTGAAATTTATAGAGTACAGGTGTGAGGCCTACTGCCAGCAGAATATAGTACCAGGCACTTGTTTAGACTAACAGTAAAAATTGCAAGGCAGCAAAAAGTGGTACCAGGCACTTGCTTTGGTTAACAGCAAAGGCCTCAAGGTTACATAAATATGAGAGTGCCACACGGCAGTTACACAGAAAAGAAAAGAAATATAATATAAAATTGAAATAATATAAAACAGTTACATGCTTAATAATATAGAACAGTTACAAACTCTAGAAGAGCTCTCCACAAAAGCCCTTGCCTTTGGAATACAGGCAACACCCCCTTAACGCTGTTTCACTTAGTGCTATTTCGCTATAATGCTCATTTGAAATTGATACCTGATTTCACTTAACACTCAGCAAGTGTTAACACTCGCAGTCACCATTTTGGGTCATTAAAAACAATTGAGGTTCCCATCTTGGGTCATCAGATACTTCTGGTTTTGCTTAACACTCAGTTTTTTAAACCAATTAAGAGAGCTAAGAAGGGGTTGCCTGTATTTGCCTTGCTGAGGACCAAAATTGTAGATCTTCTAGGCTGTCTGCAAAGCTCATATTTTTTAACAAGAATTTGCAGGGTTGTGGGGGACACGGGCTGTGAAAAGTGGGATATTTCCTATGTGGAAAGCTGCCTGGGTCACATGATGGGCTAAATGAGGTGCATTAGTACAGAAGGAAATAAATGCTGCTCCTTTGCCATTGTTTGGTATACTGCAATTCCTGTGTGGTTCTGCTTTTGTCAGAGGTCCTCAGGAAGTGTTTTTGGGATGGAATTTCTTTAGACCAAAATGAGAGAGTGCTAAAATAAAACCAAAAATTTCTGCATAAGAATGTGGGACATACCATGTTGCATCAGATGACAGTATTCATAGCCCAGTTTCCTGTCTCTCAATAGCAGAGTGGATGCCAAGGGCAAGAGTATTTAAATGGGGCATATCCAAAGTGATGCATCCTTTGCCTCTCTTCCCCTGCAACTTCCAGCATTCAGAGGTCTAAGAAGGTCCTTACTTTGAGGTTGCACTTCTACCTATCATGTATAATAGCCACTGATGAACCTGGTTAAATTATTGGCCTCCATAATATCCTGTGGCAGAGAGCCCTACAAGTTAATTACATGTGTGAAAAGAAATTCATTTTAACACTGGCTTCTTTACCTGATGATAATTCTTTTCCATGGTTGCCATTTGGAAGATCTTCTTTGTTTCCTCTAATTAATGCTATGTGCATTTTACAGGGGTCTTGTGAAATTTATTAAAAATGGAGCACCAAAAATCAAGCGCCTCAATCTTAGGCCTATATAAGAATTTGGAATTGTAGGGAAAGCCAGAAAGTACTGTCTGGGTGACAGCTGGCTATGCAGCATGCCTGACTCACTAGCCTTTTTCTCTTCAGAGCTGCATCTCCACAATACTTGGTCTAGGAATAAGACCATTCAGGTGAAGAAAAATTGGGAGGGAGAATCCAACCTAATTTCCAGCACCCAGTGGTGATGGCCATAATAAATTCCTTACTATATCTTCAGTGCCAAAATATTCATCATTATTAAGAGTTCACAGTAGTAGTTTCTGATGGCAAGCTCTTATCACCAAGTTGAAGGGATCAGGGGAGTCTGAAGATTCTTGGAGATACCAGGATTGCTGGGATATCTTTTTTAGAAAATAAAAGTTTAAGACTTTGATAACTTTAGCAGTTTTCAACATCAATTGATAGGTTCTTTACTGCATCCTGAATTACTCCCATTTAAGAGATTCAGGCTCTGGAGGGAATGGATGTATTTAAATCAACTGGTCCGGACAATCTCCACCCCAGAGTGCTGCGAGAATTAGCTGAGGTCATTGCGGGACCTCTGGCAAGGCTTTACAAGCGCTCGTGGTGCTCTGGTGTGGTTCCAGAGGACTGGAAAAGGGCCACTGGTTCCCATTTTCAAAAAAGGGAGGAAGGAAGACCCAGGAAACTATAGGCCTGTTAGTCTTACCTCAGTCCTGGGGAAGCTTTTTGAGAGAATTATCCTGGCGCATGTCCACGAGGGGCCAACGAGGGAGGTTATGCTTAGGGGCAACCAACACGGGTTCATTAGAGGCAGGTCCTGTCAGACCAACCTGGTGGCCTTCTATGACCAGGTCACCAAATCCTTAGATGTAGGAGTAGCAGTGGACGTAGTTTTTCTGGACTTTAGGAAGGTCTTCAACACTCTCTCACCCCATTCTCATTAAAAAAAAAAAAAACTGGGGGACTGTGGTGTCGACACCTGCACAGTCAAATGGGTCACTAACTGGCTGGAGGGCCGCACCCAGAGTGGTAGTGGATGGGTCATTTTTGGCCTGGAGGGATGTGGGCAGTGGGGTTCCGCAGGGCTCGCTCCTTGTTCAACATCTTCATCAGTGACTTGGACAAGGGGGTAAAAAGCACCCTGTTCAGATCTGCTGATGACACTAAGATGTGGGGGGAAATGGGTGCGCTAGAAGGGAGGAATAGGCTGCAATTAGATATGGACAGGTTACAGGGGTGGGCAGATGAGAACAGGATGGATTTCAACACTGACAAGTGCAAGGTGATGCACCTGGGGAGGAAGGACCAACAGCATACCTTCAGGCTGCAGAACTCCCTTCTTGTCAATGCAGAGGCAGAAAAGGATCTTGGAGTCATCATTGATGCCAAGATGAACATGGGCCTGCAGTGTGGGGATCCAGTCAGGAAGGCCAACTGCACCTCGTCCTGCATCCACAGATGCATCTCAAGCAGGTCCAATGAGGTGATCCTCCCCCTCTATGTGACACTGGTCAGGCCGCAGCTGGAGTACTGCATCCAGTTTTGAGTGCTGCACTTCAGTAGGGATGTGGACAACATGGAGAGGGTCCAGAGGAGGCCACTCACATGATCAGGGGGCAGCAGGGCAGGCCATATGAGGGGAGGCTCAGGGACCTGAACCTGTTCAACCTCCACAAGAGAAGGCGGAGGGGGGATCTAGTGTCCTGTCAGAGGGGACCAGCAGGCACTGGGGGAATCCCTGTTTCCCCGGGCACTACCAGGAGTGATTAGAAATAGCAATCACAAGCTGGCAGAGGGTAGATTCAGACTAGACATCAGGAGGCGCTACTTCATGGTCAGGGTGGCTAGGATCTGGAACCAACTTCCAAGAGAAGTGGTGGTGGCTCCTCCTCTGGGGGTCTTTAAGAGGAGGCTAGATTTACACCTTGCTGGGGTCGTTTGACCCCAGTACTCTTCCTGCCATGGCAGGGGGTCAGACTCTGATCTGCTCGGGTCCCTTCCGACCCTACTAACAGTGAAACTATGAATGACAGAATCTTGTTAATAAGTCCAGTGTCTTCTCTCGTTAAGTTTTACTATGTATTTGTAGGCTGTACGTACTTTAGAATGTCAGTGAATGCATTTATGGAAACAACCTTCAGCCTACAAAGTGCATCTGCTATCTGGAGGCAGCCTTGGTGTAAATTTGTTTAGTATTTTCTGAAAAGTTAGGTAAGAATTTCTTGTGGTAAAACATATGTTTAATTTGTGTATACGTTTAAAAAAAAACGTGGGGGACGGGTTGCTTTTCCCCTTGCTCCTTCCCTGCCCGGGGTCCTCTCCACCCCTCCTTACCTGAATTTCCAGCAAGGTGCAGCCACATGGTCCCTTCTGGGGCTTCTGACTGGGTGGGGCAGGGCTGGGTGGGCCCTGCTGTTCCTGGAGGCCTCCAGGGCATCCCCTGTATCCTATTGCCCCTGGTTCCTGTCACTTTTGACAGGAACCAAAGACCAATAAATGTTAATTTTTCTAAATTTTTTTAGGGGCCCCGCAGGCTGGCTAGACCCCTGGTCTATAATAAGACAGTAAGTGGACGATCTAAATCTTCACAGACTATGCTGTAACCTGCCTGCCTACATCTGGCCTATGACAACAATATTGCTTTTCAGCCATCATTCTCTCACAACAGAAGAGGCGTTGCTGCAGTAGTTAAGTGTTCATGGAACTAATTTCTGACCTTGATGAGAGTGTAGTTTGTGTTTATTTCTGGAAGTAGTGAAGCACTTACATTCTGCCCCCAAACTGATGTTAGCACTGTCAGTGAATCTGTGTGGTGCTGATGAAAATATGTCCACAGAAACTTCTGTATTTTAAACATTACAACTGGGATCAGCTTTGATTTAAACACAATTATTGTGTCTAAGCAGTATTAAAATAGTGCTTTCTTTATTTCTGTAAGTAGGAAGGGATTATGATCACCCATTCATCTGGTCTGGCCTCTATAACAGGGATTAGTTTAGTTCTCTTCTACTCCTACCCTTCCGGTCCCCTGTGGAAAGGGGGATGCTTTTGAAATGGGAACTGGACTGATGTATCATTTGCAGCTGCCATTTCAGAGCTAGCCACTTTGAGTACCGATCTTATTCTGAGATTCTAATCACAAACCAGTTTTAGCTGTTTGCTTATATATACAATATTACCTTCTTCTTGAAATTGGGTTGCATCATAACAAGGAAGCAGGTGAAGTAAAGTGTATGATTTTATATTCACAGATGCCTTTAGGTGTCTACTGCAGTGCTTTTAAATGTTTTCTATATTAGGCTTCATGGAATTAAGTACATTAATTCTGTACATGAAAATCTTCATCTTTCTGTGTATGAACACACAAAGAGTAACAACTAGCCCCCTTTAAGACATTGAACCCATTAAGTCTTAATTCAGAAGTTCAGAAACAAAATCCAAGCTGCCAACTACTTTCATACAGTGTGAGATAAGGGCTGCTCTTCCTCTTATCTCCCATCCCTGCTGCCTCCACTTTTTGCCTCAGAGTACTTTATTTCTGCAGAGGAAAGATGTGCTATCAGGCGCATATCTAGTTGTCATTTCACCTTCTCTTCCTTCTTGCTGTTTAAATTTTCCATGCTGTGGTGATAGTGATTGAAATGCCTTAATGTCACAGGACTTTGTCCTAAATCGGATCCAAGCTGTAACAGTAGCTTTCTATGTATAGAAATTAAGATTAATTGCATCATATAGATTTGGCATATCTTGTTTGATTCGGGAGACCCAGAGTCAAATTTTGTTTGGATTGCAAGCAAGGCTTTATGAGGGTTTCTTTCTCTCTAGGAACACTAACTTGATTGGCCAGTTTTTACTAATCTATGCCATTTGTAGAAGGAACATTCTTGATCAGTAATAGGTATTTAGGTAAAAAGTTAGAATTTGGACCTTAACCAAGTATACAGCTACAGTGTTGTCACTCATATATGCTTCTTTCATATAGAAGGACAGAAAACTTGTTTTTCCAGTTTTTAGCCAGTCCATATGTTCCCCCACACCCCTGCACAGGCAGTCTCTTTTCTGTCACGTGGGGGGAGACCATGGAGCAGAAAGGGCAAGGGAAGGGGATCATAGTGTCAATCAGGGAGGGTTCAGGGTTTACGTTGTGGCACACCTGCCGAAAGGTCAGCACCCACAGTTGTGGAGCAGGTTGACGGTATGTACAGGAATACTCTTGCTAGGCCAGTCTAGTTAACATGGGTTAACCTTGTCAGTGAAGATACAGCTGTATGGACTTAAGTGCACATTAACAACTTAAGTAAAAACCCAGTATCCTTGGCAGGCTTGTAGAACTCCTGATGAAGTTATTTGCTGCTGTTGTTACCTGTGCTAACTAAAGCAGGACTGTCTCTGCTTTTGCTGCAATCATACCTTCACTTGCAATATAGATGTACCTGTTATGACGCTGCCTCTGTTTACATGGTTAAGACTATTTCAGGAATCTGAGACATGTTTTTAGGTTTTTTATAACTAATACTGAATGGTAGCTGTAATACTGTAAGTATTGCTGATATAGCATGCCTTATTTCTGAAAGGTAGTGTGCTTTATAAACTGAAGTTTATATTAGTTTTATTGAGCACTGACTTAATAGTTGGGTAATGAATACCAATTATATTATGGGTGCACTGATAAAGATTTTCTTGGCTGATACGGATATCAGGCAATACTGATCTGATAACCAACTTACAGGAATGCAGCCAGGCAATGTGGAGAGCAGCGCCCTGTGGGTAAGTTTGTAGAGGGGAAGGGGCATGGAGGGGGGAGGGACAGATCTAGGCCCCCACAGTGATCTTTAATGAGCTTTAGTTCAAGCACCCCTGCCACCATTTTTAAGCACCAGGATGCTGATCCCCTGGACAAGTCACATGCGGCTCTGTCCCACTGGCCTGGGGTCCCAGCCCCTGATCCTGTCCCTACCCCACTCCCTCCCTCACTGGGGGGTGGGCCTCAGTCTGCTCCCCCATGTCCCTTCTCCTCCACAGACTTAGCTGCATGGTACAGACTTAGCTGCAGACTTAGTGTATGCGTGTGGCTGTGCAAATGCACATGGTGTCTGGGAGCCCTGGCCAGAAGGCACATTATATTTTCAGTACATTATCAGCTATACTGGCCCAAAAAGGGCAATTAATGTTAATTTTCCTTTTATCAGTGCGGATCCAATATGGCACTGATATATCAGTGCACCTGTATTCATAATGCCTCTAATTAGCTGGAACGTATTCAAGATAATTATTTTTGGCAAATATAAAAGACTCAACTGCTGAATTATAGGATTGTCAATTTAACATTGCCCTTTTTTGGGGGGGGACTAAATTGCCCAAAGTCTTGCATCTTTTTGAAAACTCATAACAATAATCTAGAGTTTGTTTTTTATTAAATACTGTATTTATTTGTATATTATACTCACCCTTCCCCAAAAATTAGCCTTCAAAAATTGGAATGTGTGGGTTAATGGGGAAGCATGGAAAAATAAAGCAGGAAGATACTGCTGCAAGATGGCTGCTATGGCTAGAGGAGTGAACTATGCTATGCTGTTAACCCTCTCACAGCCACAGCAGCAGGATACTCTGCAGTCAGCATGTAGCCATGACTGGAAAAATCTTTTTTATCTTTTCATTCAGCCTTCTCAGAACAAGGTGCATACCTTATTTGGGGGCATGCCCTATGTGAGAAAATGTAGTGCTAGGGGAGAGCCTGCTTTGAACAAAAAAATTATCTAAAAATAAAAAGGATTAATTTACTAGCTGCTGCTTGTAGTAAAGTGATGTATTTTTTTTTTCTGTTGATGTGCATATGAAGCAGTGAGTGGGAAAACTGGATGCTCTTCTCCTGTTTTTAAAACCATCCTTGATTCTCTTCCTGACCAAATTAAGATGGCTTGATACAATATTTTCCTAAATTATTTTTCTTTCCAAGCATCTACATAATACTTGGTAATACTAGAATAACCTCCTCCTGTGTTTTTCCTACTATGTAACTTAGCAGTCATGTTGCTGTCGCTAAAGTTTTTCATTATTTGGAGTACAAACTTGAACACATTTTCTTTTCTGAAAAATGGAGATCCCAAACAAATGTAAAGATGCACTATCAAATTAATAAAAAGAACACAACATTGTGAAGCCATAGGAAAAGAGGAGCTTGGGTAGGTGCAGTACCTGGATCTACTACTAGCTCTTTAAAAATTGGCAAGATTTTTAAGTTGAGTTTACTAAATTCTTAAATAGATCATATCAAAGACTTAGTCACAAAATGCAAACTTAAGAGAGACATTCATAGTTGGGGGAGCGGGAGAAGAGGAAAGAAATGACTTACCTGTATTTAATTTTGCACTCCACTCTTAAGAAAAATACAATATTCATATTAAGTGAAAGATTGTCAACAGTATTCACCTTCTTATCTGGAAGACTTAATGTAATCTCTTCTTGAGGAATGTATTGCTTCCTTTCACATTTATTTATAAGAACTTAACTCCCACAAAAGGACGATACAACTTTTGTTTTATGTTATTTATTGATTTTAAAAAGTAGAAATATTTTTGTGACATTACAAATCTTATTTTCAAAATTAAAGTTGATACTCAAGATTAATAGGTATAACATTTTTATTAATTTAATACTTTGATTTTTTGATAGATATAATATTTTCATTATTGGATACATTTGACTGGATCAGTTAGTTGAAAAAGCAATGTAAATAAGTGTGTTTATATAAACTCTGAATAGTAACTGTACTGTACTTGCGTCTTATGAATAAAGTGATATTTTAAGCCAGGTAAGAAAGTGAAGTGGATTCTATAATTCATTGAACATCCATCAACTAAGTAGCTTAATAAAGGCTTGTCCACATGAGAAAATTGGGCTTGTTTTAAGATGCAATTTAAATAAGTTCATATAAATCTTTGCAAAAGTCAGTAAGGAAACTTATTTTAGATGAAAGTAGGTATATTTCAGTTCAGTACAGACAGCTTTGAAACAGGTTAAACTAAACCAAGATGAGCTGTTTGAATCAATTTAACTAAAAGGGTTTGAAACCATATTTCAGTTGAACGTATTATAGAAGATTTGCCTGCACAGATGTCTGCAGAATGGTCTTGGGAAGGGAGGAAGGCATGTGAGAGCGCCAAGGCAGGGGTTGTCAACGAGGGAGATGCGTATCCCCGGGACTACTTGGGAAGGCCACCACCCCACGCTGCCACCTCCTAGGAGCAGGGCTGGAGGGGCAGCCACAGCACTCCTCTGCAGGACACACAGGTGCTGCCCAGCCAGCTGGATGCCAAGTGGGGGGGAGCTTGCATATGGTGTCTGCTGCTGCAACCTGCCACCAGGTGGTGCTGCTGCTGCTTTGCATCCAGTCACGTGCGGCCCCCCACATCCAGCCATGTGTGTCGTGAGTAAAACCCCTATTCTTGTGCAAGTGTCAGGATCCATGAATTCCATCTGTTACTTAATAAAATCAGGTCCAAAACTACTTCTCCATTTTTGACAGTTGAGGCTTTTGTAAAAGTTGCTCCTAGTTATTCAGGGTTTAAAACAAGGTTAACACAGCAATTTAAAAATATTAACAAGCTTGCTGTAAATGTAACTTAAACGTTTTGTACTCTTCCGTCAGCTAATGACAGAGGTCTAAAGACAAACGGTAACTTAGCTATTATCATTTAAAACAAAATTAAAAATATAATTTTCTTCATTTTCTACTGGATATATTTAGTTTGTTCCTGATGTACATCAGACATGTTTGCTTAAAAGTTTCCTAATATAGAACCCAGCTATATGCGTATGACTTCATAGATTTCTAGAGTCGAAAGGGACCTGGTAGGTCATTGGGTCTGACCCCCTGCTCCTAGTAGGAAAAAAGCGCTGGGGGTTAAGTAACCCTGCCAGATGCCTGTCTAATCTCCTCTTGAACACCTCCAAGGTAGGGGAAAGCACCACCTCCCTTAGAAGCCCATTCTGTATTTTGGCAACCCCTACCATAAAGAACTTCTTCCTTATGTCCAATCTAAATCTATTCTCCTTCAGTTTGTGGCCATTATTTCTTGTAACCCTGAGGGATGCCCCAGGAAACAGTGTCCCCTATTCCCTGCTGACCCCCTCATGAGTTTGTAGGCAGCCACAAAATCGCCTCTCAGCCTTCTCTTGCGGAGGCTGAAGAGATTCAGGTCCCTCAGTCTGTTTTCATAGGGTCTTACCTGGAGGCCCTCAGCCATACGAGTAGCCCTACTCTGAACCCTCTCAAGGTTATCCACATCCCTCTTGAAGTGCAACACCCAAAACTGGGCGTAGTACTCCATCCACAGCCTCACCAATGCCACATAGAGGGGAGTTATCACTTCCCTAGACCTGCTTGTGATGCACCTGCTGATGGAAGAAAGAATGCGGTTTGCCTTGCATATTACCTTGTCCCACTGGCGGCTCATGTTCGTTTTTGCGTCAACCAGGACTCTGAGATCTCTTTCCATTGTTGGGAGTACCATTCTGAGCACCACCTGTCTATAGGTGTTGGAGATTCTTTCTCCCCAGGTACAGCACCTTGCATTTGTCTTTGTTAAATTGCATCCTATTCTGATCTGCCCACTTCCCCAGTCTGTCAAGATCTGCCTAGATTCGCTCCCTGCCCTCCAGTATGTTTACTGTACCCCATAGTTAAGTGTCATCTGTGAATTTGGACAAGGTGCTTTCAACCCCTTCATCCAGATTGCTGATGAAGATATTAACAGTACTGGTCCAAGGACAGAGCCCTTGGGCTCTTGAGCAGCAGTTTCTCTCCTGTCTGAGCTGAGCTGAGCAGCAGTGGCAGCACCACAATGAAGAAACTGTTCAGCATGGGGCAAAGCAGCCTCTCCCCCTTGCTGCTGCCGGGCAGTTCAGTCAGTCAATTGGAAAATTATTACAATAATCAAGTAAAAATCCACAATAAATATTGAGCAGTATTTTGAAGCAGACCAAAAAGGTGACAAAAAACAAGGAACCTACAAGTGCATCCTGCTGCCCCATGGCGCACAGCACAGCTACTTCCAGCTGCCATCACTGTGGGTCTGAGCCCTGTAGTAGGGCTGCCACCACTGTGGGCCCCAGCAGGTACCAGTGCATGCAGCTTGATCCAGAGCACCCTGCACCATCTCCAAGCTTCCCTGACCAGGCGGAGCAGCTGCATCAGCAGTGGGGCAGAAAGTGTTGCTTGGCATAGGAGAAAGCGTCCCCTTCCCCTCACCCCTGGTGGGCAGTTTTTGGTGCAGCCACCCAGAACCCACACTGCACCAGACTTCCCTGAGGCTGCTTGCTGCTGCAGCACAAGGCAGCCCAGAGGTAGTTGTGACAGAGCTGAAGGCACCGGCTGCAGCAAGAACTGCTCAGCAGCAGCAAGGGGGAGAGGCTGCTTTGCCCCATGCCAAGCAACAGTTTCTTTGTGGTGCCACTGCTGCTGCTGCTCAGTTCAGACAGGAGAGAAACTACTGCTTAGCACAGGGTAAAAGCAGCCTCTCTCCGTTGCTGGCGCATCCTGATGCAGCCACCCAGAGCCCACGTGGGTCTGCCCTGGCTCTGTTCTGTGCTGCCACTGCTACCCCATGGGGCAGCCCAGAGGTGACAGTAGCGTGGAGACACAGGGCGGCCCTGCGCAGGCTACACCTGGAAATTCCAGTGAGGCGGAAGAGCCACTTTTGTGATGCACAGAGCAGCAGTTTCTGTGCTGCTGCTGCTGCTTAGCCCAGATGGGCGAGCTGGGAGCTGGCACAGGGCACGTGGGGTCAGGGCTGTGTGTGCTGGTCCCCACCACTACCACAAGGCTGGGGACAATAGCAACGGCAGTCCAGCTGCAGAGCCACCCCAGCCCTTCTGCATGCCCAAGGGATGGTAGGATGCACCACAGCCAGGCAGCACCATAGCTGAGTGGGACTAAGGGACTTGCAGCAGGCTGGATGAAGCCCCTCCATGGGCTGGATCGGCCCACCCATGATTTAGATCATTTTGTAGGGCAGTGGTTCTCAACCTCTTTTTGTACCAGAACCCATTTGTAAATGTTGGCCAGGCCAAACCAAGTGCCCCTCACTCCTGAACTGTTGCCCCCTGCCCCCAGATCCCAGCCCCCCTGTGTGGGGGGCATGGGGGCGCCCAAAGCACTCCCTTGAGGTTGGAACTCTGCCAGCCTGCAAGGGAAAAGCCAGTTTCCCATGTTTTTCTCCTTTTAAAGGAGAATCTACTTTTAAAGTTGGTTTGCGACCCTTTCATATATTCTTGTGACCCACTTTTGCGTGACAGCCTACGGGGCTGAGAAACACTAATGTATGGAGTCTTGACTTTTCCATTTTTCTTTTATTTGTATAAAGAATGATGTATTGGTTGATGGTAGTGATTTTATTTACTTGTAAAACATACCATATTTTGTTGCATGTAACATACTCTGGAATATAACATGCACCTTGTTCTTAAAAGGCACAATTAATTCTAAAAAAAATCTTTCCTGGTAGTTGTAGATATTAGCAGCATCAGCAGCCAGGAAGCAGATCCTGCCCATTGTTCTGCTCACTGTCAGTCTTGTGTAGATTTTACTTTCACTTTTGTCTGTAACTGGCAGAAACTTGTTACATATAAGGTGCACAGCAATTTCCAATAGCTGTTGCTTGGAAAAAATGTATGTTGTACCCAGAAAAATACAGTAGCTTCATAACTCAGTAGAACTTGTACATTAAATTTGATACATCTTTTTCTACCTGTCTTTTTCATTTTAGTAATTATGAGCATATCTGCTTCTCACCAAAGTACCTGGTTAGTGTGTTAGAAAATAATGAATGATACATTGCCTCTTCACTAGATAATTAACTTTGATCTTGATCAGATGGTTACAAATCTTTTGCACCTAGTAGCATAGCTGCTTTGACTTCCCATAGGATCAACCCCTTAATATAGTATGTTACCTGTTGGGCCATTTTTTATGCAACTTCATCTCAGAAGTTAGATGTTTTCCCCTGATTGTTTCTTTATGTGAAAAAGCATGCAAGCTGTAACTCAAACCTTTTTTCCCTCCTAGTCTTATGTATTCAGTAACTGAGGGGTTTTTTTTTCTTATTTAAATATTTTAAGAGATTGTAATAAAATGACATTTTTAAACCAAAAATTAAGTAGGATTATTTTGGGGGGAAACATAAATAATAGTAAAAAAAAAAAATTAGACTAGATTTTTTCCTGGCCAAAAATAATCTTTTGTGAACTCCACCCCCACAAAAGGGGGGAGGTGGGGGGGCATTTGAATCTGCCTTCACAGCAGGTAGGAGAACGGACTGATATATAACAGTCCTTGATTTCATTTTTAATAATAAATTAGTGGATCTATAATCACATGAAATACACCAACAAAATACATTTCTAGAAAGAGTTTTAAATACTGATTCTGCAAATATTTACATGTGTGCAGCTGCATGGTATTCACGCGTGTAAGTGTTTACAGGGCTGGGACCATGTTTGTGCTGTAGCTGCTAGAATTTTTTTCTGTGAAAAGCTCTTACAAATACTGTGAATAAGTACATTTTTCATGTCTTCTTTAGCAAACTATGATTTAATCCTGAGATGCATTTTAGTTTTAAAGTTGTATATATTATGAGCTTCTATATTATAGCTGTGCTTTCAAACATAAGATATTATTACATTTAATATTAGCAAGGGTCCTGGGTTTTTTTCTCTGATTAAAAATAGTAGATTCTCTGATTAAAATGCTCCAAATCCATGTTTTTCTGTAATTAAAATTAAATACCACTATATACATAGGTATCAGTTAAACACACTGTTTTATTGATATATTTACAATGTTAAAGCAATTTGGAAGCCTACCAGTGCCTCAGTCACTATAATAAAATAAATTCTAAGTGCCTATAAATTGTGGCATTTGATTTTGGGTTTTTTATCATGGAAAATAAGAGTACTGCTTGCCCCTATGGCTCACCAGGACATGGGTCCAGCTTCAGCTGTCCCCCTCACTACTTTGTGGTGCTGAGCAGCCATGATATACCAGTGCCCTGTCCATGCCATTGCCCCTTGACTCGCGATCCACAGCCCTCTTTCCCCCACCCCCCACCAGAGGGAGGCCCCCAGGTGCCAAGATTATGGGACCAGGAACCTGGGTCTGCAGCCCTCTGCCCAACCAGCAGCAGTGAGGGGCACAACTCTGCACCACCACCCCCTCTGCTGCCAAGCAGGCAAGGGGTGCTTTGCCATGGCGGTACGGGGCTAACGGTGACAGCACCAAGCTTCCCCACCCCGCTCTGTACTGCTGTGCTGGGCCACAGAGGCCCCTGGGGAATGATAGCAAGGCAGGGAGCCCTAAGCCCACCGCATGCATCCTGCCCCTACCCTGCACACATCTGGGGAGTATATCCCCCTGACAGGCCTCTCACTCTCCCCACCCCCCGCAGGAGTGAACACAGCAGCAGGGAGCCACCCTCCTAGATGAGCTTCCTGCAGGGAGTGGGGCTTGGGGCTGCTGCTGGGAAGCAGCCTCTGTGACGGCGAGGCTGGTGGATGGGAGGGTGGCTTAGGGCCCTAGGCATGTGCCTAGTTTGCCTGTGTGTTAATGCAGCCCTGCTTTCCAGGGTGTAAAAAGCCTGGGTAGTGTATATGTAGACACTGAACTATTCACATATCAGTGTCTCTCTTTCAGCTTTGTTGTTTTAATCCAGAGGAAAAGCAGGTGTCAGTACATTTGGAAACAGCTTGGCTGCAGGAGGTGTCAGAGCAAGGAGATCATCTATTTGTCTGTCTCCTTGAGACTCTGCTCCTAGACTGGCTGCCGACAGGGTAGACTGGGCTCTTTAAACCTCATCATGGAGTGGACAAAATGGGACAAGCAAATCATTTTTGATATTCTTCACTGGATTCTAATTTATTCTTATCTTTGAGGTGAGGGACCCAAAACTAGATGCAGTACTCGAAGTGAGACATCACCACTGCCAAATAGTGGAATAATCACTTCCTTTGTTAAGTGACGCTTGTTAATACAGCCCAATATGTTAGGCCTTTTTTTGCAAACCAGAGCACACTGTTGGTTAATATTCAGTTTGTGGTACATTAATACTTCCAAGTCCTTTTCTAAAGTTCTGTAGACTTATCAGTCTTTTCCACTTTGTCAAATTTAATCTGATTGATTGGCTTTGTTGACTGTTCCTCCAGCCAGTCCATATCATTCTGGGTACTAGTTCTACCCTCCAAAAAGTCTGTACTTTGTGTCGTCTGCACTATTAGCACACATCTTGGTTTGCTCTGCAGACTCGTTTCATCTGCCTGGCAACAGAGGGCAGCCCTGATTTGGCTAATCCAAACTGCCCATTTTGGTAGTTTGGCTAACCCAAACCACCCAGCCTGTGTTGTCAGTATATACAGACATTCACTTTCCCGGGAGAAACTGCCCTGAAAGTGATTTAACCCTGGTTGTTCTCAGGTTATTTTTCTCTTGAAGTGACCATTATTACTTTGGGAGAAAATGCCTGAATATCTGTACACTTGTGATTTCTCCTGGGAAAGCAGGGACTCCCCCAGGAGAAACTGAATGTCTGTAAGTAGTCAAAATGTAATGGTGTAAATAGGGGGTGGGCTGAATCCAGCCCACCAGGTGATTTCATCCGGCTTGTGGGTGGCTTCCCACCAATTCTACCTGGTTCAGCCCATGGCTGATCCTGCTGCCCTCCTCATGGGCCCGAGCTTTGCCTACTCCCAATAATAGTGTGCTGCACTCCCACCCCTGTGTATGGGAGGGCTCTCACTCCAGCTTCCAAATAGACCTATTGTTGCCACTGCCACAGCCGCCCAGGGATGCTCAGCTCCCCCAACCTCCGGCAACTCTTCCTTGTGTCCCTGCTGCAGCACTCCAGGCAGTAGGTAGGGAAAGTGGGGCAGGCAAGGGAAACTGCAGCTGGTTGGCAGCATGGAGGGAAGGTGGAAACATGCCTGAATGCTGTGTGCCCCCCAGCAGCTGGGCCAGCTGCAGCACTGTCAGTGGTGGGAGCATGGCAGTAGTAAGTGAGGAGTTCCTGCTTTCATCCCTTCCTGCTTCCTGCCTCCCCCCGCAGCAGCACGTGATACCCAGGAGCTACACATGAGTCACTGGGAGCCCCGTGCGATGAAGCTGGGCCAGAACTGGCTGGAACTGTGCTGAGGGGCTCCATGTGTGTGGCTCATGATCACACTGAGAGCCTGCTGCTGCTGCCAGTGGCAGTTCACTGGGGGTGCCATGCACACCACACCATACCCTCACACTCCCTCCCTCTCCCCCAGCACACTCCACCAACCACATCCCACAGACACTATACAAGAGTAATACTTTATTTTGAGCTATTATGCAATACTCTCTCTATATGTACACAACACAAACACACACAGGTTAGGACAAAAATATTTTTTTGAAATAAAATTAAAATATTATAGTAGCTATTTGACTTTTAATGTACGGTTTTGTTTTTTTCCAGTTCCAAGATGACAACACCCCTCCCCCAAAGGAGTACTTCCTCCTCCCTCCCAAAGAGGGAGGGACTTTTGTTAGCAAAGGGCAGTGATTAGGGCACTGGACCTCTGGCCCCAAGATGGCAACCAGGGGTGTAGCCCTAGACAGCCACCAAAACTCCAGAAAGAGGCTCCCTAGCCAAAATAATTGTCCATTCCGGGTGTAAACTGTGTACTGACTATCTGACACATGAAATATATCTTTTACATCTAGGGAAAACAGGAAAATCACTGGAAATTAAATAAACATGGTGTTTCTTTTTTTCACTGCATAGCATACGCATGCCAAAAAGCAGATTTTTATTTTTATTTTATTTTATTTTATTTTAGATTTTACTAGTAATCTTTGTGAGTGCCTCACAAAATGAGTGTCATCGTAAGATGACGGTATACTTATAAGTCGAGCATGGCATGTAAACATAACTTTGCAGACCAAGACACAATAACTGGATTTGGATGCATAATTTGCAGCTCTCTCTGTATTTGTTCTGATGCTCTAGCTACTGCTGTTATGAGGCTTAAAATATTTTCATTGCATCCTTTTTCAGGTTCCAAGATCTAGCCCATCTGGATTATGGCCAGTAGTGGTTCCAGGTCAGGATCTTCCAGTGGTTTTGCCATGAAATCACAGCTTCAGATCACTAGTAAGTATTTTGTCTAGTTCTGGATTCTGCGCTTCAGGAGGGAAGTGGACAGCATCGAGAGGGTCCAGAGGAGGGCCACTCGCATGATCAGGGGGTAGGAAGGCAGCCCCTATGAGTGGAGGCTGCGGGACCTGAACCTGTTCAGTCTCCACAGGAGAAAGCTGAGGGGATCTGGTGGTTGTCTACAAACTGTCCAAGGGGGACCTGCAGGCTATGGAAGTCCCTGTTCCCCTGAGCACTACCGGGAATAACGAGCAATAACGGCCATAGGTTGACGGGGAGTGGATTCAGGCTGGACATCAGGAGACACTACTTCACAGTCAGGTCATCTAGGATCTGGAGCCAACTTCCAAGGGAGGCGGTGCTCGCTCTCACCCTGGGTGTCTTCAAAAGGAGGCTAGATAATCACCTAGCCGGAGTAGTTTGACTCCAGCATTCTTTCCTGCCCATGGCAGGGGGTCGGATTTGATGATCTGCTCAGGTCCCTTTCCAGCCCTACCAACTATGAAACTACCAACTATGAAAATGTTTTCTCTCTATCCCTGGAAAAAATGTAAAAGTTGTCCACATATGGCCCCTGACAGACATTAATTTGAGGGTGTGGTGGGATGAGATCTGCAATCATACCTCCTGCTATGCCATACAAGCAAGGCAGGAGACACGATTTGTGGGATTGGGGAACTGATCCCAATCGTGCCATATTGATGATGCTGGGAGAGTTCAGGATTTCCTTTTGTAGATAATCTTTTTGTTAGAATTTACTCGATTCTGAAGGGGTGGAAAAAAAGAAAAGCAGTTAGGTTCCATGCCAGATCTTTGGATACTCAGTTGACATCCAAGCAGGAGACCACAATACCCAGTTCTAGATACCAAAGTAATAGCACCTATCAAAGTAAACTCACCAGTACTGGAATGCAATCTTATTATTAAGAGCATCCGCTTCAGTAGTCTTGGCAAAAAAAAAATTGGAGTTTCAAACCAAAATTGTAAGGCAAACTATCATTTTTCTTGGTTAAAGTGTATAGCCCCAGATCACAAGTTAGAGCTAAATTTGGTTTTAACCAGCTAGTTTCTTTTTGTGGTACATGACCTGATTCAGCCAACTGACCAGCCCCATGCCACTCATTCAGCCCACAGGACGAAAACAGTGAGCACCACAGGCCTAGTTGCATGGAAGTAAGAGACTCTGGTGCCACAACTAATGATGGGCACTGATTTCTCTGCTCTTAGATTTTATTTTTATTTTTTAATTTTTGTGTGAATTGAGTACCTTGTTAATGTTTTGTTTTGGGGCTTTTTTGAGATTTCAAGCCAAGATGCACAGACTAGGTTCTGTCATTCTAGCAAATCAAAGGTAAAAGTTATTTGTGTGCAGATTTACATTACATATGACTGTTTATATTTCCACTTGGTAGCTGTTTTGTTGTATACTGTGGAAAATAACTTTGTATGCATTCTTGACAAATTTGTGTCTACAGGGCTACAACTGGCTTTCAAAGAGAGCACCATTTTTAACAGAAACTTACTGAATAGAATAGAATATTCACTATCGTTTATTGTTTAAACAGTTATTTCAGCAAAACTAAAAGAAAATAAAAATAAATGGTTTGGACCAAGTCCTTATGTGGAAGTCTCAGTAAACGGACAGTCAAAGAAGACAGAAAAATGCAACAATACAAACAGTCCAAAGTGGAAACAGCATCTTACAGTGTAGGTTTGAAGGTTGTTTTGCTTTTACAGCTTATTTGATTAAGCTTAATAAATATACTGTGTTGGCAATTAATTTAAGGATTGACGTGTAATTATATTTTCAATAGCATTTTATTAATATAAATATTTATATTATTTGCATATAATTATATAAAATATAAAATTAGGTGTTACTATAGTATGGAATATTTATTTACCAAAATGCTGTTTTGTTTTGATAAGTTAATGAAAGAATGTTTTTTTATATTGACATTCATGACAATACGTGCATAATATGTCAAAAGGAAGGAAATTCAGGGATAAAATTGATGCTATCCCATACCCATTTTTAAAACCATTTCTCATGGGATTTCTAAAGAATCTATACTTCAGTTTGAAGGCACAGCTGTTAATTCTAAGGAAGAATTAATTACATAGCAGACTACAACTCAAGTACACTTCTATATGGCTTATATTTGTACACATCTAATCTCCAGTGCAAATATGAAATCCCTGATCTGTTCCCGAAAGAGCACTTCTGGATATCATAGAACCATAAAAAGTTAAGGTTGGAAGGGACTTCAGGAGGTCATCTAGTCAAACCCCCTGCTCAAAGCAGGACCATCCACAGTTAGGTCACCCCAGTCAAAGTCTTGTCTAGCCAGGTTTTGAAAACCTCCAAAGATGGAGCTTCCATCACCTCTCTGGTAGCCTGTTCCAGTGTTTTACTACCCACCTAGTGAGAAAATCCTTCCTAATATCTAACCTAAACTTCCCTTGCTGCAACTTGAGACCATTGCTCCTTGTTCTGCCATCTGCCACCACTAAGAATAGTTTAGCTCCATCCTCTTTTCAGCCACCTGAACTGGGGTTCAAGACTGCTATTAAATCCCCCCCCTCAGTACCTGGGAAGTCAGCTGTCAAAGACAGGAATACCTAATTACCTGTGGGAGCACATTTCTCACAAGAAAACCACTCTCTCTCCAATCTCTCAGTCCTGATCCTCAAAGGAAACTTAAAAAAACACTTCCCAGAGACGAGCCTATGAACTCTAATTCTTCAAACTCCTGGATACTAAAAATCATGGACTAAATATAGAAATTGGATTTATGACACATTATAACCTGCCTGATAGCTGACTTCACAGGTACTTCTCCGTTATTCATCCCCCTTCTCTCCCCCATACCCAGCTTGTCTCTCACCCATTGACTCATCAGTCTACATTTTCACTGACTGCCTGTCTTGTATGTAGACCAGCCCAGCCTCTGGCTGCTTTACTTTTCATTCCATCCAGGAAGAGCACACATCAACTGCTGAAACTTCCTCAGCCTGATGAAGAGTTTTTGAACCTGAAAGTTTGCTTAAAAAATTGTTCTCCAGCTATTTAAGTTGGTCTAATAAAAGGTATCAGATTCACCCAAAGAACCTTGTCTAACCCTTGAAGGGGCATTCTTAAAAACTATGCCTTTATGCTTTACATACATTGAAAGAAAGCATTAGGATTCCAGGATACCTCCCTTAATCCTTACAACTTGCTCAGGTTTTAGAATATGAAAATGCTTGTCTGTTGCCCAGATCCATCAACCAGCATACACTGATGCACAAGCCATATTTGTATGCTGCTTTTGTTTATGGTATGCTAAATAGGGCTAATAATTATGTAAATCCACTGCATTGGAAATGTTTACTAAAGTGAACAGTGTAGTGGAGAAGAAAAAGATTACTCCACTTTGTGAATGATTTCTGTATTTCAAAACTTGTTTTTGTTCTGGCTTAGAATGGAAACAACATTTCAGAGTTCTCCTGTAAAGGGTATGGAAGCCCTGGGGTCTTTCTATGTGAAGTATCCATGGCCTACACTTAGGGACATCTTAGGCTGCTACAGTCTTGTCTGTATTGTGGCCTGGCTCAAAATAGGCCTAAGCATTCTCTGTGCAGCTGTGCTAGCAGGCATGCTCTGAACCCAGAAGTTCACCAGTGAGAACGCACTAGGTCCATCATCACTCTCAAGTAGTCTCTTCTGTGTACTTCTGGGTTTGAAGCATGCCTTTCAGTGCATGGGGTATGGGTAGCATGTACACAGGCTTGTCCTGACTGGGATAGACTGGTGCCATGGTATAGACGATCCCTACCAGGTGAGGTACTACAGGCTGTAGGTGCTGGGGCTTTCCAGCAGTCCATCAGGTAGTCTGTCAGGAAGGTAGGTAGTCAGGCTGAATATTTGGGTTTTAGCAGTATAACAATGTGGAGAGTAAGTAGTTTACATGTGTTAGGAATAAAGTGCAACTTGTAAGAGAGAAAAGACTAGAGTAATAAAAGTAATTCTAAGATTGTTTTGAAGTCAGTTTTTAATGGACAGATTTGATAACTGCCATAAATTGGAACAACTAACAGCATTCTACTAGAGAAGCCAAAGCATGAGTAGGCATAAAAAAAAAATGAATTTTTCATTTCTAAATATGTGAAAACAGGTTTCAGTATTTTTCGTAATTGTAATGAGGTCTGCAGATCCATGGTGGGGTCTGGGAAGGAGTATATATTTATCAGTTGATAACACATGAGCACTGTCTCAGAAAACCTGCCAGTTTTACTTTTGCCTCTTCAAAAGGCACATCTTCCTGGTGTAGAGAAGATTTAAAGAAAGAAAGAAAAAATGACTTCAGGCTTTCGAAGTTTGTCTTTAGCGGGATTTTTGTGGTTCTCAAGGAGTCTAGGTATCTCTTTATGTACACTCACACACATATAGTGCTGTTTGGTGTACAAGGCTAAGAAGGGAAAAGTCAGAAACTGGCTTCTGCAACTTCCTGCCGATGTTAGTGTCATTTCTTTGAATCCAAGTTACTGTAAAGGACTCCAGAAGGGTTTTCTGACACTTTCTGTGCACGCGCACACGCATGCACACACACGCACCCAATGCTGTGGCACCGCCTCAGGAACAAAATGTCCTGGGTCTTTCCTCGTACCAGTCATACGGCACTGCTCATACAGTTCATAGGATGAGAAGGGCCAGTATTCTAAAGGGTCTGGGTTGGGGGATTTGCTTAAAGTACTCCTAAGATACAAAGCACAAGCTTTTCCTCAAGTACACAAATCTGTGGAGTACAGTATGATAGAAAAGCCTTGGTATTTTTTCCATATCCTCCTCCTGCTCCCCTTAAGGTTCATCAGTATTAACCAATTAAAACTTATTCTGGTATTACTGAAGATGAATGACAAGTTTCAGACTGTCTGAGAAACTGGCTATTTTCTAAGTAGAAAAGATTTTACCTGAATGTGTGGCCTTCTATTATATAGATCTTTCATAGTTACGTCTAGGCAGACATCCTCTGAGACCCCCTGCTTGGGCACAAAAGTGATGTTGGAGAGCATCAGAAATAAAGAACCTTATGCAATGTGATACTACATCTGGCACCGTATGTGCCTCCCCTTCCCTGATTATGCTTTCACAAGTGGCAGTAATGAAGGAAGATAGTATTGCAAGCATTCCTTCTTCGTTTTAAAAACAGTGGTTGCAGAGCTACTGGCCATTATCTTTGAAAACTCATGGCAATTTTCATAGTTCCCAGACAATTGGAAAAGGACAAATAGAATACCCATCTTTAAGAAAGAGAAGAAGGAGGATTCAAAAAATTACAGCCTCACCTCAGTCCCTGGAAAAATCATGGAGCAGGTCCTCAGAGAATCCATTTCCAAGCACTTGGAGGAGGAGAAGGAGGTTAAGAACAGTCGGCATAGGTTCACCAAGGGCAAGTCATACCTGACCAACCTTAATTGCCTTCTGTGATAAAATGACTGTTGCTATGGATGTGGGATGAGCAGTGGATGTGATGTAGCTTGACTTCGGCAAGGCTTTTGATGTGAACTCCCACAACATTCGTACAAGCTAGCTAAGGAAGTATAGGGTGGATGAATGGACTGTTAAGGTGAATAGAAAATGGGCTGGATGTTTGGGCTCAAAGGCTAGTAAAATGGGCTGGATGTTTGGGCTCAAAGGCTAGTAATCAATGGCTTGGTGTCTAGCTGGCAGCCAGTATCAAGTGGAATGCCCCAGGGGTCAGTCCTGAGGCCAGTTTTGTTCAATATCTTCATCAACGACCTGGAAGGTGATGGGATGGAGTGCACCCTTAGTAAGTATGCAGGTGACACTGAGTTGGGGAGAGTATTAGATATGCTGGAGGATAGGAGTGGGATTCAGAGACACCTTGACACATTTTTTAAGCATAAACCAAAAATAAAATATCATGAGGTTTGCGATGATGTTAAGCTTGCAGAAATCAATTAGTGGCCGCAAGGTTCTGTCTGCCTTTGGGGACCATCACTATTGGGCCATGCCAGGGGCTTCTGGATTTCCAGATGATTCCTTGCTCTAGCATTTTTTTTATTTCCTCTTTCACCAAAGGATACTGATGGTAAGGTATCCGTTGCCACCTCTCCCTCACTGTAGTCCCCTCCGGTGTCATAATTTGATGTATTGCTCGTTTGGCTTTTCCTGGAATCTCACTAAAAAAATCTTTGAAGTCCTGGACTAGCCACCTGAACTGCATCTGCTGCTCTGCAGTAAGGTTTCTTTCTATGGGGACCTCCCTCTTCCCTTTCTGACCTGCCGTTGACTCCTCCAGCACCCTCCCCAACTCCTCTTTCCCTGTCAGTGGAGTAGTCAGGAGTCCCTCCAGGTCTCTCCACAACTTCACCAGATTGTCATGGTATATTTGTTTTTCTCGCCTATGGCCTGGGTGTAGCACCTAGTAGTCAACTGGGCTACCCAGCATATCTGAAAGAGTCCCTGCCAGCAAGTCAAAATTTTACTTGTGGAGCTGGGCAGTAAGATCAACACCCCTTGTCCCACCTGGAATTCTCTCTCCCCTGCATTGTTGTCATACTGCTGTTTCTATCTCTGCTGTGCTTCCCTCAGACTATCTCCAGTTACTCTATTTGCTTTCTGAAGCCTGTCTTTCAAAGCAAGAGCATATTGGAATGGAGTGGCCCCTTTGCCTTCTGTTCTTTCCCACCCTTGCATGACAGCCAGTAAACCTCATGGGGTATACCCATAAATGAGTATGAATGGAGTATAGCCCAGTGAGGCTTGGGGTGCTTCTCTTATGGCAAACAGCAGAAAGGAGATCAGTAAATCCCACTGCTGTGGGTCTTCCTGGGTACACCACTGAGAAATGGCCTTAAGTGTCCAGTTAAACCACTCCACCAGTCTGTTAGTCTGGGGATGGTATATCAATGTGTGCAGATGTTTTAAGCTCAGTACCTGGCACTATCCCTTCATGACATTCAACATAAAATTTGTCCCCTGATTTGTGACTATTTCCCAGAGTAATCCAACCCAGGAAACCCACTTCAGGAGTTCCCTCAGGCCTGTCACCGATCCTAGTGGGATGGCCTCGGGGTAGTATAGTCCATCTGCAGTAGTATAAACTGGTGTCCCCTGGTAGTCTTGGGTAAGGGGCCCATGATTTCCAACTTCACCCAGGCGAAAGGTTCCACTTTAATCAGCTTTCTCTGTAGGGGTACCTTTGGGCATTTTTTAAGGCTGACTTATTGACACTCGGGGCATGCAGCACAGAACTGTTCCACATCTCAATAAAGGTGAGGCCAGAAAAACTGACAGGTCAACCTAGCTATGGTCTTCTGCTAGCCCAGGTGTCCACCCATGGGGTTTGTGTGAGCCAACCACAACATATTTAGCTGGTGCAATTAGGGTACCGTGATTTCTGCTGCCTCCTCTGCTTCCCCCCCCATCCTCTTTTTATGTGATATAGTGGCCCCTTTCTCACCTCACAGCAGGGCAGCTGGCGCAGAGTTCTGGCCAAACCACTTGGTCCCATCTGGCAACCTCTGTCTCCCAGATGGGCTGGAATGTGGGTTCTATCCATTGTGCCTCTCGAAATTGGGTTCCACAGGCTATCACCTCCAGGTTCCAGAGGTGATCTTCATCGTCCATAGACTCATCCAGGACTTCTTCACCAACTAGCCCCTCATATAGGTCCCCTCTATCTCGATTCTTTTCCCAGAACCTCAGTATTGCACCTTCTATGAAGTAGGACTAGAACCAGCCTTAAACTTCAGTCCAAATGATTTGGAGATTTTCAGAAAATATGTTAATTGCACAGGAGTTAGAAAGATGATTGTGTCAAATAGGAAGAAGCCTTCACAAATTTCATTTCTAGGAGACTAAGCTATTGTATCTCAGAAGTACACGTTCCAAAAACCTTAACTTGTCTTCAAGAGCTAGACATCACTTCCTCAGAGCTGTGTCTGCTTAACAGGCAGAAATATAGTATGCTTAAGGGAAGAAATTTATAAAAACAACTTACTAGTCATCTGTTCTTATCTTCTAATTCTTCAAATTGGTTGTCCAGTCACTGTCTGAAGCTGCCTTCAATAGAGTGCTGCAGTATCACAGTAACTACTGTCACCTCTACTTATAGTTTTCATTCATGAGTGAACACGTATAAATAGATGCATCAGTCTGGTATCAGATCAGCACCAATATAAAGAAAATTGACCATATTGGACATTGGTCTGAAGTGGCTGATAATTTGGCTGATAAATGCTCATGTGTGCACATAGTCACAGTGCAGCACACTGGCAGTAAGGAGCGTAAGCCAGGCAGCTTTGACAGCTGTGTCCAGCTGGTAGATCTGGTGTGGTGGAAGGGGAGGAGGGAGGAAAGGGGCGTGGGGGGGGGCAGATCAATGCCCCCCACAGTGAGGGAGGCAGTGGGGTTGGGGCTAGGGTAGGCACTGCCCAGCTAGGGCAAGCGTAGACAGACTTGCGGCTTGTTCAGGGGCCACAGGGAGGGGGGCAGCTCCCACCGCTGCGCACCACTTGTCTGGCGGCTCATCCTGCTGCTTCTCCCACCACTCTTCCCACCCCCCCTAACCACCAGACAAGCCACAGCTCTGTTCTGTGCCCACCCTACCCTGGCTGAGCAGTGCCTGTCCCAGCCCCACTCCCTCCCTCCCCTTCCCCTTTCACCACAACAGACTTACCAGCTAGACTCAGCCGTATCAGAAATTGGATCAGTATCAGCCAATATGCCTCCTTAAAAATCAACTATCGGTATCAGCCCCCAAAATGTCCATTGGTGCGCACCTACTTACGAAGATCCTAGTGTCATGGATCTCTAAACTTCTTTTTTAATAATAGAAAAACTGTATTCGTGCTTTACTTGAAAAATTTCCTCTCCAAAAGAAATGAGGTCCACAGGTCCAATGGCGAAGACACAGGATAAATGATTAACTTTCAGAATTTATTCATTGTCGACCATGATTAAAATGAAAACATTTCTGTATAGTAATTTTTAGATATTAATTGTAATAACCAATAGTAAACAAACCATTTTTTCACAAAATACAATTTAATTTTTTAGTCCCCTGCTTAAAATAATTAAAACAACTCCACGTCTTTGATTGAATTATAAACAGTTCTAGGAACCATTTTGACTTTCCTTTAGTTTTAACTGTTTGTGATTTTCTACCACCTTCCTAAAACAAGAAAATTATATACTGTAGTAAACTATTTGTAATTTAACAGAGTTTGGTTAAATATTTCCAACTTTAATAAGAATTGTTTTTAAGTGTAGGTTGAAGCATAACACAATTTGTGATTCACTGCACAGTGTTTACCGTTGTCCTCTGTACATTTTTTTAGAATTGTTACACCTATCAGCAAATTAAACTTTCGTGTCTGGAGCCATCAGACATTGAAATCTGATGTTCTTCTGGGGGGTGCTGTCCTGGATATACATGAAACTTTAATGTCCAACAATATGAAACGTAAGTATGTTAAAATAAATATATTAACATTATTTCCATGGAATTTGCCACAGTTGGTTTAAGATGTTGTGATTAATTTCAGGAGCTCCAAATAAACTGCATTTTGACAGTAGAAACAATTATATCTGAAGTATAACTGTTGTTTTCTTTACTGATAAAATTCTGTGACTTCCTATTACAATTATACTGATTGCTTCTTTAAAATGAGTTGTGATGAGATGCTGTATTATCTCTCATAAGGCTCAGAAATAGCTTTTTTAGCCAAATCTGCCATCCTCCCACACTGCGAAAGAGCCATTCAGTACTGGAAAAATATCTCTAGAGTCCACATCACTGTTGTGCATAAGCTGAAGTTGTCTCTCTCTTGCTGTCTTTCTAAGGAGTGTGTATTTTGTCTTTCATATGTCTGTATTGAAATGCTTGGTGACAGCTATTGGTATTATAATAGTGCAGAAGAGGCCAGTGCTTTGACAGAAGTGTGTATCTTCACTGCCAAAGTTTGGAGCAAGTTACCTTGAGAGCAAGTTGTCCATGTGGAGCACCAGATGTTTTCTTGTAATTCACTGAGCTTTGCTTAAAGGCATTTCAGTAATACTTCCCCTTAGCTGTGTTCTGCCATGACTAGATGCACTGGCTTAACCAGTAAGTAATTTATCTTTGTTGTATGACTTCAGAAAGTAGACTCCTCCAACCATTTAAGAGTAGATCCATCAGTATTACTGCAGTCTTTCAGACTGTTTGCTTCCTCTGGTGGACCATATAGAGGTCAGTCAGTTAGTGTATGTTGGGCTGTCTGATTTCCTTTGACACATAGGCACAGTGGTGAATTTGTTAGGCACATTTTATGTTTGATTTTATTAAAGGCTCCTTAGCCTGGTTGCCGCCAATTCAGGTTTGCTCAAGGCTTCCATGACAGTTTGACCAAGAGGGTATGCGGATGGTAATTGTATGTAGTTGTGTAGTGGGCTGCAGTTGTTATTCCATTGCTTCCCGCCTTCTCTGGGGCCATGACGATAGTATAGTGTCTCCTGCTTCTTCTCTGATGTTTCTGGTGGTTTCTGGATTTTCTGCTTCTAAGACAGTAGGGGTTTTCTGGTAGAGGTTTTCTGCTTCTTAGATGTTTCTGTGGTGGGTATTTTTCAGTCATATCGTGTAGCGGATGGTCTTCCTGCTGGGGTTTGGTTGCCAAGTCAAGCAATATTCCAGACATCTTGATGTTATGAGGGGGGGATTCCTGCCAAGAAGAACATGTTTTCCCATTCTGTGTATACCAGGCAGCTACTTATTGTGCGTAGTGCAGCATTCAGGGCACTGTCCAGTTTGTGGGTGTGGGTGCTATTTGCCCACACAAGCAAGAAGTATTCCACTGGTGCTTAAACCATGACTAGTGTAGTTCTTTTCAAGGTAGAGACGTTGCCCCTCCATGTTGTACTGGCTAGTTTCTTAATGGCTGCTGTCCCTGAAGTGACCTTATGTCTCAGCTTCTCCAGGTGGTGGCAGGTTAGGCTTCTGTTTACAGTGACACCCAGGCAGGTTGGTGTCTTCTCAAAGGGTAACTCTTTTTCCCTCCACAACGACTCTTTTCTTGGCATTCACAGCATGATTGTTCAGGTGAAAAGTGTTGAGGTGGTCTTCTGTATATTCAACTTCATTTGCCACTGTTTTGGGTAGGAAGCTGAGTTCCATGGCATGGTTCAGTTTGGCTTCTATTGATGATATATTATTACTGGTAGCAGCAAGTGCCAGGTCATCTGCATACATGTATTGGTTGATGTGGTGCTTATGTAGTCTGCTGTGTGGATGTTAAACAGGGTGGGAGCTAGGACGGAGCCTTGTGGTACTCCATTCCTGAGTCTCTTGTAATGACTTGTCTTTCCGCATGATGTACTCAAGGTAAAGGAATGACTCGAGATCATCCCTGTGATGAAGTTAACCAGACTGGTAATGTGGTAAGTAGCTTATACTGAAGGCTTTGGTGTCAGACAGTGCTGTAGGCTGTTGTTAGATCAACTAGAACCATTCAAAACTTTTTCTCAATTCTCGAAGTCTCTCTCAATATCAGTTGTAAGAGCTGCTACATAATCAAGGGTTGATCAGTTTCTTCTGAAGCCTGCTTGCTCATGCAGCAGCTGTTGGTCAACAGTTGGTGTGATCCGGTTCAGGATAAGCCGCTTTAGGAGTTTATAGACCACTGATAGAAGTGATATGGGTCTGTAGCTCTTTGGGTCTGCTGGGTCTTTCCCTGGCTTCTGTAGTGCAATGATGTTGGCCTTGTGCCAGAATTTTGGTATCTTGCAATGATGCATGCATGTTGAAAGAAAGCTGCATAGCCAGTCTTGGATTATAGGTCCAAGTTTGGTGAAGTGTTCAGGAAACTGCCAGTGCTGTGCTGGGGGCGAGGAACACACTCCAGTGCAAGCCTGCCCAGCCACTTCTATCGCAGGGGCTCTGCACCGTGCGCCTGAATCTCCCACACTCACAGTGGGGAAGCCCCATGCTGGACTCTGTGGAGAAGCAGGGGGCAGGGCTTCCTCCACTCCTGGCAGAGTGTGGGGACCTGCATAGCAGGGAGCAGAGGAAGCAGCAGTCTCCTGCATGGAGCTTTGCCCGCTGCGAGCGCTGAAGCTGCAGGTGCGCAGTGCAGATCCCCAGCAATAAGGCAGGCTCTGTTTCCGCCGCGCCCCCCCCCCCCCCCCGGTGCAGCACTGGCCAGAGCTGCTCCTGCGCTGGGCACAAGTGCCTTGACCTCCCCACATGCTGCTGCTACCAGCAGTTGTGGCTGCCTGCCATGGGAGGAGTGCAGAAGGGTGGTCCCTACACCCACACCCTGCCCAGCTGAGCTCCACACTCCCGCTGCCTCTCTGGGCACATGCTCCACACTGCGCTCCCACTTCCACCCAGCTGCAATTCTACCCCCCACCAGCCCCTCTAGTTCCCTCCCTGCCGCTCCAAGCAAGCAGGTTCTGGCAGGTTCTGGCTGCAGCAGGAGCCCTGCCCAGAAGCTGCTGGTTGGGCAGAGCCCTTCCACCCAAGAGGGTGGTAGCAAGGCCCAATAAGGCATGTTGGGGGCTTGTACACATGGGCACCTTGCTCCCACTCTCATGGGCAGAAGGGCTGGGTGGGGTGCAATTCATTGGGTGCTGCGCTGGGCACTGGAAGTGCCTGGCAGACCAGATGTGGCCCACAGGCCATATTTTGCCCACCCCTGAGTTAGAAACTGTAAAGTTCTGATGATTGTTGCAAAACTAGTCCTTTCTGTGTGCAAGCTGCATCACCTCTCAGACTTAGTTTGCTGTTTTTGATATGGAAGTGATACCAATTCAGAGGAATCATGAAAGGATTAATTATTATTCGGCAAGAGCTTAAGTAAAAATGATTAATATATAAAGCTATGGTTAGACCTGATGTGTTTTCCCCTGTAGGTTTGACAATTTTTGCAATAAAATGTAAATTTTAGTGATTTCATAAACAGAGAGGCTGCTGATATTTCTGCATTTTTTTTTCTTTTTCAGTTGAGCAGGTGGTTGTGACATTGCAGCTTGTCAGTGACAGAGATCCAGTAGAAGTTATAGGAGACTTATCTGTTTGTCTAGATGGGATGCAGGTAGATCCTGAGCTCCTAACTAATGGTGATTCTACAAATCTAAGAAGTGAGTAACAGTTATTTAAATTTACAGTATGCATAATCTGTACAATATGCTTATTTTAACTGAAAACGAGACAAAAGTTTGTTTATAACACATACAGTAGCTTCTGTTGCACTCTTGCAAACAGTGAATGCTTCCAACATCTCTTTGTTTCTTTTGAGGTTTGCAGTTGTGATGGTCTCAAATAATCTTTCAGTATCCATTCCAGTTAGAGGTACACTGATGCATTGGTCTGATATTGGATTGGTACCAATATAAAGAAAAATTACTATATCGGAAATCGTCCATATCAGGCTGAAAATGTGGCTGATAAATGGCCCGCTTATGTGCACAGCCACAGTGGGGAGCACAGCCCAGCAGCATGGAGAGTTGCCTCCCGCTGGTAAGTGGAAGGGGAGGGAGAAGGGAAGGAGCATGGTGGGGGGCAAATCAGGGTCCCCGCAGTGAGGGGGGTGTGGGGCTGGGGCAGGGGCTGGGGCAAGTGCTGCCCATCCAGGGCCAAGTGGGTACAGGATGGTGCCACGGCTTGTCCAGGGAGGCAAGGGAGTGGCTCCCTGCCACTGTGCACCACTCAGCCAGGAGCCGCTGGATGGCAGCTCATCCATTGCTCACCTGCTCACTTGGTGGCTCCTGCCGCTGCTCCTGCCACTTGTCCGAGAGGGCATGGGGACAGGTGTGCCCCTAGGTCTGTGCAGGGTGGGCTGGAGCCAGGGCTACACCAAGCTCTTCCCGGCAGGGCTGTGCTGGGAAGGGGCTATGGTGAATTTGTAGCTGCCGCCCTTGGCACAACCCCAGCTCGCCCCACCCCGTACAGACCCAGGGGCACATGCGCCCCCTCCCCACCTACCACATGCACTCCCAGACAAATGATGGGAGCCGCCGGGCAAGTGGGGAGCACCAGACAAACTACTTGACCAGCAGCACCCAGACGAATGATGTGCAGCAGCGGAAGCCACTCCCTTGTCCCCGCAACCCCTAGGTGAGCTGTAGCACCGTCCCATGCCCGCCCTGACTGGGCAGCAATTGTCCCAGCCCCATGCCTCCCTCACGGGCCTTGATCTCCCCTTCCCCCCCCTCCCCCTTCCCCCTGCACCAGACTTACCAGCTGGAGGCAGCTTACCACACTGCCAGGCCGGGTATCGGAAATCGGATTGGTATCAGCCAATATGCCTCCTTAAAAATCAGCTATTGGTACCAGCCGCAGAAATCTCCATCAGTGCACCCCTAATTTCAGTGCATTTGTCAAATTCAAACCTTTGAATTTTTTTGGCTTACATGTTCATGTCTTTCTTTTTAGAAAGCTACAATAATAGTGTTACTCATAACTGGATGTGCTACTTGCCGTATGCATCTGCTGTGCCTAGAATATTAATAAATTAAATGTTTTTCATTCTAAGTATCTAACCATTTAGGCTGTCAAACTTTTATTTATTTGTAGTTTCTAAAGGTTAACTGTTTAGGTGTTTTGAGTTTCTCTTCTATCATTTGATTGTATTTTATCAATTCCTTTCTCTTCTCTCTCAACATTCCCTGCATTACTGACCTTTTTTTAAAGAGGCTGACAGAAGACTTGGGGTTGGATTTACTTCCTACCACTTAGAGCCTTCATTACATTGGCATAGATTGCCTAGAGATGCTGTGGAATCTCTATCCATGAAAGTTTCTAAAATCAGATTAGATAAACACCTGACTGGAATGATTTAGACAGGAATGATCCTGCCTTGAGGAGCGGGTTGAACTAAGTGACCTCTTGGGCTAAGTACAGACAGTCAAAAAGCCCGAGGCTGAATTGATTCAGTCTTTGTAGGTTAGTTTAAACTGCAGAGATTAAATTGAGAAACGCTGGACACAAATTCACTTTTGATTCGAGAAATGCAGCCGCATGCTTGCAGTGGCTCAGGACAGAAGCTGGGCATACACCAGAGCCCAGTTCTCTGGCACGTAGCCAGCATGGGCTGTGAATTCACTTCCTTTTCCTGCTGCCCCAAAGGTCTGTGGGATTTGCAGTCCAGAATTACAACTGCAGGGTTGCTCATCACTTTCTCTTCCTGCTTCCAGGTGCCTCTGAAATTTATAGTCCACAGCTGAACCAGCAGTAACTTTCAGTAAGTTTAGCAGGGTAGGGCAACTCTTTACTTGGGGCAATGGGGACTTAGCCAAGGGAAGGGGGGATTACCTCTGTCCCCGGCCTCAGACCCTAGCTGGGGTTTGCCAGAGTGGGGGCAGTGCCTGCCTCCCTCCTCCTCCCCTCCCCCCCCCCCAACCCTATTTTGCTGAAGCAGACAGCACAGCCCAGCCCAGCCCAGGGCTGGAAGGCATGCTGAGGGACGATGATTTAGCTTAAACCAGGAAGGGGTCTGGGACAGAAGCTTCATAAACCAATTTGACCCAAATCAGTTAAGTCTGATTAAGTCTGATACTGCATTCTACCAGGTTTATCTTAAACCAGTTTCAGCCATTTTGGTTTATGTGCACAGAACTTCTGTTCTGTTACAGGCTTAAAGTAGTTTACATGTAACTTTTGTCACCAGGCTTGAGGTCCCTACCAGCCCTATCTTTCTGTGATATTTCATAGTGTGGAAGTGGAATCATGATTTGGAGCTTACAGATGTTACTGAAATATAACAACAGTGTAACCTTTTGTTCTTTGGTCTATGCCACAGGTTCCCAAACCTTTTCTTTACCAGCTGCCCACTTACCACTACCAGCATTACATTTTATATTTAACCCCTTAAATGCCAATTACAGGAAACCCTCACTACTAACAGATTTGGCATTTGTGGATTCCAATATGTGGAAGCTTTGTTCTTGCTGCCACCAGGCTTCTGCAGCCACCCCATGCTCCCACCACTGCCAGTGCAGCTGTGCCCCCCAGATGGGGGCACACGTCATTCATGATACAGTACAGTACATATTCACAGATTTCACCGTTCACAGGGATCTCTGGAATGTATCCCTTGCAAATGGTGAGGGTCTGCTATATTATCATGAAAATTAAAATTGCCATTACACAATTTCTCCCGCATATCCCATAGAGTCTTACATATCCCCAGGTATGCGTACCGTAGTTTGGGAACCCCTGCTGTATGCTAACCATCTCAGCTCCATATTACATCCAGTGCTTCTTTCATGTCAGAACTTCATCTCACCCCAACTGCTTCCTCAATGTAGTTGTCAAGCATTAAGTTGATCTGTGGCATTATGTCAAAGAAGTAATGCAGAATAAATTGAGTTGAATATCAAAATAATACAAAAAAATGTACCAAGTTGCTCATTTCATACTAATTTTTTTTAAATATCTATTATATAAGTGTACCCAAGTTTCTGTAGATTTTGCAGCCTGCCATAGTACAGTGCTACAGAATCTGGATAATACTTAACATACAGTATACTGTGTTTTGATATTCAGCAGATATGGATAATTTTTAATCTCTGTATAATTTTACTTTAGGGTCATAGCCTTGCTAAAAATCTTTCAGTTTCCCCACTTTGTTATTGTTTATTCAAAACAATAGCTGCTGTTCATGAAGGACTTATATTTAGTGCTTTCTTGAAAGACGGCCAGAAGAGGGGATGCAAGCTGCATTCTCACTATGCTGTTGACCTTGTCAGCTGCCAGTAGCTGGAGTAAATTTTTTTGAAGACTAAAAACCTTGAAGAATAAAAGCATTTACAGTTATATAAGAGAAAAAAAATGATAATGATTGTCAACACATGTCCAGGGCATAAGATTTCCCCCTGTTATGTTGCATAACACGGTATAAGAACATTATGAAAAGCTTATTCATCAAAGGAGTCCAACATTGGCTGCTGTAAGAGGCTATGTCATAAGCTAGGAGTGTCCATCTTTTGGCATTAGTGCCATAGGCACCCACTGTGTGTGGCACAGCAGATTTTGGAGGAAACAGGCAGCACAGCAGCAGATAGAGCAGAAAGAGTAGCAGATTGGGCAGGGAGAACAGCTGGGATCAAAACAGCAGTAGACTGGACAGGGGAAAGAAATCACAGTGGCACTTGGGGAGGGTGTGAGGCTGATTTGTGGTATACCTGCCAAAAAGTTTGGCTTCCATTGTTATAGACTAGATGGATGGCTAGTCTGTTCAAACATGGCAAATGTTTAGTGTCCTGCTTCCGCAAAAACAAACAAAAATATACAGAAAAGGAAGCAAACAGATGTCATGTTAATTTCAGTTTCCATTTAAATATTATAGGAAAACTGAGTCAGAGAATTAAGTCACCAACATTTTACCTGTTACTTCTGACCAGCTCCCTCATAAATGAAAATAAGTTTGGCCTTGCCCTTCTTCCCATTTAACCTGTTAATAAAAACAATGTTATAATTTGCTTGTATTAGAATTTTTTTGTAGAAAGGCCAAAGACTGAAATTATATGGGATTTGCAGAGTAGAGTTGAGGGATGTTCATAGAATTATAGAAGGAAACTTGTATTGTCTCTTTCTGCACTACATTTGTTTTCATTATGTGTTTTTACACATTTGCTTTCCCAAGCACTGCACTCATCTACTAAATAAAGAAATATATTCTTGAAAAGAGAGGAATTAAAATAGGATAGAGAAATTGACTTATTTTTTCAAACAGCATATCAGAAACAGCTTAAAAGAGGGGTTGGCAATGTTTTTTGGCAGTGCCAAAAACAACCACAGCCTTGACTTGTAAGACGTTGGCAAACCAGGGGCAGATGGCAGGGGAGCCACAAGGGGCCTGATCATTCTTGTGGCAGTGCAGCCCAGCCCAGCCCTTTTTCCCGCCGTCGGCCCCAAAGTGCACACACCAAGCAAAATGCCTTCCTGTGCCATGTTCTGGTGCGTGTACCAGGGGTTGCTTACCCCTGGCTTAAACCTGAAGTAGCAACAGAAGTGAATAAACTTTGCTGCTGGGTGATCATGAGATGAAAGGTTCAACCCAACACATGAAAGAATTTCTGAATGTGTTTTAGGAATTAGATGTTAGCAGTTTTAGAATTATATTGCTGGAAGGGAGCTCAGAAGGTCATCTAGTCCAAACCACCTGCTCAAGGCAAGAAACAGCTTATTCTAAACCATCCTACAAAAATGGCTTTCTGACTTCCAGCTCAAGTTGCAGTGACAGATCCCACAGTCTCTCCAGGTAATCAGTTCCTGCATTTAGCCACTCTCATAGATGAAAAATTATTCTTAATATCCAACCTCAATTTCTTTTGCTATAATTTAAGCCCAGTAGTTCTACTTCAAATGGTACTGTAAAAATGACACCTCCCAACTCAGATTTGTTCTGTTTGTGTTCAGATTCCGATCTGTTTACTTTAGAGATGAAAGGTGAAATCTCCATTTTTTCACTCTTTTAATCCAGCAGAGCTATGCAGCTAACATTTGAGAGGGTAATTATTTTCCATGTTATCTATAGAATTGTTTAAATACTCATCAGTCACACCTATGCTAAGTCCAATGAAGGAAAAAGGGAGTATTACTGTATTATTAACTACTGTACCCCATTTTCCTTCACTGGGCTTGGCACAAGTATGATTTCGCCTCCACAACTTTTGTTATTATTGACATATGATGTAGATTGCTACAGCTGGGCTTAAAGAAGTAGCATCTACCATATTTGATTCAACAATCAGATTATGAACATGGAGCCCCATTTAAATTCTTTCTCTCAGAGTGCACTTTCACTATATAAAAATTGCCTGTCGCAGCACAGGGTAGCTTTCCAAAACGGCCTTCACATGAAAATTCCACCTTTAAATCTCCACTGTGTGGAAGTATGATTTACAGTTGGTTCTTTCTACTAGAGTAATGAAACTAGTGTTAAACTCTTAGATCTGAAAAGAATTTCTGCTTTCCAAAGAAAAATCAAAACCTGGGTTTGAAAGTGTGAAGACAAGGGGGAAAAACAGATCTCAACCCAACCTTAGACTTTATGCATAACTGTTCATTATAAATAAACCAGAAATACATATGAAAATAGAATCAGAACTCATGGTATAGGTGATATCTTTTATTAGACCAACTAGATATTTGCAAAAATATTTCTTTATTTGCAAGCTGTTTGGGTATATAGTCCTCAGCCATAGGGAAATGCAAAGATTGTAAAATTTCTCCTAGATGGAAATGAGAATTCATATTTCACAGGAGAGCAGAAGATGTTGTAAGATCTCCTGTCTGGAAAAGTTCATTTTGTGCAGATTTGGCTCAGATAAAAGTTAGTGGTCTTGAATAGATGGGTTTAACATTTATTTTTCCTCTGTGTTTTTGATGCATACAACTTCACATTATTTATCCTGCTTTACTGTATTCCTCTTCACTTGCTAATGTTGGAAGTGGATTCATTGGCTAAGATTCTAGATAAGAGTTTTCTTTTTAGGTGTTTTTTTTACTTCAAAAAAACTTTCTTATACTCTTTGTAAAATGTATTAATGATTTAGTCTTTCACATAAGGCAAGCATATAATCAAAGATCCCTTTCTGTGCCTTAGAAAGTCACTTCAAGATTTTGGCAGAAGTCAGTCTTATTTTTGAAAGTTACTAGGTACAAGAAAAATAGATGTTATCTAAATTGTTGTATTTCACTGGTATGATTAAGAGGATTTGTTAAAGACCTTTTATAAAATGGAGAAAACTTTTAAGAGAGAGTCTTAAAATGTGGGCACCCCTTATTCCCCTCAAAAAGAGGAAAAAGTCAACTTACTGTTGAAATACAGACTTACACAGTATTGGCCAGTTTATCTTTTTTAGTGGATTGGACTACACAAAGATGTTAAGAGTTCTCTGTAGTTGTTGAGCTATAGATCCTGGATCTTTTAGCTCAGGTTCTACTTCGAGTTTACATTTCCTCCTTGATAGAGATTTCTCCATAGACATTGAGTTATACTTTTATTGTGGATATTTTTCTCAAATGAGCCTTTTTCTTCCCAGTCTTGCTGTTGCTTCTTCTGTCTGATCCTAAGTTGATATCGTGTCAGTCTTACCCCATGCTTCAAGCCAGATCCAGACCCTAGGGCTCCTCACAAGCTTGATTGATAAAGCAAGTGGTAGCTGCAGCAGCAAACTAAGCAGTGGCTGTTCCAAGGGGCTGCTGGGCCAGAACAGCTTTATCAGTGTTAGAAATATTATTAAAAATGCATTATCAATAGCAGATTTAGAAAAAAAAAAAGAAAAACACAGCTGCTATCCATCCTTGTCTCCTTAATGGGAGAGGGAAGGGGGGGGGGGTGGAAATTGAAGGGAAAAGCCACCAAAAGGCCCTTTGTACTAAGGCATCACCCCCTCTCTGTCCTGCAAATTTACTATCTCTTTGTCACACTAAATCACACTTTCTTTATGGCCCCAAATTCCTAAGGCTAAGATAAGAGCAAATGCCATTTTTTGCCTTCAGGTTGAACTTTGAGTAATCCTGAATCCATCCACGCACGCGTGATAGCCTAATGCATATTAAGCCTACCCGCCCCGCATACTTAAGTAGTTAATTATAATGCACATGGGACGTATGAAGCGACATGTTTACATATATGTTTGTATGAACCGGAAATGAGTTGTAAAAATTCCTTCTTCTGCACACGTGGTCAGAAGAGAGAGGGGATAAAAGCCTGCTAATGATTATGCTCGGGGGCAGAGGGACTTGATCTTTTGTCTTCTCCCTCTGACCCTATTTGCAAATATATACCTTTTGTATTGTTAATAAAGTGTGTCTGAAGCTGAAAGTTTTTTTTTCCACCTCCCGAGAAACGAACCACGATCTTTTTAATTCAACAATTGGCGCCCAACGTGGGGCTTCTCGAGGACTACCCCGGAATTCAGTGACAGAGCACCTCCAGTACCAGGGATTTGTGCACACCGAGCCGACTTTGGACTCACCCTGGTATTTGAGGTTTAAGTCTAGATATCCGGGAAGTTAAAGGAAGTATCCTATGTAAATTCTGAGTTTCTGGAGAGGCAGACACACTTTGGAATCTGGATTGAGATCTCTGGGTATCTGAGTGAGTATACAAATTCCCTTTGCCTAATTTGGTGTACGGATCTAAAACAAAGGATGTGTAAGTTTGCTGAGAAATTCTAGGCTTAGCTCTCATTGTAAATCATCTGTTGTTGAGATCTTTTTGGTATTTGGTGTGCATTGGGCGCATTTTTGTGGGCAAATGGGTACGAGTAGCTCTCGTGTAGAAAACAATATTGATACCCCTCTAAAAGTCTTATTATGTCATTTTAATAAATTTGCAAGGCCGGCCGATTATGGAATAAAAATGAAAAAAGATTATTTAATTAAGTTTTGTCAACTCGAGTGGCCAACATTTGGGGTCCACTGGACCCCGAAAGGATCCTTTGTGCTGAAAGAAGTGATAGCTATCCATGAAATTGTTATGCAAAATGGGTATTGGAATCAGTTTCCTTATATTGATTGTTGGTTGTGGGTGGTTCAAAATCAGCCACCTTGGATTAAGAATTACTTAGCAAAGTCTCATGTGATGCTTGTTAAGAAAAAGGCTCGGGGGGCGCCGCCTGTACTACCTGAGTCTAATGAGGGGGGAGATTCTGAATTGGCTGAGTACCGGACCCGTGCTCCGGTTGCCCTGTCGGGTAGCGAAGATGAGTCAGACGCCTCCTCGGCATCCAGTCCTTCTGCACCACCGCCCCCTCCCTTAGAGAGACCACCACCGACGTACCAATGCATACCTAATGAGTTAGAGCGTGAGCCTCAGCCAAGTGCCTCATCTGAATCAGGAAATAAGGGTTATTATTTGCGCAAGCCTGTAGAGTCACAGCCGGTGTTGAACTGTCCGATGCGAGAGGTTATTGGGGAAGGAGGCACTGCAACTTTCGTCTACACCCCATTTAGCACTTCAGATTTATTTAACTGGAAAAATCAGAGCCCCTCTTTTCGTGAAGACCCTGAAAAGATGAGGGATTTGTTTCGATCTATTGGGCAGACTCATCGACCCACTTGGGCTGATGTCCAGATGATGCTCCAGACCCTCCTAACCCCGGAGGAGAGGAGATTAGTGTTAGGTACAGCAGAGCGTATTGCGGCAGCCAGAGTTGAGTCAGAGGGTGCTGCTGGTCGTACTCTGCGTGATACCTACCCTGTAGAAGAGCCAGGATGGGACAATCATACTGCAGAGGGCAGAGAGCTGAGTGCACGGTATTTGGGAATTATAGTGGAAGCAATGGGAAAGGCAGTGCCTCGGATTACCAATCTGTCTAAATTGTATGAGGTGAGACAGGGAAGAGAGGAGGATCCCTCAGCTTTCCTTGGGAGGCTGTATGAGGCGTTTCGCAGGTTTTCGGATCTGGATCCAGAAGCTCCAGATAACCAGCGCATGGTAAATCTTATGTTTATTGGTCAATCTGCTGCTGATATCCGTAAGAAGTTACAGAAAACTGAGGGAGGTGCTGGGAAACCGATTTCAGAGCTGGTGGAAATTGCATATAAGGTGTATGGGAATCGTGAGCAAGTGCAGGAGCGCAAGGAGGATAAAAAGGCTCAGCGACAGATGGCAGCACTAGCAGCTGCTATAACTGGAGGGAACCCTGGAAAGGCTGGGATACAGAAGAGGAAGGGAGAAAGAGTGGGAGCAGATGTTTGTGCTTATTGCAAGGAGAAAGGACACTGGAAGAGGGAATGCCCGAAGTTGAAGGAGAAGAGAGAGGGGGAACCGAGAGGTCACCTCATGCGGGCAGAAGACAAGGGTGAGGATTCAGAATGAAGGGGACAGGGATCTAAGACCACTACCCTTCGGGTTGGAGCCCGAGAAGATCCCATGGTAACCATTAGGGTTGGTGGCAAAAACTTTGAAGCCTTAGTGGATACTGGGGCTACATTTTCAATGATTCCAGAAAAACCCCCCTGTGCAGGAACTAGTGAACAGCATGTACTTGTAGAAGGGATTGAGGGAACACAAACTCGACTCCCTGTTTGTAAACCACTCCTCACCAAGGTGGGAGACCATTTGCTCGAGCACTCCTTTGTGTATTCTCCAAGTTGCCCGGTTGCACTCCTTGGGCGGGACTTACTCACAAAATTGCAAGCTGAGATCTTTTTCAGAGACGATCAGATGGTGGTCCAGCTACCTGTGAAGCAGAGCTCGAACTATCAGATGGCTCTCCTGGAGGACCGACGCCCTGCAGTAAGTCCAGAAGATCACATGACTGGGGTAGATCCCTCAGTATGGGCTGATGGAACCCCTGCGCGAGCTAAGTTCGTCTCCCCGGTAAGGATCGTACTCAAGGATGGGGAGGGGCCCGCTCGGGTAAAGCAGTATCCACTCAGCCGAGCGGCCAGAGCTGGACTCAAGCCGTTAATAGAGAAATACAAGAGGTACGGATGGCTAGTGGAAGGGTCTTCACCCTATAACACCCCCATTCTTGGAGTGCCAAAGGCAGATGGGGTCTCATACAGACTGGTCCAAGACTTACGGGCAGTAAATAAGAAGGTCCTTTCAGACCATCCTGTAGTCCCGAACCCTCACACGATTTTGACACAAGTACCGGGGGAAGCTGAAATATTTTCAGTGCTAGATTTGAAAGATGCTTTCTTCTCTATTCCTCTTCACCGAGAGAGTCAAAAATTGTTTGCTTTTGAATGGGAGGATCCAGATACTTTCCATAAAGCCCAACTCATGTGGACAGTTCTTCCACAAGGATTTATAGCAGCCCCCCATATTTTCGGACTTGCCCTTCAAAAGGACTTGGAGGAATGGAAGGGATCACACCCCGCAGTGACTCTCCTCCAGTATGTGGACGACCTGCTAGTTGCAAGCCCAAACTTGCAGCTCTGCGAGGAAGCCACCAAGTCACTCCTAAACACTCTGGGAAAAAAAGGATATAAAGTCTCTAGAGAAAAAGCCCAAATATGTCAGTCTGAAGTCACATTTTTGGGATATAAGCTCTCAAAAGGAGTCAGAGCCCTGAGTGCAGATCGCATACAGGCGATTCAAGGTCTAACCCCACCTAAGTCACCCAAGGAGCTGCGGGCATTCCTAGGGCTAACTGGGTTCTGTCGACTATGGATACCAGATTACGGTGGGAAGGCTAGACCACTGTATGAATCCCTGACTAAGGAGAGTCTCACTAAATGGAAATGGAATAAAGAAATGCAGCATGCTTTTGATCTGCTGAAGGCAGCATTAACCCAGCCCCCAGCCTTAGCCATCCCAAACAGTAAAAAGCCATATCGACTGTATGTTCATGAGAATCGAGGGGTTGCATCAGGGGTGCTGACACAGCCATCGGGCCCGACCTGGAGACCCGTGGGATATTATTCAAAGGTTCTAGATCCAGTTGCACTCGGGTGGCCAGCCTGTCTTCGGGCTGTGGCAGCCACAGCAGTGGTTGTTGAAGAAGCCCAGAAGATAGTCATGGGTGCGGATATGGAAATACTCACTCCTCATGGAGTTCCCCAGATCCTAGGGACTGAGGGAGGGAAATTTCTTAACCCCTCCAGACAATCACGGTATGAGATATTTTTGCTCTCTAATCCAGGACTTACTTTCAAACATACTACAGCCTTAAACCCTGCAACCTTGCTGCCAGAGCCAGGGCAACCGACGCATGACTGCCTTGAGGTCCTGAATCAGACCACGCAGGTGCGACCTGATCTTGCTGAGGACCCAATTGAAGACCCAGATGTTGAATACTTTGTGGACGGCTCCAGCTCTGTCATCGATGGAAAAAGACGAACAGGATGTGCAGTGGTAACCTTGGATAAGGTAGTATGGAGGGAGTCATTGCCGAGCTCATGGTCGGCACAGGCCGCAGAACTCACTGCGCTCACCCGAGCATTACAGCTGGGGACAGACCAGCGAGTTAATATATACACTGACTCTCGCTATGCTTTTTCTACAGTCCATGCGCACGGACTATTGTGGAAGGAAAGGGGTTTCATTACTGCCTCTGGGAATAAGATTGCTAATGGCCCCCAGATTATCAAACTACTAGAGGCACTCCACCAGCCTAAAGAGGTAGCAGTCATTCATGTGCGGGCCCATGGGAAGGCTGCTGAGAAAAAGCATAAGCTTGGAAATGCAAAGGCTGATGCAGCAGCAAAGGAAGCTGCATTTATTGGGGGAGAAGCGGAAGAGGTATCCAAGCAGGCTATGTCCCATGCCATATGGCCATACGTTCAGGATTTAGTCCCACAGTATTCCCCTGAAGAAGATAAATTTGCACAGAAAGCTTGTGCAGAAAAGAACTCCCAGGGGTGGTGGATAGTACCAGGAGGAAAAGTCATGATACCCAGGCCATTGCTTCGGGAGGTGCTGCAACAGCTCCATGCAAGAACCCATATGGGAGGTTTGGCCATGGGTGATCTAATGATCCGCCAAGCAGTAGCCCCAGGGCTATATGTAGAAGCTCAGCGCATTGCTACCAGGTGCATTATATGCCAGAAAGTAAACCCTCGAAGGAAACCCCCTGTGCCAATGGGAGGTAGACCCTGGGCAGCGTACCCTGGACAGGCATGGCAGATTGATTTTGCCGAGCTCCCACGATCCGGACATCACGGGTTTTTACTTGTCATGGTAGACCAGCTCTCTGGTTGGGTCGAGGCTTGGCCCACCAGGACTGCCACTGCAGCTGCAGTAGTGAAGTATTTGTTACAGGAGATCATTCCCCGGTATTCCCTGCCCGAGTCCATCGAGTCGGATCAAGGACAACACTTTGTGGGAAGAGTGGTTCAAGAAGTCGCACAAGCTCTCAAGGTTACTTGGAAACTACACACACCATGGAGACCACAGAGTTCAGGACAAGTGGAACGCATGAATAGAACTTTAAAGACTTTGCTCACCAAAATCTGTATTGAAACACGCCTTAAGTGGCCTCAAGCATTGCCGCTAGCTCTTACTTGCATTCGAAACACTCCCCGACGGGGCCTCAAATTGACCCCATATGAAATTATGTTTGGCAAGCCACCTCGAGTCTTACCTCCTGGGATGCGAGAAAATGTAACTTTTGAATTAGGTAATAGTGAACTTCATACATATGTTATTGCCTTGCAGTCTGTCTTGTTTTCTCTTCACAGGTATGCAGCCTCCTTTCAGCGTCTGCCTTTAGATGTACCGGTACATGACTTCTCCCCGGGAGACTGGGTCTTGGTGCAGCGGTGGAAAAAGGAGCCTTTGACTGAGAGGTGGAGTGGCCCTTTCCAGGTACTTCTAACAACCCACACCGCTGTAAAGATTACTGGCCATGATCGTTGGATACATCATACTCGTGTGAAACGATATCCACAAGCGTCAGAGGACAACATCTCCCAAGACGAACTCACTCCGGAAGTTGAGTCGTCTTCGGAACAAGAAGCCAGCAAGTGGAGCTGTGAACCTACTGGTGATCTCCAAGTGCGCCTGAGACGGCTTAAGCAAAGCTCAGAAAATTAGACAAGAAAGTAAAAGGGAAAATATGGTGGGAATCTTAATGTGCCTTGTTGTTATCTGCATAATGAAAGAAGCAAAATTGAGCAGCCTTAACCGCTGGCTCACACCCTCGCTTTCCCAAATTGCTCCCCCAGGGACAAATTTGTATGTTGATATGATGGAAAGAATTGCAGGTACTTTTAATCTTACCAACTGCTGGGCCTGTGGGGGGCTTCGGGAGGCCAGAGGCCAGTGGCCTTGGAGGGCTTTTCCTTTGGCCCCGAAATGGCTAGTAAGTAGTAAGGCAGATGTTAAGAGTACTAGTCAAAAATGGGATGAGAACCACAGTTGGGAACTTTCCCAAGTGGCGTTAGGAGAGTATTGCATCAGTAATAATGGTACAGGAAAAAGGTTGGGACACAGCCGTTGCATATGGACTTTAAAAGTAAGGTGGATGAACCTTACAAGATTAGAACGGCTTTATTATCCTAATAGCCCAGGGTATAATCGGCTAGTGTGGCAGCATCCCAATGGAACAATTGTGTGGTTTAATAAATATTGGAGTGCCACAAATCAAAGTGATGATCGGACAGATTGTACAGACAAAAACCAGGATGGGCTATGGGAATGTTCCATGAAAGGAGGCCACGCAGTTGCTGGTCCTTTGGGTCCAGAAGGAGGCTTGGGGTTTCCCGAGATGCCCTATGGTTGGGCCCCTCCAAATGCCACCAATAGAGAAAATAGGGCCTTAAGAGGATACTATTGGATTTGCGGACGACGGGCCTATACAATACTACCACAGGGGTGGACGGGAACTTGCTATATGGGAGTAATTGTACCAGCTTTCTTTTTGTTACCGTCTGAGGTTGGAAATAAGCTAGGAGTCTCTTTGTATGATGATTGGAAAAGGGCCAAGAGAAGTATTGATGTAAGTTTGACACAGGGTAGCTCCCAAAAGTGGAAGAAGGATGAGTGGCCCCCTCAGAGGATTATTGAGTATTATGGACCAGCTACATGGGCTAATGATGGGAGTTGGGGATACCGGACACCAATATATATGCTGAATAGAATCATCCGGTTGCAGGCAGTCTTGGAAGTAATTACTAACCAGACCGCCACTGCTCTCGAGTTATTAGCCCGACAAAGTTCTCAGATGAGAGCAGCCATATACCAAAATCGGATGGCCTTAGACTATTTACTTGCAGAGGAAGGCGGAGTCTGCGGAAAGCTCAACCTTTCTAACTGTTGCCTCCAAATAGATGACAATGGGAAAGCAGTCTTAGAGATTGCCAAAGAGATTAGAAAAATAGCCCATGTACCAATACAAACGTGGGAAACCACATGGAATAAGGACTGGTGGTTTCAATTATTTGGAGGACCCTGGTGGAAAAAGGTAGGGTTTGTGCTTTTGTGTGCTCTAACTGGTTTGATTTTTATCCCTTGCCTTATTCCTTGTCTCACTAGATTGATAACCACCACAGTGGAAGGAATGCAGGTCGCAGCAGTCCCTCTAAAAGCACAGACTGCTGCAAAGGTCATGGTCCTCAGAAAAATTCCTCGTAATTATCTTGATATGCCCGAATGAAGTAAAGATCAGAAAGCATCTCGAGGGGGGATGTTGTTAGAAATATTATTAAAAATGCATTATCAATAGCAGATTTAGAAAAAAAAAAAGAAAAACACAGCTGCTATCCATCCTTGTCTCCTTAATGGGAGAGGGAAGGGGGGGGGGTGGAAATTGAAGGGAAAAGCCACCAAAAGGCCCTTTGTACTAAGGCATCACCCCCTCTCTGTCCTGCAAATTTACTATCTCTTTGTCACACTAAATCACACTTTCTTTATGGCCCCAAATTCCTAAGGCTAAGATAAGAGCAAATGCCATTTTTTGCCTTCAGGTTGAACTTTGAGTAATCCTGAATCCATCCACGCACGCGTGATAGCCTAATGCATATTAAGCCTACCCGCCCCGCATACTTAAGTAGTTAATTATAATGCACATGGGACGTATGAAGCGACATGTTTACATATATGTTTGTATGAACCGGAAATGAGTTGTAAAAATTCCTTCTTCTGCACACGTGGTCAGGAGAGAGGGGATAAAAGCCTGCTAATGATTATGCTCGGGGGCAGAGGGACTTGATCTTTTGTCTTCTCCCTCTGACCCTATTTGCAAATATATACCTTTTGTATTGTTAATAAAGTGTGTCTGAAGCTGAAAGTTTTTTTTTCCACCTCCCGAGAAACGAACCACGATCTTTTTAATTCAACATCAGCACAGCCCTTGCTCACCCTTCTGCCACCAACAGCCATATTCAGCATAGCTCTGGATACTGCAGAGGGCCTCAGGCCCCTGCTAAATCCACCCCTAAATTCTCTGGCCTTCCAGTACCAGAAGCTGGGTGGCACAGGCCGTACATTTGCCATCCTTCATCCATACAGATAATTTGTGAAGTCACACATTTAGTGTTAGAATTTCATTGCACTGTCAAATAAGTGACGTTGGGATGTTGAGGAATGAGCACTTGTTTAAATATAAATGTTTATGTAATCATGAAGGCACACTCTTACGTGCAAACAAATGGAATACAGTTGTAGTTATGTGGGCCACTTGCAGATGTTACAAAACAAAAACGTTTTACTGGAAAAAGCAGCATGTTATTCTGACTCTGCTCACCAGCGTCTGTATAGATTGGGTGTTTCAGCAGGGCTTTTTGGTGCTTTTATCTAAAGTCGAGTCAATCAGCTATTAAATAAAAGGGCCAAAAGAACCCCACTAAAGTTCCCGATGTGTACAGACATTAGGGGAGCCAGATCCAACTAACTCATTGCCTCTTCTGGGCCTACTCACTTGTTCTTATACTGCTTATAGTTATTACAAATCTCAAAAACTATAATTTTTGATGAAAAAGAAAAAATCAGCAATTTGTAAGGAGCTAAGAAGTACTTTTCAACATATTTAGTTAAGGCATCTTCTAAAATGTGAGTAGAACTTGGAAAACCTTACCCTTTTTGAGTTTGTTGTTTAGATAATATTATTTTATCTGGGCTCAGTGCAGGACCACGCTGAGTTTAAAGTAAATCACAGCTATTTTTTTTTTAATGTCTGCAAAGTAGCCATACTGAGCACTATTCTCTATTTAAGATATTTTCTTTATTGGAATTACAGTTGTTTGCTTGTTTGGCCTGCTTAATTCATACTATTTTACGTTCGGGTTGTTACATTCCTATACAACTCCTGTTAACAACTTTTTTCTAATTCTATGAAAATCACATATTTGTAATAAACATTTCAGTGCTAGTAACTCAAAGTATCACAACTTCTGTGTTTTGGTGTGCCATGTAAAACTGCCTCAAGAATTTAGGCTGGGCTGCTGTAATTCTGTTTGAGGCCAGTAGGCATTGCTGTTGTGTTTAGAGATTGGCCGCGTGCTACAGCTGTCTATAGTTCTTATTCCTGACTCGAAATAACCTATGGGGCAAAGGAAAAGGGACCAGGTTAGGATTGCACTGGAGAGCTAGCCCAGCCCAGCAAAGCAACAGCTCCAGCTCAAGGTTTGTCACCAAGGGAGGAATCCACGAAGCAGGAAGAAAACATTCTGGAAGATTCAGCTTTTTCCCCTGACTTCTAACCTACCCTCAGCAAGAGAGAGAGTAAGTGAGGAGCAGAGTTGTTTGGAGGCAGAAGGCTGCTTGAGACTGTCATAGAGATCAGATAAGAAACAAAAATGATGTTTTCTTACCATTTTTCACATTGTATTGGGTAGTACTGCACAATACCAAACTCTCTTATGTGGTGTTACTTTGTGAGAAGAAAGTGTTACTGGTATTTTTTTTTGCTTTTCACTAGCAAAAGCCTAAAATGTGACTAGAACATAGATTTGTCTGACACATTTTTATAGCCACATAAGGAATGAACCTGAGTATTAAGAACTATTTTACGTCTTGGAAGTTGCATTACATAACTACATAACATTAAAATATTTCTTATCTTTCCTTCTTCTGTTTAAGGTCCCACACAGAATGATAGCTCCAGAACAAGAAATGAAACAAGGTATAGGACTTGGGTTTTTTTACTCACTTGTTCTTATACTGCTTATAGTTATTACAAATCTCAAAAACTATAATTTTTGATGAAAAAGAAAAAAATCAGCAATTTGTAAGGAGCTAAGAAGTACTTTTCAACATATTTAGTTAAGGCATCTTCTAAAATGTGAGTAGAACTTGGAAAACCTTACCCCTTTTGAGTTTATGTTATTTAGATAATATTATTTTACATTATGAGTTTTAAAAATCTATTTATGGTATATTCAGAAAGTGCATCTACAAGCAATAGTTCTAAATTGAATATGTTTCTTTTTTAATTAGTAGAGATGGACAGGCAGGAGGGGAAGAGGACAGGGGTTGCGCTTGATGTAAGAGCCATATGATTGCTCAGAGCTCAATATAAAGCTGAAGATAGGCTTGTTGAGTGTCCCTGGGTTAGGGTCAGAGGGGAAAGCAACAAGGGTGATGTCATGTTGGAGATATGCTATAGACCACCAAACCAGGAGGAAGTGGTGGATGAGCGTTTCTTCAAACAGCTAGCAGAAGTGTCCCTATCACAGGCCCTGATTGTCATGGGGGACATTAGTCCCCCTGATATCTGTAGGGAGGGCAATCCAGGAAAGTGTTGGGGACAACTTCCTGGTACAAGTGTTGGAGCGACCAACTAGAGCCCATGCTCTTCCTGACCTGCTACTCACAAACAGGGAAGAATTGATGGGGAATGTAGTAGTGGATGGCAATGTGGGCAGCATTAACCATGAGATAACAGTTCAGGATCCTAAGGAAAGGAAGGATGGAGAGCAGTGGAGTAAGGACCCTGGACTTCAGAAAGTGCCAGAACAAACCGTCCCGAGGAACAGGAATACTAGCAAGTATGGCAGAAGACCAGCTTGGAACTCTTCAGTAAACTAAATCACAAAAAGGAAGCCGACTTTGACAAACTCAGGAGGCTTGTCAGTGAGCCCTAAGAGACCATGACCCCAGGGAGAGGGGAGTTCAAGAAGAGTGGTTGCTCCTCAAGGGAGTGATCCTCCATACACAAGCTACGTCTATTCCATCTCGGAGGAAAGGGAGCAAGAGGGCACAGCAGCCCCCCTGGCTCTCCAGGGACCTAGCAGACCTCCTGAGGCTAAAAAGAAAGGCCTACAAAGGATGGAGGATGGGATTCACCTCCAAGGAGGATTATTCTGCACTGGTCCAGTCCTGCAGGGAGCAAACCAGGAAAGCCAAGGCTCCAACTGAACTCCAACTAGCTTCGAGTGTCAAGGACAATAAAAAGTCCTTTTTCAGATATGCGGGGAGCCGAAGGAAAAGCAAGTGCAATATTGGACTCCTGCTGAAGCAGATGGGGCAACTCACAACTGACGCCCAGGAAAAAGCCAACCTATTAAATGGGTACTTTGCGTCGGTCTTTCATCGGTCCCTTGGGACACCCCTGCCCGCTACAGGACAGGGAGGTCTGGGTGAGAGAGATCCCCTGTCCTCCATAAATGCTGGATTCGTGAAGGAGCATCTTGAGAAGCTAACTACCTTCAAGTCAGCTGGCCCTGACAATCTACACCTCCAGGGTACTCAAGGAGCTGGCGAGCATCATAGCCCAGCCCCTGGTATGGATCTTTGAAAACTCCTGGCGCTCTGGTGTAGTGCCCAAAGACTGGAAGAAGGCCAATGTGGTGCCTATCTTCAAGAAAGGGAGGAAAGTGGATCTGGCAAACTACAGGCCCATCAGCCTAACATCTATCCCAGGGAAGATCTTAGAAGAGTTTATTAAAGAGGCCATCCTTAATGGACTGGCAGACGCCAACATCCTGAGGGATAGCCAGCACGGGTTTTTTGTGGATAGGTCTTGCTTGACCAATCTCATTTCCTTCTACGACCCGGTGACCTATCACCTGGACAAGGGAGAAGAGATTGATGTCATATATCTTGACCTCAAAAAAGCCTTCAGTCTGGTATCCCATGATCACCTCTTGGTGAAAGTGGCCAGTTGTGGCCTTGGGTCTACCACAATCTGCTGGCTGGGAAATTGGCTTTGTGGTCGGACCCAGAGGGTAGTAATTGATGGAAGTCACTCCTCATGGTGTCCTGTGACCAGTGGTGTTCCCCAAGGCTTTGTCCTTGGACCCATATCGTTCAACATCTTCATTAATGATGTGGACATTGGAGTCAGGAGCGGACTGACCAAGTTCGCTGATGATGCCAAACTTTGCGGCAAAGCATCTGCGCCAGAAGACGCGGGTGATCCAGGCTGACCTGGACAAGCTCAGCAAATGGGCGGACAAGAACCCGATGGTGTTTAACACTGAAAAATCCAAGGTTCTCCACCTCAGGGGAAAAAACCTGCAGCACCCTTATAGGCTCGGCAGTGCTACGTTGGCTAGCACTACAGAAAAAAGAGACTTGGGGGTCATCATTGACCACAAGATGAACATGAGCCTGCAATGCAATGCTGCGGCTAGTAAAGCGACCAAAATGCTGGCTTGCATCCATAGATGCTTCTCAAGCAAATCCCGAGATGTCCTTCTCCCCCTGTACTCAGCCTTGGTGAGGCCGCAGCTGGAGTACTGCGTTCCGTTTTGGGCTCCACAATTCAAAAAGGATGTGGAGAAACTTGAGAGAGTCCAGAGAAGAGCCATGCGCATGATCAGAGGTCAGGAAAGCATCCAAGTCGCTGATGAAGATGTTAAACAGTGCGGGCCTGAGGACCGAGCTCTGGGGTACCCCACTGCTCACATCTCGCCAGGTTGAATAGAACCCATCCACCACTACTGTCTGGGTATGCCCCGTCAGCCAATTTTTTACCCATCCAACTGTGTAGGCAGGCATCTATGCCACAGTTGCTTAATTTACTGATGAGGATGGGGTGAGAAACAGTATCAAAGGCTTTCTTAAAGTCTAGAAAGACTACGTCCACGGCGACACCGTCATCCAAGGATTTAGTCACCTGGTCATAAAAGGCAATTAGGTTGGTCAGGCAGGACCTGCCTTTGATGAACCCATGCTGATTGCCCCTGAGCATGATCTCAGAGGATGCAGAAAAGGCAGAAGTGCTCAATGCCACCTTTGCCTCAATCTTCACAGGCAGAATCAGCTGCCAGACTACTGCACGTGGCAGCACAGTTTGGGGAAGAGGTGAGCAGCTCTCAGTTGTGAAGGAACAGTTTAGGAACTACTTAAAAAAGCTGAACATGTACAAGTCCTTCAGGACTCTCGGTGCATTCTGTCTGGGCCCGCAGACTTGTGGATGTTGAGCCTCTCGAGATGTTCCTTTACTTTATCTACATCAATTGTGGACCCATTTCCTGCCCCCTGGGTGCTTTGCATCCAATCTGACACGGTGACCTCTTTGGATGTGTGGAAGACCGATGCAAAGTACCGTATTTTTCGGACCATAAGACGCACTTTTTTCCCCCCCAGAAGTGGGGGGAAAATGAGGGTGGGTCTTATGGTCCGAAGGTGTGTGTCCCAGGGAGACGGGGCGGAGCTTGCCCGCGGAGGCGGCGGAGCCCGAGCGGGACACCCGCCGCTTGTTTATGCCGTGTCCCGGGGAGACGGGGCGGAGCTTGCCCGCGGAGGCGGCGGAGCCCGAGCGGGACATCCGCCGCTTGTTTACACCGGAAGCCGGCGCCCGTGCCGGTGGCCGGGAGCCGGCAATAAAAATGGCCGGCCACCGGCACACATAGTCTCTCCTGCCATAAAAACTGGGTGCGTCTTATGGTCGGGTGTGTCTTATGGTCCGAAAAATACGGTAATCATTTAAGAGACTGGCCTTTTCCTGAGCGTTAGACATCAGCTGCCCCATTTGATTTAGCCAGGGGTTCAATGTTGCCTTTGTTTTTCCTCTGACTTCCCACATGTCTGAAAAAGGACTTTTTGTTTTCCTTGATTCCCATGGCTAGCCTGAGTTTGGTTTTTGCCTTGGCTAGAGGTGCACCGATACATTGGTCCAATATTGGATTGTTACCAATATAAAGAAAATTCACTGTATCAGATATCAGCCCGATGGGGCCAGTAATTTGGCCAATAAATGCTCATGCTGCGTGCAGCTGCAGCACAGCACTCAGGCAGCAAGGAGCAGAGTCAGTAGCATGGAGAGCTGCCTCCAGCTGGTCAGTCCAGTGTGGTGGAAAGGGAAAAGGCATGGGGGGCTTATCAATGCCTGTGGTCAAGGAGGGGCTGGGGCAGGCACTGCCGCAGATGGGGCAGAGATGCGGCTCATGGGGAGGGGAGAGCTCCTGCCACTGCTTGCACCCCAGGAGAGCACAGGGGGGCCCTAGATCCGCACAGGGCAGGGCAGGCTGCAGTTGGGGCTGTGTGGGGCTCTTCCTATTGGGGGCTGGGCTCGGAGCAGGTGCTGACAGCACTGGGAGGATGCTGCATCCATCCCAAATTTCACTGCAGGTCAGCTCTCAGTGCTGCTACCACCAGCCACAGCCTGGGCTCTTCCCAGCCCGTGGTTGAGCCGGAGCAGTGCCAGGTAGTTGGTGGCTGTAACGCTAGGAGTGGAACCGAAGTGAAATCTGGGATGGATGCAGCATCCTCCCTGCGCTGCCGGCACCCCCTCCAAACCCATCTCTCTCCAAGAAGAGCCCCACACAGCCCTGGCTGTAGCCTGCACTGCCCCGCATAGTTCCAGGTGGCACACAGTCCCATGCCCTCCTGGGGTGCAAGCAGTGGCAGGAGCCACCTCACCCCCCATGAGCTGCGGCACCGGGCCCCCCCACCCCGCCTGGGCAGCACTTGCCCCTGCCCCCTCCCTCACTGCCAGGGGTGTTGATCTGCCCTTCCCCTCCCCTTCCACCATACCAGACTTACTAGCTGGAGGCAGCTGTATCGGAAATCAAATCAGTATCAGCAATATGATTCCTTAAATAGGCTATCGGTACTGGCCCCCAGAATCTCTATCAATGCACCCCTAGCTTTGGCTTTTCTGGTCTGCTCTCTACAGGTGTGGGCTAGTGCTGTGTAGTCCTCCTTGGTGATGATTCCTGTTTTCCATCTGGTCTAGGCTTCTCTCTTTAGTTTCAGGAGGTCCAAAAGTTCTCTATTGAGCCAAAGGGGCTCCCCAGCCCACTGACTGCATTTCTTGCAGGATGGAATGGACTTTCCTTGTACTTTGAGGATGGTGTTTTTAAGAAACAACCATTCCTCATGAAATCCCCTTTCTAAGGGGCCATGGTCTCTTAGTGCCTGGCTGGCCAGTCTTTTGAGTTTCTGAAAGTCAAGCCGTCTCAAAGTTGAGGATTTCTGTTTTACTGAGACATTTGCACACCCTGTTGGACAGTGGAAGTAATCAATTCATGGTCACTGTCACCGAGCTTCTCCTTGATCCTCAGATCACTCACCAGATCACGCCCTTGGGCCAGAACCAGATCCAGCAGTGCCTTTCCTCTAGTCAACCCGTATACCCTGTGCATTAGGTAGAGCTCATCAGTGCAAGCAAGGAAGCGACACGACCAGTCAGATTTGGCCGCATGCTTTTCCCACAAGATGTCGGGGAGGTTGGAGTCCTCCATGATGACTAAGCATTGAAAGCGTGCAACCTCAGCCAGTTTCCTATTGAATTGTTGATCCAGCTCTTCCTTTTGGTTGGGAGGTCTATAATAGACTCCTACAACTGTATCCCCTTCCTCATGTGTCCGTCCCCCCCCTTTTTTTAACCCAGAGGGTCTCAAGACACCTTCCTGGGTTGCTAAACTCAGTTTGAAGGGAAGCATACTGCTTCTTCACAGAGAGGTACACCCTCACCCCTCTTCCCAACTGGGTCTCTCCTGTACAAGATATAGCCTTCTATACCTACGGACCAGTCGTAGGTGGAGTCCCACTAGGTCTCCATTATCCCTACAAAATCATTATCATCATCACTCAGGAGGAGGGCCAGTTCTTCTTGCTTGTTTCCCAAACTCCTGGTGTTTGTGTACAGGCAGCTAAGGCTGCTGTGGGAAGCCCTGGGCTTTCCTGTGTACTGGGACATGGTCTTTCCTTGGACTGTTTTTGGAGTGGGTTCCCTTGGGCTACAACTGTTTATTGACTGCCTGCCCCCAGCAATCCCAGTTTAAAGCCCTGTCATGTAGGTCAGCCAGGATGGGCGAGAAGAACTTCTTCCTTTTCAGGGTGAGGTAGAGGCCATCCCTCCTCAACAAGCCACTGCCTCTGTCCCTGAAGTGCAGACTGTGGTCAGAAAAGTCAAACCTCTCACGCTGGCACCACTGCCGGAGTCTTTTGTTGACCTCTTCAATACAACTCTCCCTTCGAGACCCATGACCAGGAGGATTGAGGAAAAAACTACCTGAGCCTCCAGACCCTTGAGCCCATCCCCCAGAGCACTGTAGTCACTCATGACCTGGCCAGAATTGCTCCAAGCCATGTCATTTGTGCCCACGTGAATGAGTAGCATAGGGTGGTGGTCGGAGGTCCAGATGAGTTTGGGGATCTTCTCAGTTACATCCCGAACACATAATGTGCATTAATCTATAAGCATTTCCTGTGACTTTTTTTTTAATTCCTTTTTTAATAAGGTTTTATTACAAAACCAGCAGTACCAGGGTACAGATGTATGATTTTTTGAGAATCACTCACTCATTGCCTTATTTTTATGAAACCATTTTTATCCCAAGAAAGCTACCAGCAGAAAGAGAATTTATTACAAATGTTTAAGTCCCATGTATTTTCCTGTTTACAATAACACATTCCTCCAAATGTGGCCTCTTATACCCCTTCATTCCTTACCTATTACCTGTCTGACACATGGCAAACAATGTATATTCTGTGTGTCGGGACTGAAATAGACTATGAAGCAGTTATTGCCATAGTGTAATATTTTACAAAAAATTACCAGTAATTTTATTGTATGAGAGGTTTATAATATTGTAATATATTCAATAATTTTCTTATTTAAAGTATTAATAGTTTAATTTATCTGTTCTGATATCTTCTATACATTTCTAGGATAATTCTTGTTTCTGTCTCTTCCTACAAAGGACTAACACAAATGGTGTAGAAAGCAGTGAGGATGTAGGATCCAGTGAAAACAGGACTGCTAATGGCAGTGATTCGCCATTACTCACAAATGGAAACTGTAAACCTTCCAGGCCTCCCAGGCCTTCTAGGCCCCCCCCACCTACCCCACGTAGACCTGCTTCAGTAGTTGGTATGTATTGCAGTGTCAAACATCAACTATTTATGAATTAATCTGCATTTGAACAGACACAAACATTTATTAAATGTGCTGATCACATTTTTCTTGATAAAAATTATTACATTCTTATAGGCAAAGGGTTTTTTTTGAAGGATTACTTCCAGAAGATGGCGGGGAGGTGGTTAATTATTGTTCCTCTGGTTAGAAATGTTTTACTGCAATGTCAAAGTGTTAGGATTGTGGCATAAGCAGTCTTGAGGAGTGCAAATTTAAATCTGTATCTGAGTCTGCAGGGAATACAGATCAGGAGCCGAGCTGCACAAAGGGATCAGAACTAGGAAGTCCAAGCTGTGTTCCTAGTCTGATATCCAAGTCATAGCCAAGGGTAGGCTCAGAGGTCAAGAGCCGGGGAATCCGGAACACATAGCAGAGGAAGCAGGAGTGAGGTACTGGGGTTCAAGGCAGGAAAAAGGCACAAATGTCAAAGATTGAAAGAAAGTGTTGAGCAGCCAAAATCCAAACAAAGGTTTTGGGCTTATATACTCAGCCTGGCCAGAGCTGCTGCCAGCCAGCTCAGTGCTTACAATTGATGTCATAAGGGAGCCAGGTGGTGCTGCTGAGAGAGCAGATTGCCTTCAGTGTGGGGACTGCTTATGGGAATAAGCATCTGATATTTACATGATCAGCATTCTTTGGGGTCTCCCTGCACATCTGTCAGTGGTGTCAGTATAAGTGTTAGAAGACAGTGAGGTCCCATTGAAAGAGAGGTTTTTAAAGCTGGTACCTCTGACAGCCTTCCCAGTTAGTAATGAATGAGAGATAATAGTGTCATAGGAGTATGTATTTTATTGTTCATTATTGTTCATTTTTTTAAAAAAACACAAATATAGTTAACGCAAGTAAAGGATTCCATTACAAACATTTATTTTTATTGGATGTGGGCAAATTGTCATGTTAAAGATAATGGAAAGTCTCATCATGAAAATATAAAATCTGTCTTGGTGGTGCTAGTGCTAGGAATGTAGCCTTTCTGCTGATGGCATAACACAGAAAAACCCAGAAGTAGAAAGAGAGAATAGGTGACTGAACCTTTTTACCCTGTTTAATTAATGGATTGCTTAAGACTTAAACATTAATGAGACCTGAAATCAGTTGAGTCGGTGTTTGTTTTTCTCTGATTTCATAGCATGTGTCAGTGGCCCTTCATCTACATCCACAGAAAATGATGCGTCTAATACAGGATCATTGCCAGGTACAGCTACAAATACACCTTCAGAACAGAGCCCTGAGGGGGCAACAAGTGAACCAACAGCTCCTGCAGCTTCTGCTTTGATGACACCTCCAGTATCCAGACAAGTCCAGCCAGTAAATCCTACGTCTCAGCCACTCACTACAGTCAATCAAGGTCCTCTTCCACCCGGGTAAGGATTCGGTGTTCTATTTCTTAGTTCTTTTTAATAATTCCTGCTATAAATACCCATAGTTTCTGTGTATTGCCCACTAACAAAATCAAGATCTGTTTTTTATTTTTTAATATCTACTTTGTTTAATAAGCCTTTGGGTATTAGAAATTAAATGTGGTGATTAAATTTACTGATAGTTTCATATTTGGTAATGGTAACAAATGCCCAAATGGGTGTGCTGTAAAACCCTTTTATTGAGGGTCTTCAAATGAGGTTGTAATCTTGTAGAATATATATTTCTGTAAGATAACATGTTTGTTTATTTCAGGAGAGCAGTCAATGCATGGTATATAAGGTTCCAAAATAATCTAGATCCTTTGACTTCCAATACCTAGTTCTCATAAGCAAGATGTTCTATTTTCTGTGGCTGTAGAATTTGTCACCAAAACAGCTACTTGCTGCAGAATTGTGATTAAGCTAAGTGTTTGGTTTTGGAAAAAAGTTTCTAGACTTTGTGGCTCTGAAGAAAACCTTTTCAATTTGAACACTGTAGTTCAGTGGCAGCCAACCATTTTGGCAGGCATGCCACAGATTAAGTCCCACTCTAAGTGCCAGTGCAGACGCCTTCCCTTGCCTGATTTGTTCCCTGTCCTGTGCTCCCTACCCAGCTTGCTGCTGTGCTTTCTGCTTCATACCCTATCTGCCATGTGTCACACACACAAGTTACCCCATGAAACTTGCAGTATTCATGCTTCAGGATGGCTGTGTGGCGGAACAGTAGGGGGGCGCTCCTGTGCTGAGCCACCCACCTCACTGCGCCTTGTCTACCTGCCAAACTCCAAGTGCCTCCCTGGGGGCGCTTCACGTTCAGCCAGCCCCCTTCTCAGAGCACACCTGCAAGCCTGGGGGTACCACCACAACCACCCAGGGGATATGGTCTGTTCTGGGCCCTGTGCCCTCTGGGGCACACAGGCCTTGTTAGATCTTGAGGGTGCTTGACCCACTGCAAAAGCTTGGGGTGCTTCCTTTAGCCTGAAGCACAAAAAGTAGTCTCCCTTAGTCAGCCAGACCAAGGGGCCACAAAGGCATGCCTCTCCCAACAAAGCCACCACGCTTGGTACAGTGAAGAACTTTATTGGTTACAGATGGAAGGCTTGGGGAAGGGTGCAGGATACAGAAGTATTACAGAATAACCCTAGAGCAGACAGTGTGGCTAGTAGCCTTTGATCATGTATCTACTTTACAGCAAACTATATATCTAGATAAGTTGCAGCAGTCTACTCACTTCAGCATCTTGAAAGAGAGAGCTGCAGATGTTTCAGCTGCTGTGTGTTTCTTCATCACGGCTGCTCTGCCTACCTCCTGCGCAGTCTTAGCTTATTATAGACCTTTTGACATCACCTATGGGGGCCCAGTGAAGACCAGCAGCTGTTGGTTGCTAGCCAACTAATTTGAAATGCGTCATGACTACCTGGTGGAGTGAAAGGGGCTACTGAGCCTGCCCTGCCCCCCCACCCCAAAGCCATGAGGTCTCTGCTTAAAACAATAAAGGAAGATCCACCCCCGCCTCTCACCTGATCTGGGTCACACAGGCAGAGCTGGTTGCTTAGCAGCCAGAGTGATAGACAGGTAAGAAGACAATGAAAGAGAGAAAAAAAATTAGGAGAGACAGGGAAGAGATTGGGGATGGAAATCCACCACAGGCTGCCCCTGGAGTAATTGATTAAACATTGCCTAGTTTGACGTGTAGGCAGCCTAGCAATAGATCTGAGGAGTATGAACTACCCCATTTATCAAGCATCACCTCTTGAATATGACTATATCTTTGCTCTTTTGCTGCTGATTTATTAAATAGCACCATCAAATTGCAATATGATTATCAGTATATTAAGTTGACTTGCCCTCCTACCAAGGTATCAAAAGTCCTAAATCCTTTATACTCAAGTGACAACCTGGCAGCTCGCTATACAGTATAGTGCTGCTACTTGGCTCCATGATAGGAAATCATCATCTCCCATTCATTCTGCTATGAGTTGCCCAGCTCTGTTCTTCAGCAGGAAACAGAAGATGATGGAGTAGAATGGAAAGTGAGATTTCAAGCCAAGAGTAGCTGCAAGTTTGCACTGGCTTCATTGAAGGTTTCCAGTTTGCTTCCTTAGCCATAAATGCACCCCCTTTTCTGTCCTGGCACATTCTCTATACTTCATCTCAATCCCTGTAAACTGCTCAAAGCCACATTATATCTCAAGATGGGTGGTGTCCATAAGGTCAAAGAAACATCCTCAGTGTATTCTAGACTTGTAAAATGGCATTTTAAAATCTGTCTTAAATGCAATGCAGTTGTATTACACACTAACAAATAAATAAATGAATGTATTATACTCCTCTGGAAGTCTACTGAAACTTGAATTTTCAGATGAGGATTTTTGAATAGTCATTTGAGTGAATTGCACATATTCTGTACTGGAAACAAGAAGTTGAGACAGAAGTTTCCCTACAGTTCTGAACTATTCTGCTAGTTCGCTTTAGGTAAAATGAGCTATCTGCAGATTATCATTCGCCAGTTTGTCATTTTCATTTTGCCTTCCTGTTCATTTTAGGTGTTCACACTAACTCTGTATGTATGAGAATTAAGGTTAAACTTTTACATATTTTAAATACTTCAGTCTTTAATTATATTTTATTCAAGTTTTTGTGCCAGGTTGTTGCTCTTATATTAGAGACAGTGCCACTAACATCACATGGATGAAGGCCAAATTAGGACTGTAAGATTAGACCCCATTTCAAATTGACCGATATCATTGATACTTGGTGGATTAAATGCACGTATGCTTGCGTGCACACATGCGCGCGCACACAAAAGTGCTACTGGCCATTGTTACTAGTCTAGTTGGAGTTTGGTTGCTGTTTATGTAGATACTTCCTTCTGCCTTCAAAATATGCTTGAAGCAGTTCTTTTAAAATACTTCTTATACATATAATGCACATGTTATTTTATATTACTGTCTTCTATAAAGCGTTTTGATAGGTGCAGATATCATAGAAAATTAGGGTTGGAAAGGACCTCAGGAGTCATTTAGTCCAACCCCCTGCTCAAAGCAGGATCCATCTCCAACTAGATCATTGCAGCCAGGGGCTTGTCAAGCCAGGCCTTAAAAACCTCCAAGGATGGAGATTCCACCACATCTCTAGGTAACCTGTTCCAGTGCTTCACCACCCTCCTAGTGAGAGAGTTTCTTCTAATATACAACTTAAACCTCCCTTGCTGCAACTTGAAACCATTGCTCCTTGTTCTGTCATCTGCTACCACTGAGAACAGTCTAGTTCCATCTTCTTTGCAACCCCCCTTCAGAAAATGAAAGGCTGCTATCAAATCCCGCCTCAGTCTTCTCTTCTGTAGACTAAATAAACTCAGTTCCCTCAGCCCCTCCTCATAAGTCATGTGCCCCAGCCACCAAACCATTTTTGTTGTTCTCTGCTGGAGTCTCTTCAGCTTGTCCACATCCCTTCTTTAGAGGGGGGCCAAAACCTAAACACAGTACTCCAGATGTGGCTTCATCAGTGCAGAATAGAGGGGAATAATTACTTCCCTTGATCTGCTGGCAACATTCCTACTACTGCAACCTAGTATGATGTTAGGCTTCTTGGCAGGAAGGGCACACTGTTGGCTCATATCCAGCTTATTGTCCACTGTAAACCCCAGGTCCCTTTCTGCGGAGTTGCTGCTTAGCCAGCCAGTCCCTGGCCCGTGCTGGTACATGGGATTGTTCTGTCCTAAGTACAGGACTTTGTACTTGTCCTTGCTGAACTTCATGAGATTTCTTTTGGCCAAGTCCTCCAATTTATCTAGATCACCCTGAAATGCATCCCATCTTCCAGATCATTAATGAAGATACTGAATAAAACTAGCCCCAGGACCAACCCCTTGGGCACTCAACTTGTCATGCGAGCTATCCCATCAAGTCTGTTATGCCAATCACGTCCTAGTTCCTTGACTGTGTGAGGACTTTCAGTTCTTCCTGCTTGTTTCCCAGGCTCTGTGCATTCATGTACAGACACCTGAAGTGACTAGCAGATTGGCCTACTTTCTCAGGAAGAATGAAGCCTCCCCTGCTGCTGCCTCCTGCTTCTGCTTCTTCCAGGTCCCCCACTTACATCAGGGCTTACTTCTCCATCCCCTAGCAAACCTAGTTTAAAGCCCTCCTCACTAGGTTAGTGAGCCTGTCTGCAAGAATGCTCTTCCCTCTCTTTGTCAGGTGGATCCCATCTCTTCCTAGCAATCCTTCTTCTTGGAACAATATCCCATGGTCAAAGAAGCTGAATCCCTACTCCGACACTACCTGCACAGCCATGCATCAATACAAAGGATGTGTCCACACCTGCCAGGGTCCTTCCCCTTGACTGGTAGGATTGAGGAAAACACTACTATGCCACTGTCCCCTACATCCTTGCACCTGAGGCCTGTTGTCACATTCGATATGGTTAGGGTCACCTCTGACGGTATCATTGCCCATGTGGATGAGCAGCTTGGGATAGTAGAGTTGGACAGATCTCAGTAATCTCTTGGCTCTGGGCTTCAGGCAAGCATCAGACTTTCTGCAATGGCAGGTAACACCAACAGATGCATCCCTCCATCCCCTGCAGAAGGGAGTCTCCAACCACCATCACCAGTTGCTGCTTCTTCATGGCAGTAGTCTCAATCCTCCCCACCTTGGGGATTCCTGGCCTGGTCTCTTCCACCAATGGAATGGGCTCTTCCTTTTCGTTAGCACTCCACATCTGTTCTCCAGGCAAACCACTGAATGTGGGGATAACAACTTCTTGCCGCCAAAAGATACAAGCTTCCACCTTCCTGATAGTCCATGCCCTTTTCTTTTCTAGCACCACCTCTGGCAGTCCTTCCTTCACAGTCCTAGAGGTGTCCTCCAGTATGAAATCTATGAAGTCCTCATGGTGAAGGATGCTTCAGAGCTTTGCTACCTCCTCCTGTATCCTTCCCTTCTCCCTAAGGAACATCATCAGAAGGCACCAGTCACATTGCAGGCATTTCCCCACCTGGCTGGCACAGGGAGGAATCTGCAAGCTGCAGTCTGCACAGCACCAAACCAGGACCTGGGGGGAAGCCTCAGTGGTATGTGGTCCTGCCTGGACAGACACCTCATAGGTGGAAGCAGAAGAAGAGCTGGAAGTGGCAGTGGCTATGGGATTGCAGCATCCTCCAGCCATGTCTCTGGGTCTTCTACTTGGCTGCCTTTCACTTTGTGCCCCTCTCTCCAAGCAGACCTTCCCTAGCTAACTCCTCTGTAGCTGGCCTGTTTGCTGTTCCTTGATCAGAAAAGTTCCCTTTTCCCTCCAACCTCTTTCCTCTCAGCAAGCTTACAGTGAAGGAATGTGTGAGTTTCCAAGCAAACTCCCCCTCACTCTGGACTCTACTTAAACAATAGGCTTGAATCTTTGTCTAGCTGCTGAATTTTAGCTGCTAAAATTAAACTTTTTAGTTAGTCCTAATTACATAGGGGGGGAAAGAATCTTGCCTTTCAGGCTCCCCTTCAAAGAGAGGGGTGGCAAACTGACCTCCAAACTGGCTGGCAGACTTTTTTTTGTTTTTTTTGTTTGTTTGTTTTTTGCACCGGTCCTGGAGGCACTGTAATACCAGGTCAATGCATGGAGTGGATGGAGCACGCTCCGGTTCCACCACCCAATACCAAAAAGAATCTGCTCAATATAAACCTCCTATGGAGGACATATCAGCAGGCCAAAAGCCCCACATGAGCAGAAGGCAGGGAGAGGCTGCAGGGCCTGCCCGTGCAAACTATCGTGTTTGCTTCTCCCTATTTACTGCTCCCCTGGTTGCTTGGTCTGCCTCCTTATATACCTCTCCTGGGCCTGGACTGGGAAGGCCCCTTTGTTAGGGCTCTTTGTCACATCCAGGCAGTAATCAATCGCAATCAGTCTGCTCAGCTGCTCAGAGCACACACCCAAGCACACACACCCACCAAACAGCTGAGCCTCAGCAAGCTGAGCACACAGGCACCCCTGGCTCAGTTACCTTCTCAGAGCAGGATGTGGTGCCTGGTTCCTCTTCCCCTTCCTCCTCTTTCCCCACAAACTGCTTGCAAACTGTCCTGTTTGCTTCTCCCTATTCACTGCTCTAGTTTTATTAAAAGTGGCTTACAGGGCAAATATTTTATTAAGAAGGTATTTCTTCTGTTATCTTTAAACAGCATACGCATTGTTGGAACAGTTTTTTACCTATTTTTTCAGTTGGGAACAAAGAGTGGACCAGCATGGTCGGGTGTACTACGTGGATCATGTTGAAAAAAGAACAACCTGGGATCGGCCAGAGCCTCTTCCTCCAGGGTGAGTCTGGATAAGAAGTCTGGTTTCCTGGAGAAACAGTGCTTTAGGATAACCTAAAAATATTTGTGGAGTCTCAGATTAGCATGTGCAAGCACATTAGTTCACTCCAGTGTAGACAGTTCCCAGGAAGCGTAGTGATCCAGTTAATGTTAGATATTAAGCACAGAATCTTCTGACCATCTCTACCCCTATACAGGTAATATGTGCTTGTGCATAAGAGCTGAGGCTAAGCATTTTTCCCCTCCTCCTTCTGTTTTGCCAATGGTCTTTACAAAAGGAAAAAAAAGCAAACAAAAGTCTTATCTACACTATGTGCTTGTTGGATTTGTAGGGGTGGAAGGAAGGTATAGGGGGAAAAGGAAGTATAGTTATCAACTTAAAATCTGAATTCACTTCTGCTGTCAGAGCAGGGGTGGGCAAAATATGGCCCATGGGCTGGATACAGCCCACAGAAGGATTTTTGTCCAACCAACAGCAGGTTCCTTGGTCCCAACTGGCCCAGGTGAAGTCCAGCCTTCTGCACATCCTACTGCTCCTGGGCGCACATCACAGCTGGGGCAACTCAGCAGCCAGGCTCCGTTTCCTGGCAGCCCTGGCAGCAGTGGTTCTTTCCAGCAGCCATTGGACCCAGGCCCATCTGCCCTGCATCCACTGCTAGGGCAGGACCCATGTGGGCAGGGCGCTTGGCTGGGGGGCTGGGATGGGGCCATGGGCTGGCAGGGAGTGGGATCTGGGAGCTAGATGGGTGGGTGGGGCTGGGGAGACCCTGGGATCTTGGGGAGGTGACAGCACGGGGCCAGGGCAGAGCCCGGGAGCTGTGGGGAGCAGATTACTATTCTGCCCTGGGCCTGTGCTGTCACTGTCCCAAAGTCCCAGGGTCTTCATGGAGACCAGCTGAGACCCACTCAGGCAGAGCCCGAGCCCCAGACTGAGTGCACAGCCCTGGCTGCGGGTCATGCAGCACCCACTCTGGACCCATCCACCACACACCCAGGATGACTGGTGGCAGCAGTGGCTGGCAGCCATGAAGATGGAGACACCCTTCTATCCCAAGGAAGGGCTAGAGCTGCTGCCCAACTTTGTGCCACTGCCCAGCTTCAGCATCAGCAGCCAGACAGAAGCTGCAGCTGGGCACCAAGAAAAAGTGAGACCTGGCTGTGGGCATGGCCACCTCCTCTTTGCAGTTGCCAGGGTCCTTCTCACTGCAGCTGCCCCAGCCCACAGACTCTGGGCAGCTTCAGTGAGAAGGGCTCCGGCAGCAGCGAGAGAAAGGTGGCTGCAACTGCTGCAAGGTCCCTCTTTTTTTCTGGTGCTCAGCAGCAGCTTCTCCCTGGCCACTACTGCCTCTGTCCCCAGGCTACCAACACCAAAGCTGGACAGCAGCTCCAGCCCCTTCTCAGGGTAGAAGGGCAGCCTGGAGGCAATAGAGGTGGCAGTGGGGGCCCTGGCCGTGCTGCCCCTGCTGCAGCTGCCACCCACCCCTGACCTGGAGTTGCTGATCCAAGGTGCCAGCCCCCTTCCCACTCCAGCTCCCTGCCAGCCCGCAGCCCCATCCCACAGAGGGAGTTTTGGTGAGCTGTTGCAGGGGCTCAGGAGGTGACCCAGCCCACGACAGCTCTGCTAAACTTCCTATGTCGCCCATGGGGCCCAAATGATTGCCATCCCCTGTCAGACTATGCAGCTATGTCCACAGATAAAGAAAAATGGATCTTTAGGCATGTCAAGGTTAAAGAAAATAGGCAACACTATCATGCAGAAAGCCAACAAAAACCACAGCTAATTTTACCATAAATAATAGCATAAGGTCCTTAGTTCCAAAAAATGATATACTCAGTAGGCTTCTTGGAATAAGTACTTCCCTATCTGACCCTATCTCCTGATCTTTCTGTTTTTCATCCTGTTACTGTGCCCAAGGTTACCATTCTCCATCTACATCTTCAGTAGAGCTTTGAGAAAGTAGAGCTTTTTTCAATTCAAAGTCCAGCAACCAATGACACCTTTTAAACAGGATCATATTTGTTCTTTTCTTAGTTTCTTTGCATCTTTTTAAAACAAATAGGGAAACAAAAGAATTTTATGGTTGCACTTCATTTATCTTGGATTTACAGTCTCATGCATCTTACATAAAAGAAGAACACACAGAGCAGTGAGAACTAACACAGTATAACTTTATAAATCTGGTTTTCAAAATTCCAGAATTCTCAAAAATCCAGCACTTTTTAAAAATGCACTATATCAGGGGTTTTCAACCTTTTTTGACGGGTGTAACCCTAGCAGCCAGTCACAGAGTGGTTGGGGGTGGGGGAGGACTAGCAGCATGTGGAGCAGCGACATGGGGTGGTAGATGGTGGCAGCTGCCCCCATGTGCAAAGCCACACCTTCCCCAAACCGGCATCCAGCTCACCAGGCTGCACCAGGCTATGCACTTTCCTTATGTTTAAAAAATCCAGAATTTTCAAATTTCTGACAGGTGCTAGGTCCTAAGGATGCTGGAATTATGAGGTTATACTGTATCGAAGAGAAACAAATCCCCTGGCAATATTTTTACTAGGTTAATTAGTGACTGTAAACTTGGTGGTTTCAATTCTTCTCACCTGGAGACTTCATTAACATAATGTTCACATTAGCATATGACAGCTTGACATTTTTGTTAAATTTTATTTCAGTTGATAGGAAGTGAGAACCAATTATAATATGAGCACTCTTTTGGTTTTGTGAAGTCAAAATGGAATTGTACCAAGAGCATGACTGAGTATCTTATGCAAAGGGGTCTGAAAAGGTTATTCTAAGTTGGGGGTTTTTTTAAGAGAAGCCAATAGGCTGCAGTTACTTTGTGCATCAATCCTAGCCCTAAAGATTATCACTAAATAATAATAGTAGTGACTTACTAGAACCTGATAGGTGTGTAAAGCAGTTCTTGCAGTACTTGAGGAACTGCAAATGGAATGACTACCTGGCTGGTTCAGTAGAACCAAGTGAAACTAAATCTTTCATTCTAGAGTTTAGTTTCTCCAGGTGTTTAGATGTTTTAACCAGAAATTGAATGGAGAGACACTGACAGGCCCCAGGATAGACAGCTCCATGTCCTCCAGACTTATCTTCTGTTTGCCTTGTCACCAACTTGACTCTAAAATCGCTTCTGAGCCCTTGAGGTCACTGCATACTGTTGAGACCCTTGTTTGCATTCCTTAGCTGGGAACGACGAGTTGACAACATGGGAAGAATTTATTATGTTGATCACTTCACTAGAACAACAACATGGCAGCGACCCACATTGGAATCTGTCCGGAATTATGAGCAATGGCAACTGCAACGCAGTCAGCTTCAAGGAGCTATGCAACAGTTTAATCAGAGATTCATATATGGGGTGAGAAATGTATTTTGGTATAAACTAAAAGTGTATTATGGAGGAGCATCCCCTTTCCCAAATCCCACCCGCAAGTCTCCACTGTATATCAAGCAAATCAAACATTTTCCCTTTCCCCCCTTGCTTCTACACACTTCTGTGAAACTGTATGTACATGGGTTTAGGAAGGAAGGTGTCAGAAGCTTCCCACCATAAGGTTGCCAGACTTAAGATTGCAACACATTCTGTGTGTTATATGATAATTATATATTAATAAGAAGATGCATCTTTCTGGACATGAGAAGTAAATGGCAACCTTAACTCCCTTTCTTGCTTTTATAGTTATGCATATAGACTGATTAGAAGTGGGACACAATACAGTGGTTTGTATGTTAACTGAATACAGGTGGTGAAAAGTCTGTGGCAAAGACCATTGTCTGATAAAAGTTCTGTTAACTGGCATCTTACAAGCTGGCATGCTGAATTAACCAGCATGCCAGCTTGTAAGATAAAGTGAAACCAGAAGTGCCCACTGTGGCACTTCCAGTTTCTACAAGCCCCCACGGCCCAGGGCAAAGCAGCCTGTGCTGCCGAGCCCCCACAGCCCAGGGGCGTAACAGCCCAGCAGTGATTCAGCAGGAGGAGCAGCAATGGCGTGGGTGGGGCGGCACGACACCGCATACATGGCAAGAGAAGTGACAGCCCATGCCACTCAATTAACCGACATATTTTGTTATCTGGCATCCCCCATTCCCAGGTGAGCCTGGAGCCGCACAGGGCCCAGATTGGCAGCGGGGTTGGGGTTACAAGCTGGTGCTGAGTGCACGGAAAAGTGTCCCCTGCCCTGCCCCATGGCCAGCTCCCCACACTGCAGCTACTCACAGCCCATGTGGGGCTGCCTGTGCCTGCCAGGAACCAAGGACAGATAAATATTAATTTTCTCAATTTTTTTAGGGGCCCTGTGGGCCTGATAGAATAACCTAGCAGGCTGGATATGTCCTGCGGGCTATATTTTGCCCACCACTGGTCTAAGACCAGCTGTTGTCAAAGCAGATGATATAGTGATTGGAAACTTGTTCAGGGTAACTATTTGTATACAGTTCCCATGGTTTTTAACTTAAGTAGAATTACTTAATCACTTACTTATGCTGTGCTAATGGAAGAACACGATAGAAAATTCACGTGAACAAAGCAACTGAGGCATTTTGTATAGGTAAAATGCAATAATGGTGTGTAAATGTTAGGAAAAGCAAGGGAAGTTGAAATAATTCAAAATCTGATGCAGATCAAAAGTGAATGATAGATTTCAGCATTTACTGATACTGCTTAAAGGTAGTTTATCAAGGAAAGTGGTCTGTTTTCTTAAGTATCATTTGCACACAAAACAAAATAGTAAAGGGAATTAGTTGAAGCTGTAAAAACCCAAAGAATAGTATTTCCTGCCTGTTGAGCTTTAATATATCCTGGGTTTTGAGTCCTGATTTCCTTCTGTGTGTTGTAAGCACTTTTCAAAGAGCAAGGGCTTAAACCCATTTAGTCATATGTTACTGAAGATACAATTATTTAGTAATAGTTAGGAATAGTACAGATAATTCCATGGCTTTGGACTCTTTATTCCAAAAGGTTAAAGATCTCAAATGAAATAACAGTTTGTAATGAATCTAAGCCTTTTATATGGAAAAAATCCTTTGATCAATTTTGCCCATGTTAAATTATCAAGAATGTATTTATTTAACTATATATGATAGCTATACTAGAGGTCTAGAAATCAAATTGTTGGCATTTAGTAATTATTAATGCATGGTTTCTGTCTGTAATCTGCAGAACCAAGACTTTACTTCCACACAGAACAAAGAATTTGATCCTCTTGGCCCTCTTCCACCTGGATGGGGTAAGTCCTGTTCACATAGTGTTTTAAAATGTAACTTTAATAAACGTTTAAGTATGCTTTGCCAAATTATTTTATCAAATATTTTGATTAATGGTACTCTTTCTTTACTGAAAATATGGATTTAAAATCTGTTCTAATTAAATCTGTTCAAAAGCACCAGTTCAAAAGTCCTGACAAGATTTACAGGCAGTCCTTGGACTTACGACACAATTGGTTCCTGAAAACCACTTTTAAGTCGAAACAGTGTAACTCAGAACCGAGTTTCCCATAGGAAACAAAGTTATAAATGTGCAATTGGTTCTTGAACGATGGCCCAATACCCTATTTTCACCAAAAATAACCCAAAATTTTGTACTCGCTCAATAATAGGTGAGTAATGTAGCTACATTAATGTATTTATATTGTAAATAGCAATCATATTGATTTGGAAAGACTTCTTTGAGGTGACTTTTCTGGACTTTTTGAAGGGCTCTTGGTTGGACTTTTTGAAGGGCTCTTAACTGGAGTCTTCTCAGGAGTCTTGGTTGCAAATTTTTTCTGGAGTCTTGTCTGCTTTCTTAAACAAAGTGTCCAGGGAAATTTGAACAGATGTTCTTCAGGGAGATGGGCAATGCGGCAAACTTGTTCATTGGCGTGGCATTGCATCGGATCAAGCGTTGTAAAGCCGAAACTGATGTGAAAAAGTTGAAACAGGATGTCAGTTTATAAACATTGTAAGTCAAGGACTTCCTGTGTGTAGTATTTCAAAATGGATTATAAAATTCTAGTATTACTCTGTTTCACTTTTAGTGATTTTTATATTACAGCATGACTTTTTTTATGTTTCTTTTTCATCTTCACCATTTTAATGATGCAGATTTTTTGTTTGTTTATCTTACTATTACCGAAACATTGCTTTGAAGTTTGTGTGGTTGTGAAAGCATTTGTATTGCCAACTAAGCATCTTTGCAAAAAATAAAATACATTCTGAACATAATTTTAGCAATCAATATAATTTAGTCCTATTTAAAAGTTGATATGAAAACTTGTTTTCTAATTCCAGCAGTTCATAATATTAGCGGCTCCTGAATTTAAGTGATGGTTAGTGAGATAAGCAAGATAGTTATCAAAATGATGTTAATTTAAAAACTCCACAGAGTTAAACCTAGAAGTTTAACTCTGGAAATCTCAATTAATTAAAAGATTAAAATATTGCCATTTGGGCTTCTAGTCTGGACATATGTAATAGTCCAGTGCATAAAACAATAATGCAGGCAATTGCAATTTATAATATTGCATGAAGAAATACAGTTTTTCAGTGGAGAAGACCACTTCCATTCTTCCTCCTAACTAAGAATAAGTTATTTTTCCTCTGACTGCATGAATAAATAATGTAATTAGTAGACATAAACATTTTTCATTCCTGTGCTATATTTTCTCCTTTTAATTTGCATATGTGAGTTCGTTCCACTGTTCATGTTTCCATACTTCCTTGGTACTTATATACATATCTTAGAACCCTTTCACATTTTGCAGGTCTTATAATAGCTAGGGTCAGGAGGGACCTGAACAGATCATGTAGCCTGACCCCCCGCCACAGGCAGGAATGAATGCTGGGTTAACAAGACCCCAGACAGGTGATCACGTAACCTCTTTTTGAATTTACCCAAGGTAGGAGTGAGGACCACTTCCTTAGGAAGTTGGTTCCAGTTTCTGGCCAACCTAATTGTAAAATATTGCCTCCTGATCTCTAACCTAAACCTATTCTCCATCAGCTTATTACCATTGTTCCTCGTCATCCCCGGTGGTGCTAGGGAGAAAAGGGCTCTACCTATTTGCTCTTGATCTCCCCTGATGAGTCTGTAGGCATCCACCAGATCCCCCCTCAGCCTCCTCTTGCTAAGGCTGAACAGGTTCTGGTCCCTCAGTCTCTCCTCATAAGACCTGTCCTGCTGCCCTCTCACCAAATGGGTGGCCCTCCTCTGAACTCTCTCTCCAGGCTGGCCACATCCTTCTTAAAGTGCGATGCCCAGTACTGGACGCAGTACTCCAATTGTGGCCTAACCAGTGTCACACAGAGGGGGAGTATCTCACCTCTCTGGACCGGCTTGAGATGCATTTTTGGATGTATGACAAGGTATGGCTGGCCTTGCTGGCTGCAGTCTGGCATTGGTGGCTCATGTTCATCTTGGAGTCAATAATGACTCCAAGATCCCTTTCTACCTCTGTGCTTTCAAGAGGGGAACTCTCCAGCCTGTATGTATGCTGTGGATTCTTTCTTCCAACGTGCAGCACCCTGCATTTGTCCATGTTGAACCCTATCCTATTCTCATCTGCCCACTTTTGTAGTCTGTCTAAATCTAGTTGCAGCCTTGCTCTCTCCCTTCAAGTGTGCCCACCACGCCCCACATCTTAGTGTCATCAGCAGACTTGGACAATGTGCTTTCAGCGCCCTCATCGTGGTCGCTTGTGAAGATGTTAGTGCAAGTCCAAGGACTGAGCCCTGCGGGACCACACTGCTCACATCTCACCAGGTTGTGTACAACCCATCCACCACTACCCTCTGGGTGCACCCCATCATCCAGTTTTTTTACCCATCCAACTGTGTAGGCAGGCATCAATGCCACAGTCACGTAATTTATTAATGAGAATGTGGTGAGAGACAGTGTCAAAAGCCTTCTTTGAGTCTAGAAAGACTACATCCACAGAGACACCGTCATCCAAGGATTTAGTTACCTGGTCATAAAGAGGCAATCAGGTTGGTCAGGCAGGACCTGCCTTTGGTGAGCCCACGCTGATTGCCCCTGAGCATGATCTCCCTTGCTGGCCCCCCACAGATGTGCTCCTTGATTATTTTCTCTAAGATACAGGATCTCCCCTTAATCCAGGAGGTGCACAGTCCCACCAGAGGAAACGCCCTGTTGGACCTGGTCCTGGCCACAGGAGATGACCTGGTAAGGGGCCTCCAGGTTCTTGATCACCTGGGTGATAGCGATCATCGCTTGCTGGAATTCACCATCCAGCGCAGGGTGTCAAGGGCCTGCAGCAAGACGGTAGCCCTAGACTTTAGGAGGGCCAGCTTCAACAAGTTGAGACTAGTGGGTGAGGCGCCGGGGTCCTTGACGGCAGGGCAACTCAGTGTCCAAGACGAGTGGTTGTTCCTTAAGGAAACGATACTCAGGGCCCAGGGGGAGTCCATCCCAACAAGAAGCAAGGGGGGCAAGAGTGCTCGGAAGCCGCCCTGGCTCACCAAGGGCGTCTGGGAATGCCTGCTTGCCAAAAAGGCGGCGTACACCCAGTGGAAGGGGGGTGCTATCTCCAAAGAGGAGTATACTTCCTCTGCTCAGGCCTGTAAGAGGGCTGTCAGGAAAGCTAAGGCAGACATAGAGCTAGGACTAGCATCCAAGATCTAGGATAATAAAAAGTCCTTTTTCAAATACATAGGGAGGATGAAGAAGGCACCGGGTAATGTGGGGCCCCTGCAAGATCCTCTGGGCAATCTGGTGTTTGCGCCAGAGGAGAAAGCGGAACTCTTTAACCAATTCTTCATGTCCGTATTCTTGTGCAGGGACCGGGACTTCCCTGCTGGAATGCCAGATGGACTGGAGGGGAATGCCTCCAGACCTCAGGTTGGGGAGGAGCGGGTTAGAGAGCTTCTGGAGTGGCTGGATGTGTTCAGGTCAGCGGGTCCAGATGCTCTCCACCCCAGGGTGTTGAGGGAGCTAGCTGGGGTTATTGCAGGGCCCTTGGCATGGCTCTACAAGCAGTCGTGGTGCTCGGGTCAGGTGCCAAATGACTGGAAGATAGCTAACATGGTCCCCATCTTCAAAAAAGGGAAGAGGGAGGACCCGGGTAACTATAGGCCAGTCAGTCTTACCTCTGTCCTTGAGAAACTCTTTGAGAAGATCCTCAAGGAGCACATCTGTGATGGGCCGGCTTCAGAGATGATGCTTAAGGGCAACCAGCACGGTTTTATTAGGGGCAGGTCTTGTCAGACTGACCTGATTGCCTTTTATGATGAGGTCACAAAAGCAATGGATGCAGGTGTCACCATGGACGTAGTCTTTCTAGACTTCAGCCAGGCCTTTGACACCGTCTCCCACCCCATCCTCATTAAAAAACTAGGTGACTGTGGCATTGATGCCTACGCAGTCAGATGGATTGCCGATTGGCTCAAGGATCATACTCAGAGGGTGGTGGTGGATGGGTCATATTTGACCTAGGGGGAAGTGGGCAGCGGAGTCCCCCAGGGCTCGGTCCTGGGGCCCACGCTGTTCAATTTCTTCATCAGCCATTTGGGGGACAGGGTAAAGTGCACCCTGTTCAAATTCGCTGATGATACCAAAATTTGGGGTGAGGTGAGCACACTAGTAGGGAGGGAAAGACTGCAGCAAGACCTGGATAGGTTACAGGAGTGGGCTGACATAAACAAGATGCGTTTCAATACTGATAAGTGCAGGGTGCTGCACTTAGGCAGTAGTAACCAGCAGCACACTTATAGAATGGGAAACTCCCTTCTTGAGAGCACGGAGGCAGAAAGGGATCTTGGAGTCATTACTGACTCCAAGATGAACATGGGCCGACAATGCAAGGTCACGGTTGGCAGGGCTAACCGGACCTTGTCGTGCATCCACAGGTGCTTCTCAAGTAGAGCCAGGGAGGTGATCTTCCCCCTCTATGCGACACTGGTCAAGCCACAGCTGGAGTACTGCGTCCAGTTCTGTGCGCCCCATTTCAGGAGGGATGTGGACAACATTGAAAGTGTCCAGAGGAGGGCCACCCACATGATCCAGGGACTACAGGGCAGACCCTACATTGAAAGACTGCGGGACCTAAACCTGTTCAGCCTTCACAAGAGAAGGCTGAGGGGGGACCTGGTGACTGTCTATAAACTCACTAGGGGGGACCAGAAGGGTTTAGGGGAGACGCTGTTTCCCCTAGCGCCCCCTGGCATGACAAGGAACAATGGACACAACTTATTAGAGAGTAGATTTAGATTAGACATCCACAAGAACTACTTCACAGTTAGGGCGGCTAGGAGCTGGAACCAACTTCCTAGGGAAGTGGTGCTGGCTCCTACCATGGGAATCTTTAAGAAGAGGCTTGATGACTACCTGGCTGGACTCATTTGAGTCCAGTCTTTTTCTCCTGCCTGGGCGGGGGGTCGGGCTTGAAGATCTGCAAGGTCCCTTCCGACCCGACTTCTGTGATTCTATGATTCTATGATCTTCCCGAGTACTGAGGTGAGGCTTACAGGCCTACAGTTACTTGGGTCTTCTTTCCTCCCTTTCTTAAAAATGGGGACTACGTTAGCTAGTTTCCAATCCCCCGGCACCTGGCCAGACTACCACAAATGCTCGTACAGCTAAGCCAAGGACTCTGCGATGACCTCTGCCAGCTCTTACATTAGCCAGTTGGGATGAAGACCCATCACAATAACGCAGATGTTTGGGATTTATAATATCACGTGAAGGAATGCAAGGAAAAAATAGATGTATGGGTTTTTAAATTGAGAGCAATAAACTGTTGAGTCTAAGTAAGCTGAACTGGTAAAGTGCAAATCTGGAGTTTTCCAGTTTGTAGCACTACAGAAAATATATCACTGAGGGGTATGCACAGGTGCCAGCCCCCTGGTAGGAGTGGGACAAAGCTGCAGCAAAGCATGTTCTCCAAGCAGGGAGTAATACAGCACTGTCTCTTAACTTTCCCTGCCTCTAGGAGTTCCTGTTAGTGAGGAGGATAGGTTCACTCAAACAGCTCTTGCTGTCATAACAATAGTTGATGGCGTGTCTGCAAGCCAGCTGCAGCAGCAAAAATTAAGAAGTAGGGATCCAGGTTTTATGCTTACCATGGAAAAATGTGGATTTTTTTCCTTTTAAGGAAAAGTGCAGATTTTCCCTCTTAAAGGAGCAAGATGTTTTTTCCCCTTTAAAAAAGAAAAATGCTTGAAACCATGGGTTTCCCCTTGCAGCCTGGCAGAGTTCCAGCCTGCAAGGGGCTGCTTGGGACTGGGGGGAGCAGGAGGAGGGCAATCAAGCAGGGGGTGCCATGTGCATGCACAGACATGGACATGGCAGCCAGGCAGCATGGAGAGCAGCTCCTGCAGCTCTATCCAAGTCAGATGGGGAGTGGGGGAGTGAAGGATACATTGTAGAAAGAGAAGGAGTTGTGCAGGGCTGGGGGCACCGCCCAGCCAGGCCAGTCCATGGGGCCTGAGGTGGGAATGCACAGCCACAGGGCCTGTGTGAGAAGTGTGACAGAGCCATGAGTGGCTAGTCCAGGGGCCGACAGGGGGCCAGATCCCCACTGCTACGCACACTTCCAGGGCAGGGGAGTGCATGGGGGGGCACATACCCCCCAGGTTTGTGCACAGGGTGGACCTGGAGGCAGACTGCCTGCTGTGAACTCAGGGCTACCTGCCCTGTTTCCCTTCCTGGGGGGGTCTCTGCAACCCAGCAGTCAGGACCCGACGCAGCAGGGCAGGGAAGCTCAGTGCTGCCACCAGGAGCCCTGCACCACCATGATGAGGCACCCTCTGCCTGCCTGGTCATAGTGATGCCAGTGGCATAGAGTTTTGCCCTCCACTGCTGCTGGGCAGGCAGGGGTCACTTGGTCATGGCGGCACAGGGCTACTGGCAGCAGCACCAAGCTTCCCTGCCCCACTCTGTCCTGCTGCACTGGGTCCCACCCCCTGGGCTGCAGAGGCACCTGCGGGAGGGTAGCAGGGCAGGGACCCCTAAGCCCACAGCCAGCAGCCTGTCTCCCGTTCCCCTTCCCAGGCTCAACTCTAGCCATGCTGCCTGCAGGGGAGGGGGAGCTGGGCTCCATGCTTTACTCCAGCTGCATCAGCCACCACCTCCCACGGGTCAAGAGTGAGGGGCACCAGCAGGACTGGGGGGTGGCGGACTGTGGGTTGGGGCATGAGGGCTATGGGTTGAGAGTGAGGGGCACTGGGATGGCCCAAGGATCTGTGGGTTGGGAGTGCAGGGCACCTATAGGGCTAGAGGGGCTGAGGGAGCTGTGGCTTGGGAGTGAAGGGTACCAGCAGTGCCAGGGGGCCTGTGGGTCAGGAGTAAGGGGCAATGTCATGGATGGGGCAAGGCACTGGTACATCAGGGCTGCTCAGCACCACAAAGCAGCATGGGGGCGGTTCTGAAAGCATTGCTGCCCCTGTCAAAACCCTAGCTTTTCCTAGGGGTCTGGCAATAGTGGTGTTTATTGCCATAGTAACATAGGGTGACTTTAATTACAGCGCATCAGAGCAGACTCACTTAATAGAGTCTTCTGGAGTATGGTAATCACCATGCTCCAGCATCATGTGTATCAGCATCCCCATGCTGAAAAATGGTGGCAGGGGTGCTGATACATGTGACATTCTGGGTGCTTTTAATTACAGCAGCTCTAAATGTCCCACGCTCACCCCCCCCCCCCCAACCCCACTCCTGGACCATGCGTATTAAACGCCTACAGCTACTACCAGAGATCCAGCAAGATCCAGCCTTGGCAGCCACGATGGCTGCTGTAATGTCTCGGATAGGTACCCTGAAAACTTGCCAGCTGCTCTCCCTTCCTCCCTCACCCTTGGCACGATGTTAAGTTTGGTGTGAAAAAGTTTTGTACAACAAAGAAGTTGTTGTTTGAAACAGCAACTTTTTGTCACGGATCTGCCATTTTTGTGGTGGATGTGCCTTTCTTTAGCACAGAAAACAGCAGTCAAAGTGTGGATGCACTTTTGTTGCACTAAAACCTGGAAGGACGTGGGCAGTGGGGTTCCGCAGGGCTCGGTCCTCGGGCCCGCGCTGTTCGACATCTTCATCAGTGATTTGGACGAGGGGGTAAAAAGCACCCTGTTCAAATTTGCTGATGGCACTAAGATGTGGAGGGACATGGGCACACTGGAAGGATGCAACAGGCTACAATCAGACCTAGACAAGTTACAAGGGTGGGCAGACGAAAATAGGATGGGTTTCAACACAGACAACTGCAAGGTGATGCACCTGGGGAGGAACAACCAGCACCATACCTACAGGTTAGGGAACTCCCCGCTTGTCAGCACGGAGGCAGAAAAGGATCTGGGGGTCATCATTGACTCCAAGATGAACATGGGCCGGCAGTTAGGAAGGCCAACCACACCTTGGTATGCATCCACAGGTGCATCTCGAGCAGGTCCAAAGAGGTGATCTTCCCCCTCTATCACTGGTCAGGCTGCAGCTGGAGTACTGTGTCCAGTTCTGGGCGCCACACTTCAAAAGGGATGTGGTCAGCATCGAGAGGGTCCAGAGGAGGGCCACTCGCATGATCAGGGGGCAGCAGGGCAGGCCCTATGAGGACAGGCTGCGGGACCTGAACCTGTTCAGCCTCCAAAAGAGAAGGCTGAGGGGGGAACTTGTGGCCTGTTATAAACTAGTCAGGGGGGATCAGCAGGCATTGGGGGAGTCACTGTTCCCCCGAGCACTCCCAGGAGTGGCCAGGAATAACGGTTACAAGCTGGCAGAGGGTAGGTTTAGGTGAGATATCAGGAGGCGCTACTTCATGGTCAGGGCGGCTAGGGTCTGGAACCAGCTTCCCAGAGAAGTGGTGCTAGCTCCTACCCTGGGTGTGTTTAAGAGGAGGTTAGATGCACATCTTGCTGGGGTTGTTTGACCCCAGTATTATTTCCTGCCATGGCAGGGGGTCGGACTAGATGATCTGCTCAGGTCCCTTCCGACCCTAGAAACTATGAAAACAACATATATATCACAAAAATATAACGTGTCAAAGACCTTACTTTGGGTACCTGCTGAAAAAAAGCATTTCTTAAAGGGGCAGAAATAGCCATAAATTCTGTCATTTTTAGGATGCTTTTTTTGTGTTATGCCTCTGTCCAAAGCTCTTTATCAGAATTAGGGTCGTCTTGTGCTGGATGTTCTACGGATACAAAATAGAGAAACTCTTCAGAGTAGGGACTAGGTTCTAAGGATTCTATCAGATGAACACCTTCAATATTCTTGTTGAAGGTTGGTTATGATACAGTCCAGTACCTTCCACTACCAGGTTGCATATCCTAGAATCCTCTTGTGGAAAAACTGGCAAGGACTGATGATTTGGAGACCAAAAGATGAAGATTCAGCTATGTTAAGTTTTAGACGAGCTGTATACCCTAAAGAAAGTAGACATTGCCAGTAGCTGTGCTGATTGATTCTTTTAGCCTCGGGTTAATTTAAACATATACTAAAATTTCACATTTTAATTTCTTCTCAGAAAAAAGAACTGATAACAATGGCAGGGTATATTTTGTCAATCACAACACACGTATCACACAGTGGGAAGATCCCAGAAGTCAAGGGTAAGAATTTTAATTTACATAATTTCACATGAAACTTTAATATACTTTTATAAGTATTATGTTAGCCAGGCTGAGAACTAGAAAGCATTTTCTGACTATGAGGATCAGTAAGCATTGGAACAAGCTACCCAGACAAGAATCTCCATCGAAATTTTCAAGATCAGGTTAGGCAGACTCTTGGCTTGGGATGGTTTAGTTAGGGGGGTGATCCTGCCTTGAGCAGGGGGCTGGAGTAGATGACCTCATGAGGTACCTTCCAGCCCTGCTTTCTTGTGAGGCTATGATTTCTGGCAACTAAGGATTGGATTATATCTTACTGCTCTCTGCAGTCTCTTCAGACAAGTTCACTTAAAAAGCATGCAGACTATTACAAGAGCATTGCTTAACAGCAACACCTTTTTACTGTTTAACACTGATAGAAATGGAAAAAAATCCCTATCTTTTAAAAATAAGAGGCCATTATGAACTTTATTGGGGGGTTGGAATTAATAAAAGGACTTTTTACTTTAATAGTTCTTCCTCTTGACTTCAAATGAGATGACATGAACAACCCTGGTATTTTTTATTACATCAAATTTAAAATGCAGTATCTGAGGTGAGGGGAGGAATTGCAGATCCGGCCAGCAGCCAGATGCCATTTCCCAGCAGCCCCTGCCCACATGGCTGGAGCCAGTCTCCGTGGAGACTGCAGCTGCACCTTCACTGTGATAGGGCAAGGCTGGGATTGCCACAGAGACTGGCCACAGCTGTGCTGGCAGGGCAGGGGGCTGCTTCCGAGCTTGCAATGGAGGCAGCTTGGTCCAGGGCCAGGGCAGAGCTGGTTTCTGGGAAGGGGCATGCAAGCAGCAGATTGAGGCTCTGCCCCAGCTTCTTGCCGTGGTAATAGTCTGGTCCCAAGCCAGGACAAAGTCACGATCTGCTTGCGCACCCCTGCCCGGAGCATGGAGGCTGCAGATCGTAGCTCTGCCCTGCCCCAGACGAAGTTGCCCCCACTGCAAGATCCCAGCAGCTCTGGAGCAGCCACAGCAGTACCCTGCCAGTGTGGCTGGGGCCGGTCTCCATGGCAACCCCAGCCTTGCACTGTGTGCAGGTGTGGCTGGGGTCTCCATGGAGACCAGCCCCAGCCTTAGGGCAGGGGCTGCTGGAATATGGAGTCCACTGCTGGCTAGATCTGGCCCGTGCGCCACATATTGCTTGCCCATGATCTGAGGCCATCTTAAATTTATAAAGGATTGGTATAAAATTTAACAGTATTATTTTGCTATTTCTAAGTTACTTTTATCATTTCTTGGTCATTTTCACAAAGTTCAGCATAATCTGCCTTTTGAATGTGGACTCTGATTTGTTATATCTTTCACCTTTCTGATGATGATAATATGAGTAGTAGCAAATTCTGTTTAATAATTGTGATTTTTTTTTTAAACCTAAATTTCATTCACTGTCATACAGAACTCTTCAATTTGGGGAGAGAAAATAGCTGCAAAACTGATGAGGTAGTCTCTGACCTTATAATCAGAGAGATAATGACAGTAGTGCTTGGGGCAGAGTAGCTCCTGGGTGCTGGTGCTGGTGCTGGTGCTGGCTTCAGTGGTATGGCCAGCCAGCAGTAGCAATGACTATTTTTCTCTTCCCCTTTTCACCCCCCCACAAGTCAGCACCTAGTGTGCTACCCAGCTTTACCTCAGTTACACTAGTGCTGATAGTGGTATCTGGCTTTAGAACGGAAGATTCAAACCAGACAGAATAAAAATCAAACAAAAATTCCTCTTGGAAACTTCCAGAACTTTTCTAGCATTCTTCCTAATTTCTGTTGTCCTTTCATGTGCTATTTTAATAGCATGCATTAACTTGATTACTTTGTATTTTCTTGTGCCCCATAGTCAGTTAAATGAGAAGCCCTTACCAGAAGGCTGGGAAATGAGATTTACAGTAGATGGCATTCCATATTTTGTGGATCACAATAGAAGAACTACAACATACATAGATCCCCGCACTGGAAAGTCTGCTTTGTAAGTGTTTTTGCTTGTTTAGATGGTTGGTTTGTTTTGGGTTTATGGTTCTTTTCTTTTTTTTTAAGAAAACATACATTGGGTTTTTAATAAATAGCTCTTAAAATGTTTTGCAAATTTATGTCAGAAAGTTTAAAATCCTTCCAGCCAAGCAGTAAGAGGAACATTCTCTCTCTCTCTCTCTCTCTCTCTCTCTCTCTCTCTCTCTCTCTCTCTCTCTCACTTTATTTAAGTTACTCACAGATTTTCTTTTAAAAAGCAAACTATGGCTTTTTCCAAGCAAACACCTCCTGTTAGAAAATGGTTTTGCTTTGCCTACCAGATAAACGAAATGACAAAATAGATCAGGGGTTGACAACCCCTGTGAACCATTTTATATGGCCTGCAGTCGTAAGGTTTCAGTGGCATTCAGCAGCAAGGGATTTTGGCAGCAGGCACTTTCTTCTGCCACCATGGGGACAAGCCTTGGCTGTGGGTTCTGTCCCTGTGCCACTGTAGGGAAAATTGGCAGGAGTGGCTGGGTCCCAGTGCCTGCCTGTCTCTGGCCCAAACTAACTCAATCCAGCCTGTGGCTTTAAAAGGCTACTGAGCACTGGCATAGGTGTAAGAGTTTGCAAGCAGTGGTATCATGAGTTTCAGAAATATTTTCATAGCTTATTTTTTCTTCCTGGTTCCAGAGACAATGGACCCCAGATAGCCTATGTGCGCGACTTCAAGGCAAAGGTCCAATATTTCCGATTTTGGTGTCAGGTAAAGAAAATATTTCACATTAAAAATGTTAAGAATGCATTCAGTAAAGCTTCAGTCAAATAGTGACAGTGAAAGCACTTAGAACATGGATTAAAGTGATTTAAGTTAATAAAGTCTAAATGTATAATTAATACAGACTATCATGAGTTTTTAAAATTAAGTTTAAACTACTTCTGTATTGCTTTTAAAGTTTTTTAAAACAAAGAAGGTACACTTTTCATTGATGTTTTGTACAAGTAATAGCTTTCAAAACTGATCAAGGGAAATTTATCTTATTTCTTTCTGCTGTTAATTCTGAGAAGTGTATACAAAGACTAATATAGTGGATTTAAGTTAAGATAAGTAAGATGCAATTTTATCTGTGATAACATACCTATAAAGTATAAAGTCCAGAAGCTTCAAAAAAATCTATATATTTTGATTTGTTTTTGAAACATCAATCATGTACTATGGGACAAGATGGTATAGTCTCATTCTGATGCACCTTCTTGATTTTCAAAACCTCCTATGTGTTAAGAGAACAAAATACCTTGGTCTTTAGCATATGATCAAAAACTTCTTAGGCCCAAAGCATAAAATGAGTTAAGAGCCTTTGAGAACTAGCAGAGATACTGCATCAATTATTTGGTGGTTTGTATTTTATGAGGAAGATAAATGTAATATAAATGTGGTGCAAAACTCTCAATTTTTAATAAAATTTGGGTAGGGAGTTTCTCTTATTGAGACGTAATTCTTGATTTGCAGGAGGTAATAATATGTTATGTCATTGGAACCAGTTCAGAACTGTCATATGAGATCCTGTGGGCTTTACTGTAGCCATGAATAACAAATTGCTCCTAGGAAAAAGTTGAAAATCCAAACCTGCTGTTTATTGTCTTTTCTAGCCTAGTGAGATGACCGTGTCCCTTTTACAATTTCCAGTTACTTTGTTGAATGTTGTTTAAAACAGTGATTTAAAACAACGTGTATTTCATGTTTGAAACATTTGTGCATTTCAGCAACTGGCTATGCCACAACACATAAAGATTACAGTGAGCAGAAAGACTTTATTTGAGGATTCGTTTCAGCAGGTATTGTATTATTAAGCCAGGTTGGTTTATTCATTGTATGAAGCTGAATAGAGAAGATATTTTGAACATTATAGCTGAAATTGAATAGCTGCCTTGAGTTTTTCTGATAACCAGTTAAAGAAGGTAAAATGATACAGACAAAAATATTAGTTCTTGTAATACTAAGACCCCAACTCCATGTGATGCCCAACAACTAGGGAGACAACAGATCAATGCCATCACATATCACCTGCACACATTGTTCGTCAACAACTTTATTCAAAGTGGAGATGGTTTCGGGGGAGCTCCAAAAAAACCAGGGAGCAGCCACAAATATTAGTTCTTTCCATACTTATACACCTTGGCTTATGCTCATTAACATTTACCCAACTTTGTCCCTCCTTTGTTCTACCCTTAGTCCTTCCCATTTTAAACTCCGCCTCTGTTTACTGTTTACTTCAGTAGCATGGAATTACCTATGCATTTCATATATTTACATGTCTTTTTGTTATGAGTGCATGCCTAAGACTCTGACCTCTTCTTCTTTTGGTCACTTGCAGTTTCTTGCTGATTTTTTCACCGTCCCCAAGGTCTTGCTTCTGCTTTATCTCCTAACAGTAGCTGGTGGTTTGCCTCCTGTTCTTTTTACATCATGAGCTATATATCTTACAACAGTACTACATTGTTAGGGAAATGCTTGCCTAAGCATTTTGCACGGTTACTTTTAACATACCATTCTGCCTTGTGGTTAGCAGCTTTGCTAGGCCACAGGTGATAGCCTTTTATTCAGCTGCAAATCCAATGCTACCCAAGATTCAAATACTGTCACCCTAACACTATGCAGGTAAAAGCATGGTCATTTTTCCTCTGCAAAGAAGCTGTTAGCTTGTGGAAGTGGTACATTCAACACCATATTACATCAATGGCTGTGTATTTATGGGGCTTGCACAATGTCCTGAAAGATCAACTCAGCTGTTAATCTGTGAACAAGTAGACTGTAAAGAACTAAATCCTGCAAGGCATCTTTTGCAGGTAGGGATGTCAAAGAATTAGATATATTTGCAGCTGACTAAAACAAGAAATTAATGTCTTCTAGAGGAAGTTTGAGTCCAGGTTTACTCTTGGTTGCCATCTTCATCTTCTGGACACAAGGTAGATTACTGGCTAGATTACTAGATGTTCATGCTCCCGTAAATTCCAAGGATTGTGAGGAAACTTGGGCAAGTTTCAGCATTAACTATCATGCTAGTCCAAGCTTGGCCCAGAAGGTTCTGATGTTTCAAACTAATAAACCTGTTAATGCTTCCTTTGATTATAATTCCATTCTACCTGATATGATTTTGCAAAATGAGGGTCAGATTTTGTTCTGATAGTTTAGTTACATAGGATAGTTAACCAGACAACATACACAGTGCTACCAAAAGATGCACTTCAGTGAAAGTCTTGAACAGAAAAGTGCAGTGGTGCTTGACCTACTCCCTGTGAGCTGGAGCCAGCCCACTGAACCAGTCATCTGGTCTGTGGGGCTTCCCATGGATCCAGAAATCTTGTTGTGGGTGAGCAGTGGCAGCATCAATTGCTGCATTTCTGGTGGCAATTAACATTGCCACCACTTCCCTGCTGCCAAATTTCTAGACCAAGGGCAAACCCCAGTAACTGAATGAGGGGTCTTTTTTTGAGGGGCAAGGTGCAAAAATAACCACCATTGCACCACTGCCATTAGCATGGTTGCAGCCAATGCTGCCCCATGCATTGAGGTTGTCCTGGTCATGGGCAACCTTGCTATGCCTCTGGGGAGCTACATAGGCCAGATCAGTCTTTGGGGTCAGTCTGACTGCAGACTCACGCCAACACTGACCTGATCCAGCCAGCTCTGTGCCAGTCATCCAGCCCATGGGGCCAGATGGATTGGGCACCACTGACTAAATACATAACTAAAGAGCCATTCTTAGACAAATCAGTACAACAAAATGGAGAGTTCTCTCTTTAGACAACACAATGTTGCCTGTCTCCCTTGGAATCCCCAGTACTTGCTAATCCAAAAGCAGGAGTGGGCAGTTGTTTGGGCTGGAGGGCCACTTAACGAGTTTAGTGTGCTGTTAAGGACTGCGCACACTCCCACAGCCAGGCCAGGTCTAATGTCAGAGCAGCAGCAGGAGCATAAGCCCATCTGCTCCCCCGCCCTCCTGGACTTGGTCTCTGCTGGTGCTGTGGAAAATACTGGACAGAAACAGCCTCATCAAGAACCCCATGGCAGCCAGAGCCACCCAGGTTAGAATGTGGATCACCTACAGCATGCCATATGATGCCAGGCAGGCAGGCGGAGCTGCTTCTGCCAAGTGCCTCCTGTGGCACCTGGAAAATTCAGTCTAGCCCCACAGACTCTGGGCAGCACCCACCAGCACAGGCCAGGATCCAAACACAACTTGCTCAAGGCCTGTAGGGCTGGACTTCATCTCCCAGGTGCGGGACACTGGGCTGAAGCAGCCCTGCCTGCCCACCTGGCACTGTATAGTGGACCCTGCTCTCTGCTAGTGCTGCACAGTGCTGGGCAGGCAGATGGAGCTGCTTCTGCCTAGCATCCTCCACAACGCCTGGGAGATGGAGTCCACCCCTACAGGCCCTGGGCAGGCCAGACTGCATCTCCCAGGTGGCCAGATGGGCCAGGCTGCTTCCACCCAGCATTCCCTGCGGTGCCAGCCAAGGCCAAAGCCACTGCCTGCCAGCAGAGGCCAGGGCCTGAGCACACCTCACCCAGAGCTTGCTCTGCAGGATTGCCACCTGCTGGCAAATCAGATAAAATCAATTTTATGATGGCAGAAGACTTGAGACCCTCTGGGTTAAAATCCATGGGGAACATGGCACAGGGGATACCAGGGTGTGGGAGTCTACTACAGACCCCTTACCCAGGGTCAAGACCTTGACCAGGAGTTTGCCAGGGAATTGGCTGAGACCACACGCTCCCCAGTGTATGGTTGTCATGGGAGACTTTAACTACCCAGACATCTGGGAGGACCACTCAGCCAAATCCAAGTGGTTGCAAACCTTTCTTTCGTGCATAGATGACCCCTATCTGAAGCAGGAAGTCTACAGGCCAACAAGAGGTAAAGCGCTGCTCGACCTGGTACTGGCAACCGGGGATGACCTAATCAGTGACCTAATGATCGAAGGGAAGCTAGGTGACAGTGACCACGAGCTGATCACCTTCACCATCTGCCGTAAAGCTGGCAAGTCAGTCAGTAATACAGAAGTCCTCGACTTCAGGAAAGCTGACTTTGACAAGCTAAGAAGGCTTGTCAGTGAGGCCCTAAAGGGCCACAACCCAAAGGGGAGAGGAGTTCAGGACGAGTGGTTGCTCCTCAAGGGAGCAATCCTGGATGTGCAAGCAGTCTATCTCATCTCGAAGGAAAGGCAGCAGAAGGGCACAGCACCACCCTTGGGTATCCAGGGAACTAGCGGACCTCCTGCATCTTAAAAGGAAGACCTACAAAGGGTGGAGGACTGGAACCACCACCAAGGAGGAATACTCTGCTCTGGTCCAGACCTGCAGAGAGCAAACCATGAAAGCGAAGGCTACGGTGAAACTCCAGCTAGCTATAAATATCAAGGACAATAAGAAGTCCTTTTTTAGATATGTGGGGAGCCGGAGGAAAATCAAGGGCAATATTGGACCTCTGCTGAACCAGGTGAGACAACTGACAACCGACCCCCATGAAAAAGCAAACTTGCTAAGTGGGTACTTTGCATCAGTTTTTCACCAGTCGCATGGGACACCCCTGCCCACTGTGGGTCATGGATGCCCGGGTGAGGGAGATTCCTTACGCTCCATCAAAGCTGACCTAATGAGGGAACACCTTGAGAGGCTGGATACCTTCAAGTCAGCCGGCCCTGACAGTTTACACCTAAGGGTACTGAAGGAGCTGGCTACCTTCATAGCTCAGCCCCTGGCACAGATCTTTGAGAACTCCTGACTCTCTGGTGAAGTGCCCGAAGATTGGAAGAAGGCCAATGTCATGCTTATCTTCAAGAAAGGGAGGAAAGTGGATCTGGCAAACCAGCAGCACACTTATAGAATGGGAAACTCCCTTTTTGAGAGCATGGAGGCAGAAAGGGATCTTGGAGTCATTACTGGCTCTATGATGAACATGGGCCAACAATGTGAGGTCACGGTTGGCAGGGCTAACCGGACCTTGTCGTGCATCCACAGGTGCATCTCAAGTAGAGCCAGGGAGGTGATCCTCCCCCTCTGTGCGATGCTGGTCAGGCCACAGCTGGAGTACTGCGTCCAGTTCTGTGCACCCCATTTCAGGAGGGATGTGGACAACATTGAGAGGGTCCAGAGAAGGGCCACCCACATGATCCGGGGACTACAGGGCAGACCCTACAATGAAAGACTGTGGGACCTAAACCTGTTCAGCCTTCACAAGAGAAGGCTGAGGGGGGACCTTGTGACTGTCTATAAACTCACTAGGGGGGACCAGAAGGGTTTAGGGAAGACACTGTTTCCCCTAGCGCCCCCTGGCATGACAAGGAACAATGGACACAAATTTTTGGAGAGTAGATTTAGATTAGACATCCACAAGAACTACTTCACAGTTAGGGCGGCTAGGAGCTGGAACCAACTTCCAAGGGAAGTGGTCCTGGCTTCTACCCTGGGGGTCTTTAAGAAGAGGCTTGATGCCTACCTGGCTGGAGTCATTTGAGTCCAGTTTTTGGTTTTTGGGGGTTGTTTTGGTTTTGTTTTGTTTTTTCTCCCGCCCAGGCGGGGGGTCGGACTTGAAGATCTACAAGGTCCCTTCCGACCCGACTTCTATGATTCTATGAGATTCTGCTGTTGCCAAGCGTGTTCCCAACTCCATCCCATAACCTGCAGGCAGATCAACTCGAAATCTCTCCAATTAAGTGAGGAAAGCCATCAAGCAAATGAAGAATTACAAGGCATCTGGAGCAGAAGGAAACCATGCAGAAATCTTTAAGCAGGGAGGAGAGGAGCTCACATCACAGTTTCATGCCCTCATCTTAAGGGTCTGGAATGATGAGGAAATTCTAGATGACCTGAGGGATGCCATGATTGTGACAATCTTCAAGAAAGGACACAAGTCTGACTGGAAACTACGGAGGGGGATCCCCTTGCTGTGCACCATAGGAAAGATCATTGGAAGAACCCTCATGAACTATCTCCTTTCACTTGCTAAAGTGCTCCTCCCAGAATCTCAATGTGGGTTTTAGGGCATCCAGAGGCACAAATGACATGATTTTCATAGTTCACCAGCTACAGGCAAATTGCCGGGAACAACATACACCTCTGTACATGGCCGTCTTTGATCTCACAAAAGCTTTAGCATCTGTCAACCGAGCAGTAGCCTTCTGAAGTATGGGTACCCACTGAAATTTGTTGCCATTTCTGCCTGCTCCATGAGGATATGGGTGGTGGTTCTCAGTAATGAATCTATCACAGTTCCTTTTGAGATTAAGCAAGGCTGCATCATCTCTCCAGCACTCTTCTCGGTATTCTTTGCCACAGTGCTACATCTGACCACCAACAAGGTTCCAGCTGGAATGAAAATAAACTACTAAATGGATGGCAAACTGTTTAATGTCAGCCAACTCTAAGCCAAAACCAGCACCACCCTGACCTGAATCATTGAGCTCCAGTATACTGATGATGCTGTAGCTTGTGCTTACTTGAAAGCAGACCTTCAGGCAATCATCAGTGTTGTTACCAAAGCATACAAGAAAATAGGACTGATGCTTAACATTCAGAAGACTAAGGCCAGCTCCTAATGAGCAGTCCCTAGCTCCAGTAATCCAGATCCACAGTGAGACTCTAGAGAACATTAAGAATTTCCTGTACCTCAGAAACCATCTCTAGCAAAAGGCTGACATGGATGAAGGAATCCAACATCACCTCAAATGTGCAAGTGCAGCCTTTGGATGCTTGAAGAAACAGGTGTTTGAAGATTGCAACATCAGATCTGAAACCATGCTCATGGTTTATCAAGCAGTTGTGATCCCTACCTTGCTCTACAGAATGGAGACATGGACAGTGTACAGGAGACATTTAAAGTTGTTGGAGAAGTAACATAAACACTGCCTGCAGAAGATTATCCAAATCCAGTGGGAAGACAGATCCACCAATGTTAGCATTCTCCTACAAGCAAACACCGGGAGTATTGAGCCAACCATGTCATCCAGATGTCACTCCAGACTCCCGAAGCAAGCTTTATTGCTTTATTTGTAACTGAGTTTTAAAATACATCTAAATGAAATATAACAAAAATATGAGCAAAAATATTTCCTTTCATGCTGGTTGGTTCAGAATTTATAAAAACAATTGTGTTTCTTATAAATGTAGAATCCATTGTAGCCACTGCAGACAACTAGGAAAGATTTTGAAATATGGATCATAGGATCATTCAAAAATATGGTCTATGGGGAAAGAAAAAACAGTCATCTTTGCTGAGTCAAAGTTTTATATAAAATCACCACTTGTAGGGTTTTTCAGTAAACTAGAAAATGATCTCTGACCTAGTCAGTATTTTCACAAATATGCTGTGCCAAAAGCAGCACTAGGGAAAATCGTTTTAACATTCAGGTTTCTTCTTGGTATAAGAAAAATACTGCACGAGTGCAAGCTGGTTTTTATCTTATAAATATATGGTCTGAGAAAATACTGTAAAAGGAAAAGATGTGAAAAATTAACTGATTTATAGAATAATAATTACTATAGAATTATTCTGACATACCCCTATGAACTTCCTATCATAATCCATATCTTCTAGCTAGTATCCTGTCAGCATGACATCTTGCCGTGGGGCAGGGTGTAATCATCCTGTGTTTTCTCTGTGGATTAGCCACTGAGTTGGAATACAGTCTTGCCTTTTTGAGGACAAGCTGCTGAACAAGGTCAAGTGTGTTCCATTTAATAATCTTTATTTCATTTTGTTGCACTTACTGTTACACCTTTTATCTTTTAGTCTGCTAGTTGAAAATGTGTTCAAGACTAGGTCAAATTTCATGAGCATTTCCTGAGTGGCTACTTTTTGCAAACCTCTGAGCTCAGTTTCATGGTTATTGAGAATTTCAGGTCCAGGCCCTATCAGGTTTGATATCAAATAACAGTGTGTCCTGAACAGTTGTTTTTATTTTTCATAACTGTTCTTGGCATAAATCTTTTTGTTGTTTTGCTTTGACTAAGATAATGAGCTTCAGCCCTCAGGATCTGCGACGACGTTTGTGGGTAATTTTCCCTGGAGAAGAAGGTTTAGACTATGGAGGTGTTGCAAGGTAACATATCACTATTGTTTTGTATTTTTAAAAATAAAAATATGAATAATTTAAATTTTATGCCAATATTTGGTGTGAATAACTTTCACAAGGAGATATGAGGGCTGCCTTAAAAAAAAATCAGAATAATTTTCCCCTTTCATAAAACCATACAAACCAGTTTTATCCCACTGTGTGAATATGTCTTAAGCCGAAAGCACCTGAAAACTAAGAGCAAGAGGTTCAAGATTTGCCCAACTTTGCAATAATACATCAGATCAAATTAACAGCAGAGGTTAACTGAAATAATAAATAAGCATGCATTTACTTGTAGAGGTCATAAAATTCACCCAACAAGACTGTTACAAGTCCAAAGAGATTAATGTGGACAGGAAGGGAAACTTTGGATATATGTGGATATGGCAAAGTAAATCAAAGCAGCAGTATGCACCACTCTGCCAGTCTGGTTTTAACATTTTTTTTCTAGATACAATCTTATAAATTAACCTTAGTTATTGTTGCAAAATCATAAAATTATGAAAATGTTTGTAGGACAAAAAGATATCAGTATATTTGAAGCAGTTCATTTTTTTAAGCTTAACAATAAACAAATTAAGGCTTTATCCATTAGTATCAAATATATGTTTGATATATATTTGCAAATTAAAATTTAGCTGTGATCCTAAGGTTAAAAGATGAATCCTTGAACCAGTGTCTCTAAAAAGAATAGAGGCAGAGTATGAATACTTGTTCCATAAGTGATTGCAATAATTTTTAAATAAAACACATCTGAAGTTTAAGTCAGGGATGTCTTCATCTTAGTAGCTGTTGGTTTGTTAATCAGAAACGCACTGTTTTTTAGAACCAATAGTACTATATCCATGGACAAATTTGAATACCCAATTCTAGTATGTATAAGGTATCCTAAACTTTTTCTAGGGAGACCAGTTTTAACTGCTGACAGTTCCTAAAATAATCTTTAGTGTGTGTACTAGTAAGAACAGTTTATAATGTCTCACTCTTTTATTTATGTATTTGGATTTGTTTGTTTTTGTGTGGTTTCAGGGAATGGTTCTTCCTGTTGTCTCATGAAGTGTTGAACCCAATGTATTGCCTGTTTGAATATGCAGGCAAGGATAACTACTGTTTACAGATAAACCCAGCTTCTTACATAAATCCAGACCATCTGAAATACTTCCGTTTTATTGGCAGATTTATTGCCATGGTAAGTTCAGACAGTAGAACAATGCACATCCACAATATCCTAATTTTTCCATGATTATTTTAAAACAAAATTTATTTCCAATCATGAACAAACTATTTAGTATTCTGTTATGAGGTGGTCTGTATATAACAACTAATATATTCAGGCAATGTATGTACCAATAATAATTATGGTAGTATTAGATATTTTGTGGTAGAGTTAGAATTATGGTCTAGAAATTATGCAAAAGGCAAGGATTCTTGTGAGTGATATCTTTTAATGGACCAGCTGCATGGTTGAGATAGTTAGACAGGTTTTCAAATGCAAGGCATTCTTGTCTGATTTTATCACAGCCATGCCATTGATCCAATAGAACAGGGGTAGGCAACATTTTTTGTCCGGAGTGCCAAAAAACCCCACAGTGCCTACCTTGGAAGATGCTGGAGTGCTGGCATGCCAGAAAAACAAAATGAGGGCAAGGGGTACATGTCAGGATGCCCTGCTGCCCCTGCTCCCCAGCCCAGGCTCTGGCTGTCAGCAGCTACCCAGAACCTGGGCCAGCTGCCTCCCAGACCTGGCCCCAGGCTCTGGGGAGGCAGCACACACTGGCAATGCTCCCCGCTGTGCTGCCCTCACTGCTTCTGCAAAGCAGCACTGGAACCCAGTGTGGCAAGGCACAGCAGGGGGCACAGAAAGCTGCCTGTTCCAAGCTCCCCGCTGCCCTGCCACACTTCCCCTGTGCAGAGGAGTAGCATGGGCAGCAGCACAGGCTTGTGCCCCTCACTGCTGCCCCCACCTGCAGTGGGGAGCTGGGAGTAGGTAGCTTTCTGTGCCCTGCTGCACTGGATTCCAACACTGCTTTGCAGAAGCAGCGAGGGCAGCACAGCAGGGAGCACTGGCGGTATGTGCTGCCTCCCCAGAGCCAGGGTCCAGGTCTGGGAGGCTGCTGGGGCTGGGCCCAGAATGGAGATGCAGCAGATGTTTGCAGCTGGCCCAGGTTCTGCATAGCTGCTGACAGCCACAGAGCCTGGGCTGCTTGCAGCAGGGATTCTGTGGGAGCAGCCCGGGCTCTGTGGCTGTCAGCAGCTGCCCAGAGCCAGGGCTGGCTGCAGCCGGGAGGCTACAAACAGCTGCTCCCCTCCTGCCCTAGTCCTGGTCCCGGGCTCCAGGAAAGCAGCAGGTGCCAGCACTGCGCCCATTGGGGCTGGGGCTGGGAGGCAGCAGCTATTTGTAGCATCTCAGCTGCAGCCGGCCCTGGCTCTGGGTAGCTGCTGATAGCCACAGAGCCCGGGCTGCTCCCAGCAGGGTTTGCGGTGTCTCAGCTGCCTGCTGGGAGCGGCCCGGCCTCCCAGCTGGCAGCAACTACCCAAGGGGTGGGCAGTTATTTTGGGCAGAAGGCTGCTTACCCAGTTTTGGCAAGCTGTTGAGGGCTGCATGGGTACCTCTACCCCTTGACAGGTGCCCCGCCCCCTGGTCACCATCTTGGGACCAGTGTCCCAATGTTTTGGGACCAATGTCTCAGGGCCAGCACCGGGCAGACTGGCAGGGGTCTGTGGAATGGGACTGGGCTGCACCAGCAGGGAGAGGGGGGAGCTGGCCAGGCTTCGTAGAATCCCTGCCAGCCAGGACCCTGTACTCCTACTGCCCTGCTCTGGGCCCCGCCGGCGCTGGCCCTGGAACAGTGGTGTGGGCCCCATATACCAGCTCACTCCCACTGCCCCCGCACCCCCTCCCTCCCCCCCCCAGCCCTTCGGTACAGGCTGGGGACAATGTGCAGCCCAGACTCCCTGCTCCCCAGCAGAGAAAGAGCTGGTGCTGATCATGGGGAAAAGCAGCCCCTCCCCTACCCTGTGGCCGGCTCCTCATACTGTAGCTACTCACGGGCTGCGAGTAGCTGCAGCGTGGGATGCCAGCCATGGGGCGGGCGAGGGGCTGCTTTGCCCTGTGCTCAGTACCAGCTTATAATCCGCTCCCACACCGGCTCCGGGCTTACGTCTCGGGACTGTTCTGTGGCACAAGCAGCTGTGGGCCCTCCCTGCTTGCTGTACTGGGCAGTGTTTGCCACTGCCTCCTCTGTGCTGCCCAGTACACAAGGTCCAGGAGGGTAGCAGCAGCAGTAAACGCTGCCCAGCGTGGCAAGTGGGGGGACTGCAGCTGCTGCCACCATGCGCAGCCCCAACAGGAGAGTCTGGAGCCAGCGCGGGGCCCAGGCTGGCTGCAGGGGTAGGTTACAAGCTGGTGCTGTGTGGGAAAAGTGGCTCCTCCCCTGCCCTGCACTGCAGCCACTTGCAGCCTGTGTAGGGCTGCATGTGCCTGCTCAGGACAGCCCTGTGCAGGCTGCGAGTGGCTGCAGCACGGGGCAGGGGAGGGGCCACTTTTCCCTGGGCTCCTTCCCTGCCCGGGGTCCTCCCCCACCCTCCCTCCCCTTATCTAGTTTCCACCCTGACATAGCCACATGGTCTTTGCTGGGGCTTCTGGCTGGTGGGGCAGGGCAGGCCCTGCTGTTGGAGCCTGCTGGGGCTTCCCCTAAGTCCTACTGCCTCTGGTTCCTGTCATTTTTGACAGAAACCAAAGACAGATAAATATTAATTTTCTAAATTTCTTCTGGGCCCCGCAGGCCAGATAAAATGGCCTTGTGGGCCGGATGTGGCCCACAGGCCGTATTTTGCCCATCCCTGAGCTACCGAGAGCTGGGGCCGGCTGCAGCTGGGAGGCTGCCAACAGCTGCTGCCTCCCTGACCCCAGTGCATGCCGAGGAAAATGGCCTCACGTGCCATGCTTGACACGCATGCCGAGGGTTGCTGACCCCTGCAATAGAAGATGTCACTCGCAAGTTCTTGCCTCTAGACCTATTATAATACTTTTGGACTCCAAGGTTCATTTGATGCCCTATACTGGAATATCGTAGTCATACCAGGTTACCAAACTTTCTTTGGGTTAATCCTTCATTCTGTTTTCATATTCTCCAGGCTTTGTTTCATGGGAAATTCATTGATACAGGATTCTCTCTGCCATTCTACAAGCGTATTCTCAACAAGCCAGTGGGACTCAAGGATTTGGAATCTGTTGATCCAGAGTTTTACAATTCCCTCATCTGGGTAAAGTGAGTTTCTAATTTTTTTTTTCATTCCTGAAATCAAATATATTTAGATTAAGTTTTATTTATTTTTATGCTAACAGTTTTAGCACATTTTATTGCAGTTTGATGCTGAACAATATAATTATGAGCTGTACTCTACTGTTGACTATACTGTTGTTTTATTACAGTTTCAGAATATATATAGAGTAATTTGGTTAATAGTAAAGTTTGTTGTCCTTTATAGTTCATTGAACATTATGCTCAGAAACTAGTGTTCTGGTTCTACTTTTCTTCTAATTAATCTAATTAAATATACAGGCTTTCCTCACTTTATGCTGTTCATACATTTCTGGAAAACAGCATGGAACTCAAATTTGCATAAAGGTAACCCACTTTACAATGTAACAAACAGGGATACGTTCCAAGATCTTGACTGTGCTAACCCCCAGACCCATTTCTACCACTTTTACAAGACAATTTTGGTACTGAACCAAGTGGTGGGACAAGCGGAGGCCTGGGGGGCACATGCCCAACAATCTATGTGTGGGGCAGAGATGGCTGGCACTGTACACTGCAGTTTGAGCCCAGCAGCCCTGAGAGCTGTGCAACGCCATGTGTGTCCCACCACTGGGTGGGCAGGGAGTGCGGCGCAGCAGCTTCCATCACACCAATCACATAAGAGTGAATTTACCTCGCATTTAACAAATTTTTGGTATAAAAAGGGTCATCACATAAGAGCGAATTTGCATATACTGAACCCGCATAAAACAAAGGAAACTTGTAATAAATTAATCATAATCATATATATTGTTGAATGGAAATGATGAACGTTCTTATATAATTTGATTTTTTTTTTTTTAAACATGCACCATTAATCTGTATGTGTTTTCTGTAAATCTGAAAGGTGTTTCAGTGGAATCTGTTAAATTCAAATTCAATGTTAGTTTCTTTACAAAAACAATAATGCATTTTTTTCTTCCTCCCTTACCTTCCTGCACTTCAAAACATTGAACTAAATTAATAGATCTAGCCTATTCAGTAGCCAGTCCTGAGCTTAGATGACCCATGGGTAAGTGTGATTAGGGTACACTACTTCTCTAGGCAGTGAAGTAGTTACTGTTTATGGCTGGCAACTTCTCACTCCCTAGTCTGAACAAACAGGTTTGATTTGGGTTGGCCTTCAGTACAGATCCAGAACCAAGTTTCAACATACGCCTTTGGAGCCAAAGGAAGATTGCTTGCCCACGCATTTTAATCTATTCCTCACTCTCTGATAATTCTTCATCAATCAACCTCACTTGTATTACCCTGATTTTCCCTCCTGATTCCTGCTTTTTGACCAAAATATCAGTTTTATTTCTAAAGCATTAAATCACTTGAATGCTTAGCACTGCTCTGAATAGTTACCTTTTTCAGTCTAAGATTTCTGTAGTTCACTGCATCCCCTTTAACGACCGCAAAAGCATTCGTATTTTTCATCTCCCATATATATCTTGTCATTCTACTATTGCTTCTGCACATCCATGTCTACTTTCCCCATTAAAAGACCTTTCTCCGTATCTAGGGAGATAAATCTGGAGCTTCTAAACCAAAGCTGCTTTAGAAATGAGTGTAAAACAAGAAAACATCATAACATTAGAATGCTGGTTTTTTTAAAAAGCAAATTTAGAGGTTAAATTTTACCCCTAGTTAAAATGTAGCATTACAGCATTTAAAATTTTGGGAAGATTAGAGCCTTTCAACTTCTGCCAAAAAAAAATGGAAATAAATTGTAAATGGAAAGATCAATTTGACTTCGACAGCTAGTAACATTTATTGCCGCTTTTTAATAATAGGATTGCAAGAAAAAGATGGATCCTGTGGATGTGATTGGAGGCAAAAATTAAATGGCACAATTTTTATTAACCTTCATTTGTGGAGTACTAGATGCTCTTATATAAACTTATTTTAAGAACATAATTTTCAAACACCTTAAAGGCTTAACAAAAAATGTTAGGATGGGTTGACTTAAAAAGAGGGAAAGTGAGCAATAATTGCATATTCAAAAAGGTCAACCTTGAAAATTCTGTTTAGAGTACTGGTAAGACTTGAGTTGTATTTAACAGTTAGTGAGAAACTGATTGATTGGGTCAGAGGGGAAGAATTTCTATGCCTAAAGCTCATTGTAAAAATGCCAAATACAGTATCAAGATTAATTGATGGAAACTTAAATAGTTGTTTAATGTCTGAGAAGAGATTCTGTGAAACTGGAGCTTAGGTAAGGTCCTGAGAGATGTAAAGATGAAAATTACAAGAACTGGTCTCTCTAACCCAGACAGCAGGTGTTCCACAGGGTCATCTGACTAGTCATAGTGTGGCCTGTGTATACATTACACTGCTGAAATGTTTCCATGCCATGTCAGACAAATGCTTTCCTGGGGAAAATGTGCAATCAGCAGTCTTTCTAGTTTGTGATTTTATTTACACAAACACACACACCCATCTATCTAAATAAATATTTCCATTTGGTATATTGGTTCATCTCCTTCAGTGGCATAAAAAGCACAGGGTTGTCTTAATTACCATATAGTTCCTTTCACTGGTCATGAGTGAGTCAAAGCTTTTTGCATAACCTTAGTTACATAATTTATTGTATGCACAGTGCACCCAATAACCTTCTCTTGCTCTATAAATAGAAAGGGACAGCTAGTAAAAAGATTAGACTTTGCTGCTTTTAATCCATTAAGAAACTCTATTTTATCTTTCCTTTGAAGTATTCACTACTGATGCAGTTATGATTAATCACAAGTTTCTGCTTTTTGATAATTGTCCACCAAGTGAGGCAATTATGTCATTAAATGAAGCCACACAAGATACTCAGTTTGCCTTGGAAAGGGGCACGTGACTGATAGACATGCCATTTGAAGATTTGTTTCATTTGTTTCACATTACGCCTAAAAACACCATCTCAAGATGTTTTTTCTCAGAAGGTGCATGCTCCTCACCCAGGTTTGCCCAGGGTAGAAGGAAGAAATGAAATCTTCCAGAAGCATGCTTGCTGCTCCTTTTCCTACAGAATGTTGACTGTCATCAAACCTGATTTGAGCAAATCCATTGAAAACAAAAACACATAAAACTGCAAGGAGAAGACACAGAATTCCTTTTCCAAGCCCACTGTCAAGAGGCTAATAAAGCCTTGAAGCCTTCCAAAGTAACTCAAGCAGGTTGTAGGCATATTGCTAGGGGTGTGCGAAATGGGCCATATTTGATTCAAATTAAGGCTGAATCGGGGACAGTGATTCGATTAGTTGATTCAGATCACTGTCCCCAGTTTGATTCGGCTGAATCCAAATCTGAAGACTCGATGCTGATTCAGAGAATCGGTGATTTGGCCATAGAGAGCTTTAAGGACACAGCTTTAAAAGTGTTTTCTACATACTTCAAGATACCAGGCATGGCTCTTGAACACTGCAATGTTGGGGCAGATGGAGCATCCCACAGGAGCGCAGTGGATTGGAAGTACTTTCAGCCCATTGCTAGGTCTTCCGGGGAGTATGCGGAGTGGGGGCCCGGTTCGGTGATTGACCACGGGGGGACCTCGGGGGCCCCCCCAGGCCCAGGAGGCACCAGTCCGAGCCAGGAGGGGTGCAGTGGGGCCCCCCAGCAGATCCAGAAGTGCATGAGATATGTCAAAAAAACATTTAAAACTATGTCTGTGGCCGAATCATTGATAATCTGAATCAGCATTGAATCTTTAGATTCAGCCGAATCAAATCGGGGACAGTGATGTGAATTGATGAATTGAATCACTGTCCCTGATTCAGGCCAAATCTGAATCGAATATGGCCCATTTCAGTGTGCACAAACCTCAAGGTACCACGTGGTGTGTAGAAAAAAACATTTAAAACTGTGTCTATTTCCGAATCACCAAATCTTTTTGAATTGATTCAGAGGGTTCCAGTTTGATTCAGAGAGATTAAAGGGTCACCTGATTCTGTTCGGATTCAGAAATTCAGCCACCAAATTTAACCGAATCTCTACTAAATGGCTTCAGGGACTGAAATTTCAAACAGCCCTACATATTACCACAGTACTGACAAACCTATCAACTGTTGCAGTAGTATCCATGTCTATAGCAGTTATGGCTCTGATCCTAACTTCAGTGAAAGCTCAGTTTACAGTAACAGTTTCTTGGCTACTTTCAGCCTTGGTTTTAACATTGATTAATATTAAGTTGCACAAAGTTACTGCGTGCAGCGCAGAGTTCAGTAACAACCTTGTTATAGTCTATTTTGCCAGAAAAACAGAATCACATCCTATATAAGTTTCTAGCTTTTCTATAAGAACAGTTCCTCTATTGATGGGGGGTTTTTGTTTTGTTGTTTTCTTTCTATTTTGGGGGAAGGGTGGGGGTTGATGATTTGGCAGGGGGGCGCATTGTTTTTGAGAGCTATTCTTTTACCTCATTAGGATTAGAAAAGAGGAAGGAGCCTTTTCCTGTAAGGTCCTTATATAGACTGTCTTATAGAAGGCAGGACTCCAGATCAGACTTTCACCACTATCAGGGACATAAGAATTCATATACAGACTCAGACCCTGGGTACTAATCTCCTATGCCACCATCTACATCTTATCACTATCTCTGGGGCCTTTGGGGAATTCTCCATCTTAGGAGAATGGTATCCAGCTACTCAGTGAAGACCACAGTCTCTGTCTCCTGAAGTATCAAGAAAAGATGTTTCTCCTCTACAACAGGTTGAAGCCTGTGACTCACGCATGTCTATATAAGAGAAGCCAGAAGTAACTGAATGATGTCTTCTTGCACATATTTTTTTTAAATATAGTTCCTAAGTCGTCATAAGCTACACTTGACAACTACAAAGCCTTCCTTTCGAGATCTAATGAGGGAGGGCAGTTTTGACTTCAACCGTTCCAGTTGAAGTAGTCCAAGATACAGCACACAGACTTCTCAATATCTTACATATCCTGGTCTGTTGTCCAGGATGTCAGGTTTCCTTGTCCTTTCAATAAATAAGGCTAGTTGTACTCAGGAAAGTTATGAAAAAAAACCTGATTTACAACTGAACGCATTCTTGAGTAGTAGGAGCAATCAGTGAAAGATCTTGTCTCCTTATGCTGTGTGTGGATCTTGCTGCTCTTGACATGTCCACGTGTTTGGCAGTAAATCTTTTCAGCTCCAGTCTGCCTATGAATATCTGAGTCTACCAAACTGAACTGGCCAAATATGACTTATTAATAGGAGTTCTGCTCAAGTTCATTGCCAGATTGCCATAGGAATCTAGGCAAAGCCATCTGATAGCAAAAACATTGCTGAAGGTGGCTGTCAATGCAGTGCTTATATATAGCACATAAGTAAATGGCAGTCACTGTAAAGATGTTTGGTTCTTCAAAACTCCACTCCATTATGACTTGTTTTTTGAAGACTGCAATATTTTGAATAAGAAAACAGATGAGGTATTCTCAGAAATTCTATAACAAGCCTCTAATCTGGAGGAGTTTAGGGTGTCTATACACATGCTCCAGGGTGGGGGTGGAGACAGGATCATTTTAATTAGAGCAGCTCCCAGACAGCTGCCCTAACTAAAATGCCACAGCGTCACTTGTATTCAGTGTCCCACATTTCAAAATGGCTACAGGTACGGTTTAACTAAAATTTGTTTGATAAGTTTTAGTTAAAATGCCCCTGCTGTCATTTTGAAATGCGGGATGCTGAATGCATTAGATAGTGAGGCACATTGGAGCATTCTAATTGGAACGCTCCAGCAGTCTCAATTGATCTCCAGCAGACTCAAAAAACTCACTGAAGCTTCAGAAATGGAGCCCATCTTTGAGACTGTCATTAAGATCATTTGGAAGAGATCACACATACTAGGATCTTCTTTTTTCACGTTCAGTAGTGATAAAGGGCTGCTAACAGTGTACTAACAGTGCAGTAGATACAAGGACAGTACCTCTTAAAGAAACACGATTATTAGACAGGTAAGTAATCTTTTCTTAATTTAATACATGAGCTCCAAGCACATTTTCTTAAGGCTGTGGATGGAAATCTCATTTACTTGACACATCCTTTGTACACTTCTTTAACTAAATATTGTTTGTTTCTTACTTCCAGAGAAAACAATATAGAAGAATGTGGCTTGGAAATGTACTTCTCTGTTGATAAAGAAATTCTTGGTGAAATCAAGAGCCATGATTTGAAACAAGGTGGTAGCAACATTCTGGTCACAGAGGAAAATAAAGAAGACTATATTAGGTAAGAACAAATGAGGATACATTATTATTATTATTATTATTATTCCTTTACCTCTATCTGTTTCTTTCTCTAGTTACTGCAAAAGTTAAACTTGTGTAGCTACATAATTTAATGTATCACTAAAATGCTTTCTATGAATGACTTACTATTAGAGCAGGTGAGAATATTTTGGACATCACTTTTTGAAGTCATACTGAAAAAAATGAAAGGCCTGCTCTTATTCTGAAGGTGTCCAGATTCAATATTTTATACACTCTGTTAAACAGAAATCTGGATATCAGAATTTTGGGCAAATCACTGCATGTATTCATCCCTGAAACCGAATGATTTTGACGTCTACTAAGGAGTCTGTTTTATATTAAATTATTATAATGCAGAATATTTTCAAATGCAGATTAAAAACATCTGTTTACATCTTCATACTTTTCATGATCTTAATGCCTGTTGATCAAAAATAGCTTTAATATTAACTCTTCTTACTAGTTTTCTTCTAGCTAGTCCTGCCTTGAAGTTGTAATACTTCATTTGTGACTTCACAGTCTTGTAGCTGAAAAAACAACTTGTGTCATAAATAGGGTTCTAGGTTTTCAATTTCCCATGGAAAAACAGAGAAAACCATGGATTTCCCAGTCTTATCAGAAAAAATGTGGATTTCCCCCTTTTGCAAAGAGCTCTCTGCAGGTGGCTGAGTTCCTGCCCAGAGGGAGGGGGCAGGGTGGGGGCCTGAGGCTTTTAGTCAGTCCCAAGTTTTGGGTCAGGCTCACTTTCCTTCTGGAGCCTGTGAAGTAGTAAGTAGGGCTTGCAGGGGGCTGAGGGGTTGCTGGGCAGGACTGGGGGGGAAGCTGGCTGGGGGCTGAGGGAGTGGGGAGGTTTGCTAGGAGCTGGGGGTTTTGCAGCCAGCTGAGAGTTGGGGGGGTGTTGTTTGCAGGAGCTGGGAAGTTTTGCAGCCAGCTGGAGGTTTGCAGTGGGCTGGGAGCTTGGGATTGGGGGAGGGGTTGTGTTGCAGCTGGCTAGGAGCAAGGGGTTTGCAGCCTCCCCACTCTGGGCTGGAGTGCCAGGTTGGCTGCACATGGAACCCAAGCAGTGCTACTGGCTCAACCAGGCTTGGCTTCTCCATATGCGGCTTCCCTTAAGGACCAATAGCTGATTCACAGTCCTTGTACAGCCAGCCAGGCGGCCACTCCACATCTTCCCCCAACACCTCCCCACTCCCTCAGCCTCCCATGAGAGTGTGTCCAGCACCCACACATACACATGCATACACACCCATATATGTTCAGAGAGGTATGTATACTCATGTATATATGCACAGGTGCATACATACACATGTGAACACATACACAGATGCACACATGAAAGAGGGGCACCAGGAGAGCTGGGGAGACTGTAGTGGGGAGTGAGTGTCCTTTAATTTTAATCACAGATATTTTATCAGAGAATTTGCAATTTTGTATCAGAGAAAACTAGGATCCCTGGTCATAAATGTAGAATTATGACTTTATTACTCTCCTCCATTCATGCTAGGAGGAGACATTCTGTTAAAAAATGTTACCATGACATTAGGAAAGAGAACATGGGATATTATGGGCCAAATACATTTCTTCTAAGTGAAATCTCTTCTTCCAATTTTAAAAGCAGTGCAAAAAGCCTACTTTAAGATGTGACATTTCTGAAATACTACTTTACATGCATAATATACTGACAGGTATAGAATTAACTGAATTTCTTCAAATGTATGGTGGAATTTTCATCATTTCTGTGATTTGTCTCTGGAGATAAGTTATTGAGGCATTTGATGTATGTATGAACTATGACAAGGTATCTAATTGAATTGAACATTTGTAAATAAATATCACTAAGTCTTACAAAGGTGTGACTGAATATATATTCTAAATCACATACTGGTTGGGAACCACATTCCTTTTTCGAAAGGTATTAGTGTGGGGAGAAGGTGAAAAAACAGGACCTGCAAAAACCTATTCTTTTCTAGTTTCCAGCAACCCAGGGAGAGCTTGGATTCTACTGCACTCCCACTGTCTCTTGCTCTGTGTCCTGCTTTAGGTCTCCAGAGTTGCTAGGATTAATGTCAGAAATTAGCCATCTCTCCTTCAGACTCCAGTTCTCCTGACAGGTTAGGCTTGAATTTAGCATAATATCTGCTTCTCCCTGGGTTCAGGTTCTTCGGGTCTCCTGCCTGCTTTTCACCCTTTTATTTATGGAGAGTGGAGTTTCTGCCACAGAGCAAAGTTTCATGATTAACAGACACAAATATGGAACTTTCCAAATGGACATAGTCGTTTCTTGGTAAGCTAGCAGTCCTACTTATCTTCACCAGTACAACTTGACCTAATTTTTACCTGTTCATGGTTAATAGCTAAGATTTCCGGGGAGAATATTAAATATTCAGCTGTTTTGTTTTTTTTCAAATACAGAGGGACTGCTGTGCATTCTTTAGTGTAAGTACTGGATAGATACTGCCTCCTTTTAGCTCCTTTACATCTTTTCTTAGCAGGGTGGCCAGAAACTGTTGGTTTTAACTTTCACTTCAGTACTGGTTTGCACTGAATTGAAATATGGTTACAGATTACAATGGTGTTTTGTCCCAAGAACTTTCCATACTATTCTTTAACATAGCTTATAAGACTTCATGACAAAATAGGCTAACAAAAGAAATGCAGATTAGGGTAGCACGAAACCATATAAATGACGCATCACCTTTTATTTTCCTTTTCCAGACTAGTAGCAGAATGGAGACTTTCCCGAGGTGTCGAAGAACAGACACAAGCTTTCTTTGAAGGCTTCAATGAAATTCTTCCACAACAGTACTTGCAGTACTTTGATGCTAAGGAGCTAGAGGTGAGGGATTTTGGGAGGTATTCATGGGCACAGTTGATATCAAGTTTAACAAAAAGCAAATGTCTAGTTATCATTTTATAGAATAGCGCTCAGTGATGGTTGAAGTAACTGATGGTGGGAAAATGTTTTGTTAAACATTTTGGCCTCATACAGACATTCAACTTCTCCTGGGATTCTCTTGCAAGAGAATCCATGAGTGTACAGATGTTCAGGATTTTTCTCCTTGAATAAAAATGGCCACTCCAAAAGAAAAATAACCTGGGAACGGCCAAAGTTAAATCATCTGAGAAGAGTTTCTCCTAGGAGAGTAAATGTCTATACATGCCTGGCTTCTCTCAAAAGAGAACATGGTCCTCTAACATCCCTCACCCCAGGGAGATGTGTGTTGCTCACAGGACTTTGCTGCGGCCGGCAGGACCAGAATACACCCCCTTCATAACTCTGACATGCTACAGAGAAACCCAGGCTGATCATGGGCAGTCTGGGGTAGCCAATCGGGGCCACCCTCTGCACTACTGCCATCTATCTGCAAGGGATCCTGCAGAGCATGCAGAGATGTGTGCATAGGGCCTTCCTCTGCTTGCATTGTCATCACTGCAAACTATTCGCTCTTCGGGGCCTCAGGATTTGAATGTCTGTGCATTCTGTAGGGTTGGTTTTTTCTACTAGGAGAACAAACGTGGGTGAGTTATCCGAGATTATTCGAATGTGTGTACACAGCCTTTATTTAACACATTCCCCATATGTACATTCTCAAAGGCCCTCTCTAGGTTCTTATTGTATAGATAAGTTATTTAACAAAAAAACCCTAGCAGCTCAAGTTAATTTCATTTAAGGGTAGCCTGACAATGCAGATAGTGAAACAAATATATAAAATGGTTTAGCTAGCACATAAAAAATCAAGTGTAGATGAGGTTAGTATCTAACACAGCTGACTTGAACTGAGAATTGGTGATATCTAAAGAATCTTCTATTTCCTTTATTTATAAAGAAAAATAAAATGGTATGTACAAAGGAGACAGCATGGTTTACCACAGGGCACTTATATTACATATTTCTTTGTAGCTGCGTTATAGACTTGAGGTTCACATAAAAAGTGAACACACAGTCATATTTGGTATTTCCAAGTTCAGCACAATTGGTATCCTTTGCTATAGCATGTGAAAACCATAGAAATAAAATAATACTGTATGCATTTATGTTTATTCCCCCCCATAAAAAGGTGCTTTTATGTGGAATGCAAGAGATTGACTTGAATGACTGGCAAAGACATACCATCTACCGGCATTACACCAGGACAAGCAGGCAGATTGTGTGGTTTTGGCAGGTTTGTATTTGAATTTTGCTTTACTTTAAAATGTAAAACATAGCTTCATGAGCAGAAATCAAAATTGCAAAACATCTGTTACCACTGCACTTTACTATGCAGTTTGAATGTGGGTTAAGGCAAAGAAGTTCTTTTAGTGTGGAGGTGTCACACAGCCCGTGGAGCCCTGCCATCCAGCCCCATCACTACTCCTGGGTCTGATCTGACCCACACAGGACACAGCATGTAGCTGTGGCACAGGACCAGTCTGCGGACTGGATCTGGCCCATGGGCTCCTCTCCACCCTCCCCCAGCATACCTGATCCAGCAGCCACTCAAACTGGTCTGGCACCCGCAACATGAATGGACCCTGGGCAGCTGGAATGGGTGCCATATGTGGCAAAGTCTGGCCAGAATGGCAGCTGCACTGCATGTAGTGGCCACCCCAGTCAGACTGTGCTGCACATGGAGCCTGCTCTAGGACACACAGTGCAAGCAACATTCTTTCCATCTGGTCTGGGACCAACACAGCACACAATGTATGCAGTGCAGGTCCCAGATTGGTTGAAGCAGGCACCACTTGCTGCATAGTCATAGGGTAGCTGGGTTGAACGCGAGAAGCTGCACGTTCTGGGCAGCCATTCCGCACAGCTGCTGCTCTGGTTGGACTACACTGCATGTGGTACCTGTTCTAGCCACTCCAGGATCAGCACCACAGGCACCAGGCTGGCTAGAGTGGCTGCCAGATCAAGTATTGACATGTACCCAGAGAATGTCACAAGAAAAATGCCTAACCACCTCTCACTTCAGTTAACAGGATATGTGCCATCTTTGCCACAGAGATCCAGCATAGATGTTACCCTGAGCATAAGCTACCATTTTGATCAATTATTTTATTCCTTCAGAGATTGTGAAAGTAATCACCACACCAGTTGAAACTAATGCAGACACAAGGAGTAGGCTTGGACAACAACCCAAAACCTCCTCTCCCTGTAAAGTTTATTAGAACTGATCCAAGCTGTCTTTGTCATTGTATGCCACAATCCCATGACACCCAGGAAATTTAAAAGCCTTCCACTAAGCTCACAGCCAAAAAGCTGACATAAATATTCGTCTTGTAAAGACTGCACAATTCTACCAGAGTCCAGTAGCACCTGCTAGGTGGCATCCAGCCAAACAAATCATTCAGTGCCAACCCTTCAAACCAAAGTTAATGTACATGTTAAAAACTATAAAGAATTTTTATTTGCCCCAATATACTACCCCCATTATTGATGGCTTGCTTTTTAATTTGGCAGTTCATATTTTTGGAGCCATCTGTCTTAATGCTTAAGGATACTCACCTGTCTGCCTTTAGCATCACCATGTGGCAAGTATTCAGTATCAATAGCTGTTTGACGTTCTGGCCTTAGAAAAATAATGTTTTAAACTAGTCCAGTTGCTTGTTTTTATCCATCATAGCCACTCGTTGACAATGCTATGACTCAGTGTTTGAAACAAGTTAAGTTATAAATGTTAAGACTGAATATTCAGCTCATCAGGAAATCATTTTCAACCTTAAGTGTCTCCAAGAGAAATGGAAAACAATGCTTTAAGGAATAATATTTGTATAGCAACTGAAGAAGCAGAACTCAATAGCCATCATGTTTCTTAAAACCCTGCTTGTTAAAACAGTTGTCCCAGTTTTTTCTAGAGGTTTGCAGCCATGCCTGCCTTTCCATCATACAGTCTAAGCCACATATAGAGGGCTTATTTGGCAGCCAGTAAAGTACCCAGTTGCAAAGAGGTAAATTCATACTGTAAACTCATACCTGAGGTAGACAAGTCCTAGCCCAAGCCTTGCAAAATGTTGGATCCATCTCAGTAAGTAACACAGCAATAAGCCTTAATGAGGTATGAACAGCTGACCCATCATCTTCTAGCAGAAACTAGCTATTAGACTTAAATAGGATTAAGTGCTGCCTTTAAGCTAGAAATCAGCAGGATTTATTGAATGGCTTCTCATTTGCACAATTCATATGGCTGTCCATAATTACCCACAGGCATCCAAGTGGCTTATGCTGTACATTTTTTAAATAAGTCCTCACAGATAAGAATTTTGACAGATTCTAAAAGTCTGAGGGTGTTTATAGATGTGCCACACTAATTAAAAGTGTATGATCATCATGTGTATCTGTGTCCCCACACTGAAAAAATGGCAGCAGGGCACTTTGAGCTAAAGCTTATTCAAGCTTTAGTTCAAAGTGCCCTAGTACCATTTTTCAGCATGGGGATGCTGATACATGTGACATTGGAGGCTGCTGGAGCGTGTTAATTTCCGCACTCCAGCAGACTTGATTAATGGAGTCTGTTCTGATGTGCTGGATTTACAACACATCAAAGCAGCCTCCCTGCATGTGTGTAAGTGCCCAAAACGTCTATAAATGTGAAAATGTAGTTGCCTCACCAATACTGCTGTTCTTCAGCTTGATGATAAAGTATTCTATATGGTCTGCTACAGTGCAACAAAGCTTAGAGAGGCCTATTCCTTCAAAAAGGAGGAAACCTGTTAAAACTTGTCCTGTCAATATAGTTAGTTCAGCATTCTTGACTCTTCCAGATGTCCAAGCTCAAGTTGTATTCCAGACTCCTACTCAGTTGTCCCCCTTCCTTTAGGGCATTCCTATGAAATATGAATCTGAACTGGTGATGCAACAAAATTATGTTGCTAACAACCATTAATACGTGACAAGCCTGAAATTCATTTCTTCAGTTTCTGCAGCACAATATGTATTCCCTTATAATTCCCACGGCCTTGGAAAACACGGTTGTTGGCTATTTGAGTTGTATATCACTGCTTAATTATCCAGCCAGAATATAATCTTACAGTTAACAAAATTACTTTGCATTCTCCTCATCTTCCATTATTAATACAGCCACCACAGTGAGAGTATATTCCAAGGGAGACTACATTCCTGTTATAACAATAGATGCCCAGTTTTTTCAGCCAGTGATCAAAGACTATCAAGTGAATATCAAGTGTATATTATTCCAAGTGGAGGTGATTGTATTATTGTATTCAAAGTCACCTACATACCCATGTGACCTAGCCTCCACCCCCACTCCTGTCATCTATCAAAGGCCAAGAGGGCAAGCCTTATGAGGAGAGGCTAAGGGACTTGGGACTCTTCAACCTGGAGAAGAGAAGGCTCGGGGTGGGGGGACTTGGTGGCAGCCTACAGGTATATCAGGGGTGCATCAGGACCTGGGAGAACAGTTGTTCACCAGGACTCCCCAAGGGATAACAAGGTCTAACAGCCACAAACTCCTGGAAGGCCGATTTAGACTGGACATAAGAAAAAAATTCTTTTACAGTCCATGTGTCCCAGGTCTGGAACAGATGCCCCTCAGAGGTGGTGCAAGCACCTACTCTGGACTCATTCAAAAGGTGTTTGGATGCTTATCTTGCTGGGATTATTTGACCTCAGCAGACTTGCTGCCTATGGCAGAGGGGCTGGACTCAATCTCATGAGGTCCCTTCCAGCCCCTAGTGTCTATGACATCTCTTAAGTGGAGATCATAATGTTCCAATTTTGTGAGTTGCTGTCAAATTAAAAGCAGTGTGTAAAATATAAAATTATTACTTCTGTGGAAGCTTTTCACAGTATTGTAATTCATTTGTTAATGTATAATTGATGCTTTTTTTTGAACATATATGTATAGAATATGTACCTATATCTGTTTCATATGCATCTTCTTACAGTTTGTAAAAGAAATTGACAATGAGAAGAGAATGAGACTATTACAGTTTGTTACTGGCACGTGCAGATTACCAGTTGGAGGATTTGCTGACCTCATGGGTATGCAGAAGAATCCTTCTAATATATTATCTAATATTTTAAATTGACAGAAGTACTGTTTGATTATTTATGACCAGCTGCTTTTATCATGAATTGTACAAAATATATTTACTTTAGCTAGTCTCATAAATTCCTCTTGTAATTAAATTACAACAGGCTGGAAAAAAACATTATCGATCTCTAGTGCTGCTATACCTCCTTCAAGTGTGTTTCTTTTAGTTCGTGTATTTCATCATGCAGATGGTTGATCTGGATAGAGATGAGTAATTGGAGGCTGATGGCTTTATTCTTCTGTTGTCCCCTAAAGATAAACGTGTCTTACTGAGATGCTTTATATTTGATATGAATCTTAATTATTTGACATCTTAAGAAAAGTAAGATATAACCTACACATTCTTATGTCAACTACAAATATTAATGAACACTTTTTTAAAATGCTTGATTTTTATTGCAGGGAGCAATGGACCCCAAAAGTTCTGTGTTGAAAAAGTTGGAAAAGAAAACTGGTTACCTAGAAGTCATACTTGGTGGGTACTTGTTAGATTATTATTGTGTTTCTAATAATCCTTTGCAACCACAACCACTACTCCACTTATAACATTTTAGCAGAGATTGCTCCCCACACCTTGCATCCCCACATGCCAGATCCCATAGCCACTGTGGGACCCATGCTGCGTGTAGCAGCCACCCCAGACCAGCTGAAGCAGGCACTGCATGCAGTTGACATCCTGAACTGGCAAAGTAGTCACCACTGGCACTGAATCCAACATGTGGAGAAGGGCAGATAGGTCCTAGACTGGCCCCAGGTGTGTGCAGTGCAGGTCTTGAAGTCAGTGCCATGTGCAGCCTGGGTCCCAGGCCCTGCACACAGGCCTAGTCTGACACACATGGCATATAGATCCACTCAAGCACCATGGGCCAAATGATGTGGCTCCATGGGCTGGACCTGGCACACAGGCTGTATTTTAGACCTCCATGGGGTAAGGAATCAGTCTTAGGACTTGCTTGTTTTTTTTTATGTTATGCATTTCTGAAGTTGTCTCCCATAATGGCTTTCCTAACTAGCAGTAGCAAACACTGCATGCTGCAGAAGTGCTTTATGTGTGAAACTAAGAAAAAAATGGTGAGCATCAGACAATCCTAATTGGTTCCCTTCTGCAGCTGGATTGACACTGTGGTTGTCTCAGTTGATAGTATGGAGCTTGGCACATCTGGATAGACATGCAAATGTGCCAGAATTTATGTTGTGTGTCACTCATCAGTGGTCATTAGAGAAGGAACAAGTGATGCATACTGGGGCTGTGCAAAGCTTTGGTAGCCAATTTGATTCGGAGGCGATTCGGCCCAATTCGGGGACCGAATCTCCAAATCTGAATTGAATCAGGAGACCTATTAAAAGCTCCAAATCGATTTGACGCACCTGAATCAATTCAGAAAAGATTTGGCAATTTGGCCATAGACTAAACAGGCAGCTGAAACAGCTGCCTCCAGCTGATAAATCTTTTGGAGTTTGGGGGGGGGGGGGAAGGAGCATGGGGGAGGGAGGGATTGGGGCTGGGGTTGGTACAAGCTGCCCAGCCGGGGAGGGAGGCGGGGGGCACTCAGTAGGGGCTCGCTCTGGGCAGAAGGCAGGAGGGCATAGCCAGCGCTGCTGCACCCACATCCCACAGCCCCCCGCCCTGGCTGGACAAGTCGTGGCAGGGCAGAGCCCCCACTCCCAGAGCAGAGGCACCCACATCCTGCACCCTTTTGCACCGGCTGGCAAGCCGTGACAGTGCCCCACTTCTCCATGCCAGCTGGCAAGCAGCAACAGGGCGGAGTCCCCACTCCCAGCACTGATGCAGGCACAGCAGAGCTGTAAGCGGGGGCTCTGCCCTGCTGTGCTTGCCCAGCAGGCCATAGCCCCCATTCCCAGCACTGCCGCACCCACATCAGCACTAGGAGCGGAGACTTTGCCCTGCCACCGCTTGCCAGCCAGCGCAGGAGGACACAGGATGCAGGCATGGCAGTGTTGGGAGTGGGGGCTATGCACTGCTGTAGCTTGCCCCACTTCACCTGGAGCAAGTTACACCTGCATCCTGCCCCCAACACGGGCTCGGCAGGTGGCAGCAGGGCAGAGCCTCCACTCCAAGCACTGCCACGTCTGAATCTCATACCCCCTCGCCCCAGTAACACACCCCCTCGCCCTGGCTGGGTAGCTTGCCCAGCCCCAATCCCTCCCTCCCCCGTGCCCCTTCCCAACCCCAACAGATGTACCAGCTGGTGGCAGCTGTCTGCTGCCTCTTTAGTCTATGGCCAAATCTCCAGGGCAGCAACCGAATCTTTCAGATCTGATTCGGCCACTTCAAATCGGGACAGTGATTCGAATCTCCGAATTGAATCACTGTCCTCCAAATTGGCTAAATCCAAAGCAAATACTTGCCACTTCGCACAGGCCTAATGCATACACTGAGAAGACTTTTCATGCTATGAGTAGAGATGCAGGCACATTATCCTCAGCCCTTTTGTCCCATATTTTATTGTGACTAATCTGAAAGTATGAATAGTTGCAATTCTGATTCCCAAGTATTTTTTTGTACAGCAGGTCTTTCCCCTACCACTGGACTTGCCATAAACAAGGCCTTAATTTTAGCTCCCAACCAGCTGTCTTGTGTAAGAACATTTCTAGAAAAAGCAGTGTGATCATTGACCCTGGGGCATCTAATTTTAAAATAAGTAATTTTTAACTAGTGCAAATTTTTCAGATCTGACATTTTCAAAAATGACTAATATTGGGTAGCCAACGTGGGATACTTTAACGTTGGGGAATCTTATTTTGTAGACAGCTCCACTGTAATTGTAGAAAATAAGGCTCTTATAAAGTGAGTCAAGCTTTGTACCCAAAAAACGACACCCTTATTCCCTAGTCATCTTTCATCAGTGTGCAGACCCTGGTTTTCAGTTAATTTTCAGAGAGGTAGTTAGCTGTGTTAGTCTGAAATGAAGCAGAAGGAAAGGCAGGATAGCATCGTAGGATAGGTACATGCATTCAAAAAGCCCAAGGTGGAATCGATCTAAGTTGCACGTTTTTCTGTAAGCAACAGTTTAGATCAGTAGTGAACAGCACACACGGTGTGTTTGGGAGATGCAAATCTTAGACCAGGTTCTGCCATTTCTAAACCAGTCTGCGTGCCAAACTTCTGTTCTGTTATGGGTATAGATTAGTTTCCAGTCGCTTTTACCGCTAAAAGTGTAACATCTGTACCTGGCCTTAGAGACTGATTCAGAGAAGCGTAAACTTTCACAGGCAACAGTCTGGTAAGTCAGACGCAATGAAAAGTAAATTGTAGGGGTTTTCTTCCATCTAACCACAAAATAAATACCTGTGAACTCAGTATCATTTCCACTCTGGATTGTAGGGTGTTAAAAATATCCTGTATGTTTGTTCAGTTATATTCATGGCTCAGCTCTGTTAACGGAACAGTGGAACAGTCATGTTTGGTTTGTGGGATTTGGGAGGTTTTATATTCCCATCCTAGTACTCAAGCTATTTTTTATTTTCAGTTTCAACCGCTTGGATCTGCCACCTTATAAGAGTTATGAGCAGATGAAAGAAAAATTATTGTTTGCAATTGAAGAAACAGAAGGTTTTGGGCAAGAGTAACCACCTGTGTGAATTTGCACCTTGAAGAATGCTGTTTCAATGTGCGATTTGCATTCTTCACGTCCTCTGCTTGTTGCACACCTCATTGTAAAGTAGATTTGACCTGGATTTATTTAAACAATTACTCATGTGTAAGTAAATGGATGTTTTCTCAGATTTTATCCCCATTACTTCTGGATTTCCACTGGGCACTTCCAGCAATCAAACCTGCAAATGATACAGCTGCAAATGAAATCTGACCTAACCAGAGATTTAAAATTGCTCTGAGCACTGCTTTATTTCATGGTCCATTGATTAGAATGCATCCTTTATGACAGTTTTTTAAAACTGGTCTGTCTTTCCTTTTGAGTAGCATTTTTTGCTACTGAGGCACTGGGAAGTCTATTGGTAGCTGCAATGCTGCAGCATTCTCATAAGCCTCTTTACAGCAGTGTTATTAGAGCCAGCTTGTATTTAGCCTCTGGGTACTTACTTTAAGCAGATTCCATTACTTATGCTCTTGTTTCTAGTCGAAGATTGGCCTGACTGTTTTTCTCATGCTGGAGTTTGCTCACATGAGATTTGATTCAAACCATTGTTAAGAGGATGTAGAAGTATGGCACAAGTGTATGGCATATCTTTTTTTGTTCTTAAAATATCCTATTCTAGCTTATTTTTATGCCTGCCAGAGTTTATTGGTACATTTTGTGTGCCCTCTCCTATCTCAGAACAATTTTAATCCTTTTCTGTGTAATACATGCATATACAGGCATGCACACTCAACTTCATGTGCAACATTAACACTGTGGTACTTTAACACACATCTTGCAAAACACAGGACCACCTGGGATTGCAAGGAAATGCACTGATTAGAGTCCTATTAATAGATTGCTGTTTCCTGTCAGATTGTATTAATGGGAAGTAGACTTGATGTTACTGTTAAGTTTTGCAATCATATGGTTTCTTGTAAGGTTTTATCTGGTGTCAGGAAGAAGTATAGCAGTGCAGCTGGATTCTAAAATGTGGCTATAAACCAGCCTCAAATTTCTGTCATTTAACATTTTGGTGGAAAAATGACATGCAGTACTTGGCTTACAGACTGTCACAATTTAGACAGTTTTGGCCCCGATTAGACTTCTGTATGTTCCTGTATCCAGAAATTCAACAATTCTCAAGACGTTTAAACTAACTTCAAGGTAACTCATCCCTGAGTTGCCTTTAAATAGTAACTGTTCTAGTGTTTACTTACTCTGATTTGGACTGATGCATCTTTCACTTCCATTTATAATTCACTAGTATTTAAATTATTTGAATTGTCTGGCATTTTACATTGTACTTCCCCTTCTGGAAAGAATGCACTTTCTGGGTATGGTAAACTTTCTCCTTTGTCTTTCCCTCCCTTCGGATTATTAAATTCCAGTAGGATCTATAGAAAGAGAGATGGCACTTGAAATGGCAATAGTGTATGCTAATGAATATCTTGCAGTGTAAGACTAGCAATAGAAGCCATTTGAGAAGCTTCTAATATTAGAGCTGGAACTGGACAAATGAGGGACTGTAAGTCTGAAAATGTTACCTTCCTGTTATCCCTACCATCTAAACCCCAAGGAAAGGTTGATCCAGGGCTAGAGAGAGCCAGAACACTAACGTTTTATAACCTGATTTACTGTGAGGTTTCTCTGTCCCAGATCATGTAAAGGGATCAATTCTCCCTCAGTGTGTGCTTGTAAGGGAGAGTACTTAGATCCCTGAGTGTTTTACCCAAGATATTCTAAGAAATGTATGTAAAAGAATTGTTTTTACAGAAATGGCCCAATTCTATCATTTTATTGGTGGGTGACAAAAGATCTGACTTTATTGTTTTACCTGGAGGTACATCAGCCAACTACCAAAACATCTGATGGCTATTTTGCAACATATGTCTTACGTAGAAAGAAAAAAACGCCTTATAAATATTTTTCTGTTGATAATTCTTATAATGAAGTCTAGTTATCTTAACATATTTACAGGAGAGATAAAATTAAATTAATAAAAATAATGCAAGATTAAGCTATGGAATATAGTTTATGTTCTACATAAAGTTTCATGATTCATGTAGGGACCTAGAAATATTGTTAATGTACAAATATCACCCAAAAGGCTTTCTGCCCTATATTTTTTAAATAAAGAATAGTTATAATTGAAACAGCCATAGCCCTAGTTCTATAGGGTGCGGCTGTTAAATATTTTTATGGTTGAAATGTTTAGTTCAGAAAAACGGTAAATGCTTGTATATATTTTTGCAATCTGGGATTCCACTTACTCCATTTCTTCCTTTAATTTAAATGGCATGTTTATATGTCTTCACTGCTGTATTAGAGTGGGTGAAAAGGGGGCTGGATATCCCAAGCACCAGAAGTCATGTGCAAATATTGCAAATAGAGAATACTTTACTGACAAATAAATTTGTAAAGTGAAATATTGAACTTTGACCAGAATGTTAACATTTAAAAATAGGTTTATTCTAAATGTTAAATTAGCAATATTTCTGAAATCCAAATTAAAAATTGCTTTTAAAACACAATTTGCTTTGTAAGCATTGTCAATGCTAACATCTGTTAATTTTTTACAGCATGTTATGTTGAAATAAAAAGGAAATAATATGAGTAATTGGTGCACTCTTCTGCTCTTTGTGGGGAACTGGGGGAGACGGGAATAAGCCCACAAAGTGGTGTGCCAGGTGATAAGCCATACTGACTTTGGACTCCCAGTACAATTTTCAGCAGAGATTCTTGAATATGTATCTGAATTTCTTAAGATGAATTAGCAGCCTGTGATCTGATATTCTGCCTCTGGTGTGTTCAGGAATACCAACTGATCCAAGCGGAAAAGGCCTTATTTTTTTAGTCGCTCAGGAAATATTAAAATATTAATGAAATGAGCAGTAAATAAGTCATTACTTTAAATTTGCTTCAGTATGAAGTTTTATATATTTTTAATGTATCCATTTGCTTCTGTAAGAAAAAAATTAAATTTGTGAGCAATTTACTGGTATTTTTATTATACTTAAAATTAAACTATGGTATTCCCCCCTCCTCTTTCAGTTCATGTTTTTCCTACTTCCTGCACTGGATTTGTAATTTAAATTCCATCCACCATACTGGTATCTCCAGGCCCTTTTATATGGTGTCTTTTCATTTTCTTTCCAAACCTTAGTTTATGTATATGTGCTCTAGTGAACTAGTACATGAACTGGGATCAGCAGCACTGGATTGTAAAACACTGTACTGAAATTCTATTGTTGAATTTTCCTTGAACTGTAATTTGAAATACTCAGGTAACTGTAACAGTATCTCAGTAAGTCAAATACTTTTATAAAAGTACTTAAAGAGCTGGTCTTCCTGTCATCATTCCTTGCTGGTATGAAAACTATGTTTGAAATTGAATTGAATTTGTCTGCTCTTCTTTCCTATAACCTGGTTTGAAACCTTCTACTTAGCAAGTCTCCTTGGAAACAGTTCACTTACATGAACAATTTTGCCATTGTTAACTCAGTGAAGTAATCATGTTATTCCAGGTTTGTTCTAGAACGTGAGTGATTTGGTCACAACTGTAATTTAGAAAAATTACTTTATCCCCCCGTATCTCTAAATTGTTTTTTATAACCTTTGGATCCTACCTTTTGATGAGAATGTTGGTCTGTCAACAGTTCAGGTCTGAGTACACTGCAGAACCTTAAAAGGACCAAGCCTAGACCACAGATACTCAACTAAAGTGCTGCCATGGGTTTCCTTGAGATCTTTTCAGGGGTACCATGTCATGTTAGCACTGTAAACTGCACAAGTATAATTCAAAAGGTAAGCCCCGAGATTTCAAATAGGCATCAAAAACATTCTGATTTGTTGGGGTCTTTCTGAGTTCTTTCCAACATGAAGAATTGCTCTATTGTTTTTCTGTAGTAAAAAAAGAGTGAAAACTAAGAGCTGGCATTCTCTTAAGTAGTGACTTGAGTCTAAAAAGGTTAAGAAGAGAGTGGCCTAGACCTTGAAATGAAGGGAGATGACATAAGAAAAGACTGCATGACATCTTCAGCATTACCAATTTTGTCTCTGCTTCCAGGGTGATGCATGATTGTGAACTAATGTTACAGTTCTTCCTGGAACCTGTGTGGACAGGAAAAGAAAACAGCTATATGGAGGAACATGTTTTAGCACAAGACATGTTTTATGCTACTTTTGCATTATTGATATTATGTGAGTTCCCTAGCTCCTTCATTTAAAACATGAAATGGTAGGATGTCGTTTCATGGGGCCTCATCCTATTTCTGTTTTTTTTTTTTCCTGCATATCCCTATACAATTTGGTACAAATTGACATTGACCTCACTGAAACTCTTCTGGAAGCTCTTCAAGATTTGCAGGGTTAGTGCAGACTGTAAAGCTGGGGGATAGGGAATGAGAATGGACACACAAATAACAGGAGAAGGGATATTACCATCTGTGATGAAGCTGCACAAGCCCAACGCAAGAGATGGAGAACCATTAATTAGATTCCATTAATTACCTGTGGTTAGGACTCCGCTGTTGGGGAAGATCAGACAATGAAATTCTAGTGCAGGGTTCTATGGGGGTAGAACAGTCATTGGCACAAATTCAGCCTTTTGGTCCCAGTGTACTGCTGTAGTATCAAGTTAAGTACTGGTTCAAGAATGCTAGGACCTTCACATCAGCCTGGGCTAACTGACCCATTCTCTCCCTTTCCTGCAGAATTATTTCATGTCCTTATGAAAGTAACAATTCCATCCTGTTGTATTCTGTCAAAGCAAGGGTGAATCTTCACTTGAATTTGCTCCTCTGCCCAGCCTTGCCCCCATCATATCTACAGACTGCAAAGTTATTTAAAGGATTTGTCAGAGGGGTTTCCTACTTTCTCCAAAGCATCCGATAGCAGATCAGATCCTGCTAGAGGCTCAGTTCCAGACATGACAGATGCATCAACTGACCTGCTACAATAAATCCTATTTTCAAAAAGGACCTTACATCATTAGTTCATTTGCCCAGCACTGTGCAGCCGTTTCCTACACGATGTTCTCTAGCATGCTGGTTAAAAAAAATCTGCAACCAATCATGGACATCTTTATTTTTTTTCTACAATGCAGGAGAACAATGTTTGTGATCATTATAAAGCAGTGGAAAGACTTTATTAAAATATGTTTAGCAGAATTCATCTCAACAGAAAAGCTAGTCACTCCTGCTGGAAATGTCAACATGTTGTAAACATTATTCCCTACCTCATGAGCTGATTAGGCACGTGTTGGTTTCCTGTTCCAAAACTGCTAGCTTGCTAATCGCATCTCAGCAACACCACAAAACAGATTCCAAATGAAAAACTGTTGAACAAATTGGTAAAATAGGAGGAAGAGACTACCAGAATTTTGCTGTCCTTTGTATTTTATATCAGCTAGTACTACTTGCATCAGTTCTCAGCTGCATTCCTATTTTCAACATAGTTCCTCATCTCAATTGTATGACCAGAATCCAGAAGGTAAATCTAAAGTCCCCAGCTTGAATTTTGAAAAAAGCTTCCCATCTTTTCAAGTGCATCTCATGATTGTGCAGGTGGGGGCTGATTAATTTGATTTTTGAATGCACATGGTTAGCAATCCTTATGTCCTGCTCAGCAACAGGAACATGCTTTTTCCCAGGGCTTCAGCTGTCCTGTTGTTTTACTGTCAGTGTTATACAAGCATGACAGAGCTTGTCCCCCAAAAAAATCCATAATCTGAAGAGAAAGGGGGAATACCAGATGTGCCAAGAAGCCCAGAGGATAAATAAAAACTTTCTTCTCATTTTACCTTTAGGTTTCTCTTCCTGTGAGGCATTATGGATGACCCAAAGCTGAGCATGTCAAGGAGCAAGCCACCCACTGACTTCCTATTGAAATCTTGACATCAAAATCTTTGATTTCTTATCCAAGGCTCTGAGGTGAAGAGCAATGACTCAAACTTGAATGGGAAAGGTGTTCCAAGCACAGAACAAGGTGTGAAAAATGGCACAAAGTCAGGATTGAAAGTGAGAAAGGGATGGGGTATTAAATAGTGCATAAAGAAATTCATGGAGATATTGTGCAGATGTACCACAGTACAGGTTGTGAGGCCTTCAGGAGGAAACCAGTTAGTTGCTGAAGTTTACCAAACTTGCTAAAATATTCCATGAATATGACAGTGTAGGCAACTGGAGGGCATGGTTATATGTTCTTCCAGAGGAATGACACTGATATATACAAAATAATGAAGCCAAATCACCTAGATCTAAGCTATAAACCATTTACCTTACCCTCACTATAGATGGACAATAGATCAGGTTTTGAGAGAAAGTGTTATAAAGGCAGCACATGTTTTTTTAAACATCTAAAAAGTTAGATGTTTAAATACATTGGACAGACAACAGCATAGGTGTTTGCTGAGTGCAAAAAGGTGAGGGAGAACTGCTCTTTCATCACATGGTAAGCTTAGATACCAGTATCTGCATGGCTTCTCTAAGAACCTGATGGGCTGACTCCTAACAGCAGCCAGGTGGAGGGAGAGCAGAACTGCTGCCTCAGGCTGTCCCCATCAGCTAGGACAGGAAACACAGGGCACACACTGAGACCAATATCTGTTTCCATGTGGGAAGCCACTCAAAGCAGCAGATGGAAGCAACTGCAGTGCGCCTGAGTGCAGGGGGCAACATGACGGGGCTTGTACTGGGCGATCCCAAATTGTGCTCCCGTTTGGGAGACAAACCCATGCTCCGCTCCCTCCTGCAGGTACCATCAGCGCCCCCATACTCCCACCAGGGGCAGGGGCGAGTGGACGCTGCGAGACAACTTCGACAACTCTGGAGCTGCTGCCGGGCCTGGCCCACAAGCGTTCACCTGTCACCGGCTCTCAGACTGCGCCTGCGCGCCGCTTGGCTGGGCGGGACAGGTGAGAGATGACCTCCTGGAACGGTTGGGCAAAGTGCGGCCCATAGGCCGGATGTACCCTGCCAGGCTGTTCTATCTGGCCTGCAGGGCCCCTAAAAAGCTGCCCTCCACCCGAAATAATTGCCCCCGGCCTAAGGCCCCGCGCCTCGCTTCGACCTGCTATCCAGCGGGTCCTCACGCGCCTCTCACAGAGCCCCCAGCCCCGCCTCTTCCGGGAGAAGCGCAGGTGTTAAGGCTCCGCTTCCGGGGCAGTGAAGGAAATGATGCAGGCTGCCTAGCCCCGCCTCCTACTGCCTCTTCGTGCGAGGCATTGGGTGGCGGAGTCCCGTGTCCCCGGCTTGGGTACACATGCGCGGTGGAGTCGTGACGGCTTTGCTGGGGCGGCGGCTGTGGGGAAGGTCTGGTCAGTCCCGTCCGCCATGGTGAGCGCGGGCGGACACGTCGGCCAAGGGGCTGCGGGGCGGCGAGGGGGGAAGCCAAGAGCTGTAGCTGCTGCCTGGTGCAAGGGAAACTTGGGCGGGGCGGGGCTCTAGGCCGCGGTGCCGTCTTTCCTGCGCGGAGGCTGCAGAGCCCAGAGCAGCGCGGGCCGGCGGGCCTGGCCCCGCGGCGCCGAGCTCCTCGTAGGCTGATCCCCGGGATGTGTCCGGAGCCGCGCGCCCTTGTCTGTGCTGCACCTCGGCGGCTGCGCACCCCCGGGGGCCAAACTCGCGTGGGCCGCGGCCCCTGGCTGCGTGCGGTACAGTGGGCAGGACCCCGGCCCCGGCGGCCTCGTCCCTGCCCCCACTTGCAGCTTCCTGCAGGGTGCTCCCAGCTGCACTACGCGGCCTTGTCCCCTGGGCCTGTGCACTCTTCACACTGTAGTGGCACCATTGCTGTAATGGAGCAGTCAGAGGTGCACAGGCGTGTGCATGTGCTTGAGACAGCTTGCAAGTGGTGGCTGCTGGCTACAGCCAGAGCTTTCTGCAACTGAATCAGGGAAATGGAGACATAACCATAGCTGATGGTCTGTCACATGCTTTTCTGAAGAAATCTTAAAGGCTTTGGAAAGGGAAGCTTTTTATTGTAAGGTCATGGACATGCATGATACAGATGAGCTTAAATCTAGTTTAAATCTTAAGCAGATAGATAAGCAAGGCTGTTTAACTATTTTAAACTTTCCCGAGATGGTTCAGTGTTATGTGGAGTCTTAAGCATTCCCTTAGCCATCTGATCAGTACTTCAGACATACCACACTGCATTGCTTCTCATGCCACCGTAACCCACAGCTGCTGTTGACTGCTCTGGCATGCAGCCAGAACTCAACTGCCCCTTTTTCTTTTTGTCCATATGTTTTTTTTTTTCTTCTTTTAATCAATGGACTCCCTTGCACTGCTTCTTCAATAAACCTATTTTTCTGATACCCAGCTGTATTCTTATTCCCTACTTGAGTACAGCCCTATATCATTTTCTCCTGCTCCTTCCCAGCCCTTATGATTTTCTTCACTGGATAATCATTTGCTTTTCCATACTGAACGAGACAGGCAAGCTTTAGTTTGCAAAAACAAAGTGTATGCAATAGTTTGTGAGGTCCATAGTTGCCAATTCTTAGGTTTGGTTTACCCCAGTAAGGCTTTTTTTTAAGCCAGTAACACCCCCTAATGGGGTGACACTTATGACTTTAAAGAGAGTCATTTATTTGCATGTAGGTTATATGTAAAAGGGAAGGGGGCTTCTGGCACAACTGTGGCAGGTCTATGATTTATTGATTTATTCTTGCATTCCTTATAAACATACTCTATAAAATTGTTAGTATAGCTAAGCTTGGCCTTTTAGACATCGTTGCCTCTTCTCATTTGCCATGATTTCCCTTCTCCTTTCCCCTCTTTTTTTGGTAAAAGTCTGTTTTGCTTGCTCCTGAAAAGTTGCTGTTTGCCTTCATTTTCTTTAATGGGGGTTGAGAGTGCCCAGAACCACTCATGGGGTGATCCTCAGTACTGTGTAAAGTCAACCCATGATTGACTTGATCTTGTGGTAGCCTTGGAGAGGACCCAAGTGAAATTTGATTGGTCAGATTGAGTATTTCTAAAAGAATTGTCAAAATCTTTTGAAGCTGATGCTACTTTAGAGCAACTTGTAATACTTTGGCACAAATATTATGTAATGACTGTAGAATAGTAAAATTAAACTGGTGGCAATAATTAGATTTTGATTGCTCATTTAGTAGAATCTCTGTTATAGGCTAACAGATGAAGTCCAGGTTATTCCCTTTGCGTATGGTTTTTTTTAATTGCCTTTAAAAAAAATCATAAACCCCAAATTCTGTGCATAAAATTTGTTAATAAATCCCATCCATAGTGTGACTACAAATGTTAAAAGAAGGTCTAGCAGCCCAAATTGCTCGCCCAATAATGGCAAATTCCATGGTCTTGCACTCCTAAGCAAACCTATGATAAGAAATGAATGTGTGATGTATTGGGAGGAGGGGAGAAGGAAAGATTAGAGAACAGATTTGAAGCTTCCAAAGGGTTGTTATTACAAATGACTTGAGAAGACAATGGGCTTGAAAGCAACTAAAAAAAGGCTTTGATGATATGGTAGTCCCAAAGAAATCTGTGCTTTGCATTCACAAAATGAGTAGTATCTATTTGAATTGTCTTAATGGCTCAGCTTTATTTTCAGATATATTATTACAAAACATTATTTGGAGGCAAATAACACCTTTAAGACATCATGTTGCTTTATTTTCTGTCATTTCTTTCCTTTGCAGGCTGAGGTGGAAGAAACACTAAAGCGGATTCAGAGTCAGAAAGGAGTCCAAGGAATCATTATTGTTAATTCAGAAGGTATTGTGCCAGTCTGGTCCTGCGCTCTGAGGATGTTGCTTAATTAGAAAAGGAAGCTTAAGGACCAGTGAAGTTGTTGTTTAAAAATGGATCAAATGATCTCAACAAGTTTTCTTTTCCCCAGAAAGGCAATTTGACTGTATCTCATCATGGGCGGGCAAGTCTGGAGCAGGCACTGGGCAGGCCAGGGTTCGGACTGTGCGCACAGGTTCTTGCCAGTACCACGGGGCTGGGGCCAGTGGCAGCGGCAGCTGGAAGGAGCCGCCACTGCCTAGAAAGGCAGTCCAGCTGCAAAGCTGTCCCAGCCCCACTGCATGCCCAGAGGGTGGTGGGATGCAGCGTGAGCCAAACAGCACCTGGGCCAGGTGGGACCAAAGGACCCACCATGGGCTGGACAAAATTTCTCTGGAGGCCAGTTCTGGTCCACAGGCCATATTTTGCCTACCGCTTTATTAATATAACTGCAGCAACCTCTACAGGAGCTGCCCTTGTGGAGCCTAGCTGTAAACTAAAGCTGTCCCAGTCAGATGAAACCCATCAAAGTTACACAAACATATGGAAGGCGTTGGTTGCGTTGCTGAGAAGCACTTAGCCTGACTACCATCTATGGTTCCCAGGGGTAGTTCTTTTGTCTTCCCTCTATTTGAATATTAGCATCTTCTAGTTGCAGCTGCTCCTTGCTCTGAGCAGATGCTCTTTGAAATGAAGGCTGGAGGTGCATGGAAACAGCTGGGAGTAAGAGAAAACCAGCACAATATAGCTTGAAAGCTCTTTGTTGAACACAGCCTAAGAATTACTGTCTGAGTGTAATGATGTTTGGATCTCAAACTTTAAAAGGTGGTGTCTGAATAAAAGCTCTGCACCTGCTCTTTCCACAGTTTACTTGCCTCCATGGTTTGTTTGTTTTTTAAAAATCTCAAATGTTTACTGTAAAATCTACTTAAGTTTAAAGGGGTTTACAGTGGAGTCTAGTGAGTACACAGGCTATCTGGGATGACCCTAATCCTTATCAGCTGTCCTACCACAGTTACCACATCTTTCTGCAGGTATCCCTATCAAAAGCACCGTGGACAACTCCACAACAATGCAATATGCAGGCTTAATGCACAGCTTCATTATGAAGGCAAGGAGCACTGTGAGAGAGATTGATCCTCAGAATGACCTCACATTCCTCCGGATTCGCTCCAAGAAAAATGAGATCATGGTTGCTCCAGGTAAGAGAGCCCTAAATATTCAATGATGTCAGGCTTCAGAGTCTCCTGTTGTCACAGGATTTGTCATACTTCCCCATCAAGCCTCCTGTGGCACAGGATCTGTAAAGGCCTGTTACAATGAGTCTTATCAGTTGCTTTCTAATGTAGCATATATACCAGCTTTAGCCAAGAAACTGGTGTTGGTTTACTCCAGGTTCCCTTGACTATTACTCCAGCTTGCTGCTTTTGTTTGGGTGTTGGAAATGGTTTCTCCTCTTCCACTTCACACGGTAAAACCAGGTTTGAAAGAAGACCAAAACCTCTTGTGTTGTCTTGTTAACATACAAGCAGAAGAGGTGGAAATCTCCAGAACATGTTTTGTGAGCGGCTCCAGACTAATATGGCCAGACTCACTACTGAAACAAGCCGGAGTGGGAAGTTACTTGAGATTCACTGATATGCAGGACCAGAAGAGTGCAGCATATTGTTAGACAGGCTCTGTGAGCAGGGAGCCCTTTATTTGGAGCCATGCCTATATCAGACTTTGTCATGTGATGGACTGCAAATAAATAAGAAGGGGCAGCATGGATAAATCAGAATCTGTATGGGACAGGTTCACTTGGGGAAAGATACTGTGAGAGATTCTGCTTGGGTAGAGCTGGGACTTTCCTGTAAACCTACAGAACTGAAATTGGATGTAGACAGAAATTCCCTGGATTGTTAGTTTTACTTTTCTTCCAAGAGATCATGTCAATATGGGAGACTTTAACTTTCCAGATATAAATTGAAGAACAAATGCTACTAATACCCATTACCTAACAACTGGATAGGTTACAGTAGTGCAGAGAAGGACCTGGTTGATACAGTGCACCATGAGCTAAATATGAGCCAACAGCATGCTCTTGTTACAAAAAAAAAAAAAAAAAAGAAGCAGCAGCTAACAGCATACTGAGTTGTATTAACAGGAGTTTCACCTGCAAATCAAAGGAAGTGGTTCTTCTGCTCTATTCAGCGCTGGTGAGACCTCACCTGGAGTACTGTATCCAGTTTTGGGCCACGCACTTCAAGAAAGATGTGGACAGTTTGGAAAGACTCCAGCAGAGACCAACAAGACTTCAGCAGAAGGCTGAAAAAACTATGGTTATTTAACCTAAAGAGAAGACTGAGGGGGGACTTGATAATAGTCTTCAAGTACTGCAGAATGATTATAGAGAAGATGGGGATGGGCTTTTCTCTGTGGCTTTGGGGAACAGGGTTAGGAGTAACAGCCTCAAGCTGCAGTAGATGAAATTTAGGCTGGGGATTACAAGGAACTTTCTGATTATGATGGTGGCTAGATATTGGAACAGGTTATCTAGAGAAGTGGAATCTCCATCCTTGGAAACTTTCAAAATCAGGTTTGAAAGACACTTGAGTGGGATGATTTAGTCAAGAATATCCATCCTTGAGCAGGAGGCTGGACTAGATGACCATATGAGCTCCTTTCCAGCCCTACTTTCCTATGGATATGATAGCTAAGAGACTTCTTCACCAAATGTTCACTGATCCCACAAGAAGTGATGCTCTTTTTAGAATGGTCTTTGGTAAGAAACAAGGACATTACAGAAGAGCAGGTCATAGAAAACAACCTTAGAACCAAATGTTTATGAGCTGATTCAAGTTAACTTATACAAAAAGATAACCAAAGATATATGTGTAACTGTCAAAGTTTGCCATTTTAAGACCTTAAACTTGAGTGAACTAGAACGCCAGCATTTGAATTTAGAGGATGCCTGAACTTATTTTAAGTCAAAGGTACAAAAGTTATGTGAGGCTTGCATCCTAAGCAAGTAAAAGCACTTGTAGGGAAGAGGCTGCAGGTTTAACTAGCTAAATAATCAAGAGGAATAATTGGGTATAAAAAGAGAATCTTCAAGGAATAGAAGAGATGACTGAGCAGCAAGGAAAGCTGTATTGTAGAAGTCAAGAAATGTAGAAATAAAGTGACTATTTCCAAAAGTCAAATTGAGTTAGATCTTGCAAAGGATGTAGTAAACAGGTTCTTCTTCAGCCATGTAAGTAAGAGAGCAAGGGAAGAAGTAATGGGGCCTCTTATGCAGGGTGAATGAGGTAAGGATTAAAGATAATCTAGGCATGCCCCTAGAACTACTCTCCCTTAGGATGGTGATATTAAACATGGAGGCAAGAACTGGATGGCCAATGGAAATGATTGTATAGAACTGGACACCACCAAAACTGAGGGAGAAGCAAAATAAATTATCAACTTGTGAGTGTTACCATCGGGCTAGAGAACAAAAAATGTAGCAGTTATACGTAAGGAGGAGTTGAGAAGTGATCCAGGAATCTATAAGCTCATTGGTTTAACCTCAAGACTTTTAAAAGAAATATTGAAGAAGAAAATAATAAAGACATTGCTGTAAATAGAAAACAGAAGAATATGCAACATGGATTTACCAAGGGTAGTGTGTCAGATGAACATGATTTTTCCGTGATGCAAGCACTGGTTTCTAGAAAGCTGTTTCCTAGACTTGGGTATAGACATCCTTTGGGGGATATATAGAATCATAAAACCACAGAAAAGTAAGATTAGACAGGTCCTCTGGAGGTTCTTACACATCCCCCTGCCAGAGACAGGATCACTCCTATCCAGGCTGTTCAATACAAATTTTTGTCTTGCCTGTTACCAAAACAACACATACCTTGTCACAGTCACAAGGGAAAGCACCCTGACCCTAAAGAAAGGGTACAACAGCTGTCAATGTCTGTACCAGTCTGAGCATAAATTCCTTCCTAGGGTTAAATTTCTTCCTGACCCCAAATGTGGTCCCCCTGAGCAGATGGGCAGGTCTCTCTAACCAGGAGCCTCTGGATTTTAGTCCCAGCAGGAGAGTTTGCACACCCGAGTCAAAATCTCCCAGCTTTGGCTACAGCCAATACCCAGTGCTTCTGAGGAAAGCGGGAGGAAAAAACCCTGACCTGTTTCTCTCCTGCTGCTACAATTCCTTTCTGGCTCCATATGGCAACCAGCAAAGCCCAGAAGCATTGGGCAATCCCTATAACGTAGGTATAGCTAGTCCTTGATGATCTCCTACCAGTGCAGCTGATAGTACTCAAAATGAGGCCTCATCAGTGCCAAGTAGAAAGGCACTGTCAACTCCTGTCTTGCACATAATGCTTCTGTTCATAGAGCCTGAAATCAAATTTGCCTTTTTGTGCAGCTGCATCACGCTGCAGGCTCATATTGAGTCTGTAATCCACTAAGACTCCTAGATCTTTCTCTGAGGTGCTGCTGTCAAGCTGGTTGTCATCCATTTTGTATTTGTGTTTTTGATTATTCTTCCTGAGACATAGCACCTTGCATGTTCAGCATTGAATTTTATCCTGTTAACTACAGCTCAGTTTTCCAATCTGTCAGGGTCCTTCTGAATTGCATTCCTGTCCTCCAGTATGATCACAGTCCTACTCAGTTTCATGTCTTGCAGATTTGCTTAAGAAGCTCTCTGTTCCAGCATCTAAACTATCAGTGAATACATTGAACAGCCAAGGGCCGAGGGCATACCTCTGTGAGACTCCTGAAGTCTCCTGCCATTCTGACATGGATGCATTTATAATTACCCTTTGCTTGTAGCTATTGAACCAGTTGTCTATCCACCTTATAGTAGTTTTATCTAGTCCATGTTTCTCCAACTTGTGTATGAGACAATCATGTGGGACTTTGTGAAACGCCTCACTGAAATCCAGATACACTATATCCACTGCATTCTCTTTGTTCACCCAACTAATTATCTATGATTCTATGAAAAAATGTATGCAATCCAAAAGAAGTATGAGAGCTACAGTTCTAGAAAGCAAAACTGCATTAGCTCTTATCTGGACTTCAGTGTCATATGGAAAACTGTTAGTTAAACTAGTGAAGTTAGGGTTTCGTACAAAAATTGTAAAGTGTTTAAGGAACTCAATTAAGGGGTGACAATGGGGTTGTGTGGAAAGAAGTATTGGGCTGCAGAAAAATAATGAAGTTACTCATGGATCAGTCAAGGAAATGATCTTGTTTAATATTTTCTTTAAGGACCTTGGCACAAAAAAGTAGGACTACTGGTGAAATTTGCTGAAGACATGAAGTTAGGAGGTATCACCAGCAAGAATTATCAGGATGTGACACAGGAGGGACAGGATGACCTTGAGGACAACAGTAGTAGAACTGGGATGAATTCTTCAGTGTAAAGTAAAAGATAATGCACTGGGGATTAATTCCAAGATCAACTGATATAAATTAGAAATAATATAGGAGGCAAGGGTACTTGCTAATTACAGGGTGTTTGAACCATCAGTATGGTATGGCTGTGAAAAAGGCAAATGCAATTATGTATCAGTCAAAGTATTTCTAGTAAAGGTAGGGGAATCTTAAAAGATATTTATAAGACCCTAAAAAGACCCCATCTAGAACACAGTGCACAAGTTTTGGGTATTGTGTTCAGAAAAGATTATGCAAATTGGAACATATGCAGGGAAGGGCTGCTGGGATGATCTGGGAATTGGCAAGCTTTGTGTCAGAGGAGACTAGACAAGCTTACCTTGATTAGCGCAAAAAAAAAAAAAAGCTGAAGGGGGATGTGATTATTTCCTTTAGATACATAAAAGCGCAACGCCAAGAAAGGAGAAGAGCTAAAATGAAATATTATATTGGCACAAGAACAAATAGGCATAAGTTGTCCATGAATTAATTTAGGCTGGAAATTAGAAGGCTTCCAGCCATCAGAGCATTGAGATTCTAGAACAGCCCCCCAGGGGAGTGAGGAGGCAAAGAGGTTAAGTTTAGGATAGAGCAGGAGCAGGCAATTATTTTGAGCATGGGGCCGCTTACTCAGTTTGGGCAAGGTGTCAAGGGCCACGTGGGTGCCCCGCCATTTTGGGACCAATGTCTTGGGGGCAGCAACAGAGGGACCCAGAGCGGCGCAGGCTGCCAGGGGTCTGTGGAGCTGGGTTGAGCTGCACCAGCAGGGAGAGCAGGGAGCTGGTCTGGCTCCACAGAGGCCCTGCCAGCTGGGACCCTGTACTCCTGCTGCCCTGCTCTGGGCCCCGCTGGTGCTGGCCCCAGGACACTGGTGTGGGCCCTGTGCACCCACTTACTCCCAGTGCCCCTCGCAGTACAGGCTGGGAGCAGGGCACAGCCCCGACTCCCTGCTCAGTGGCAGGGAACGACCTGGTGCTGAGTGCAGGGAAAAGTGGCCTCTCCCCTTCCCTGTGGCTGGCGCTCGCAGCCCACACAGAGCTGTCCTGAGCAGGCACTGGCAGGGCCCGGGGCGGAGGAGCAGCAGATGTTTGCAGCTGGCCCAGGTTCTAGGTAGCTGCTGACAACTTAAGAGCCCAGGCTGGGTGCCAGGGGCTTTGGCTGGGGGGGCAGGGGGCACAAGTAGGGCATCCTGCCATGTGCCCGCTGCCCTCTTTTGTTTTGAGCAGGCACAAGCAGCCCCACATGGGCTGTGAGCAGCTGCAGCATGGGGCACCAGGCAGTGTTTGCCACCATTGCCTCTGGGCTTCCCAGTGTGCAAGCTCCGGGCAGGCAGCTGCAGCCAACACTGCCCCGTGCAGCAAGCAGGGGGGCTGCAGCTGCTGTCACCATGGCACAGCCCCACAGGAGAGAGCCAGCACGGGGCCAAGGCTGGCAGCGGGGGTGGGTTACAAGCTGGTGCTGAGCATGGGGGCAGGGATGGGGAGCGGCCCCGTGGCCAGCATCCTGTGCTGCAGCCACTCACAGCCTGCATGGGGCTGCCTGTGCCTGCTCAGGACAGCCCCACATGGGCTGTGAGCAGCTGCAGCAGGGAGCACCGGTCACGGGGCAGGCAAGGGGCCGCTTTCCCCTGCAACACACACACACTTACCTGAGGTTCCTGCACTGGTGCAGCCCCTGGTCCCAGGCCAGAAGCCCCTGCTGGGTCTTCCAGCTGGGGCGGCGGGCAGGCTGGGTGGGCCTTGCTGTTGTGGGAGCCCACCGGGCTTCCCCTGGGTCCCACTGCTCCTGGTTCCTGTCATTTTTTACAAGAACCAAAGATGGAAAAATGTTAATTTTCAAATTTTTTAAGGGCCCCACAGACCAGATGGAATGGGATAGAGCCTGTTCAGTTTATGAAAAGGAATTATAGGGTGTGGTTGTCTGCACCAGAGGGATTAGACTGGCAAATCTAAAAAGTCCCTTTTAACACAGGGTTAATTTACCACCATTGTTCCCACTTTTCAGAGTAAAACTGAAGAACCTTATGGTGCCAGCAGTGATTACCAACACATTTACTTCACTTAAATGGTAGCATTGGTGGAAATTTAAGCAGAAAATACCTAACCAAGAGAAGGTCTGCATGTTTCATTCAGTCACCAGATAAGTGTCACACAAGAAATTGGGGCAATATGGTTTCAATTCACCTAGGACAGATGGCCCCTCACCCTGATCAGCGCTGTGGTGGGGGCTGTGTTGAAAAGGTGATGACTCGGGCAGAATGTCTACGCATGGCAAGGAGGACCCTTGTGTGCTAGTGCCAAATACACTGCTTATGTGCATTCAGTGCTCCTGAATCTCCATGTGGAAGAAGAAAAGGTGTAGTGAGCATTATTTCAGACCAAAGACAAGTATGGTGACTGTAGTCTTGCAGTCTTAGACAAATACTTGATGGGGATGGCTTAGGGATGATTCTGCCTTGAGCAGGGAGTTGGATTACATGACATCTTGAAGTTCCTTCCAACCCTACTATTTTGTGATTCTGTAATCTGCCTGCAGGATGTAGGGACTTCCGTTGCGCTCAGCCCACCTTTGTTCCATGAGTTCATGCATGAGTTGGAAGCAAATTCTGAGAGAGAATCTGGGACTGCTACTTGGGAACATCCCGTTACATAGAGGCTACTTGCATTAGTCCATGGTAAAATTAGAGAGACTGATAAGATTGGCCATGGATATGTGTGCTAAAGCTGCTTTGCTTATTAATGAGTTTTTGCTGTTGGTTTTAATTTGTTCATAGCATGTTAATATGCAAAGGAATTTAAGTACATATGAATGAAAAGACCTATTTATTAGTTATTTATTGTAATAAATAAATTAATACTAATAACGGGGCACTAACTTTCCTTTTTTTCTTACAGATAAAGACTACTTCCTGATTGTTATCCAGAATCCAACAGAATAAGATAATCCTAAATTAGTCTGTTTTCACCTTTCACTCAATATTTTTTTAATTTAATAGCCAAAAAATAAAGCATTAGTATTAATTCTATTGTGTTACCTTATTAATGCCTGGAAAAATGAACTTGAGGATTTTTGTTTGTTTACAAAGAGATAAAAGTGTCTCTAACTTTTTTTTTTATATATATATTTAAAATATATATGTGAAAGTCATTCCAAGGAAGAGTCTGAGGATTGGAATCAGGTACCTTGGGCAGTTGGGAATGCACAGATTTCTTTCAGTGGTTAAAAAGATAATATAATATAAACTCTAATTGTTCTAAAAAAATAAATTGTTGTATGGTTTACATATTCCTGTCACCTCTGTCTGAAATATGGTGGCTGTAAATATGAAACAAACTTGCTTTGTCTCTTATTTTGTTGTTTTTATGGTTTATTTTGCAAAGCTTTTGTGACATCAATTGAATAAAAATGTCACCAGTGATTATTTTTGTCATGTCTTGCTTCTGTCTTTTAAAGATTTTAATGGATTTTTTTTTTATCATTGGATTTCTTAATGCAAGCCTTCAAAAGGTGCAACATTTTTCTGTTGATCTTATAATTTCTATTAAGGACAGCTTAAAGTGAATTTGCTCTTTACTTCATAGATTTTATACACATTAGGGCTGGAAGGGACCTCACAAAATCATTGGGTCCAGCCCCCTGCCCAAGGGCAGGAAGTCTGCTGGGGTCAAATGATCCCAGCAAGGTAAGCATCCAATCATCCAAAGGCATCCAGAGTAGGTGCTTGCACCACTTCTCGGGGGTGTCTGTTCCAGACTTTGGGAACTCAGATAGTAAAGAAGTTACTCTGGTCTTCCCAGAGTTTGTGACTCTTAGACTTTGTCTTCCCTTAGGGTGCCCTGGTGAATAGATGTTCTCCCAGTTCCTGGCGCACACCCCTAATATATTTATAGGCTGCCACCGAGTCACCCCTGAGCCTTCACGTTTCCAGGCTGAAGAGTCTCATGTCTCTCAGCCTTTACTCATAAGACTTGTTCTCTTTTCCTCTGATCATGCGCATGGCTTTCCTCTGGACTCTCTCAAGCTTCTCCATATCCTTCCTAAAGTGCAGAGCCCAGAACTGGATGTAGTACTCCAACTGTGGCCTCACTAAGGCTGAGTACAAAGGGAGGGTGACTCCCTGGGTCTTACTTGACATGAATCGATAGATGCAAGCCAGGGTTTTGTTTGCTTTTCCAGCTGCAGGATTGCATTGGTGGCTCATGTTCATCTTGCGGTCAGTCATGACCCCCAAGTCCCTTTTGGTTGTGGTGCTAGAAAGTGTAGCACTGCTAAGCCTATAAGTGTGATATGGATTCCCCCCCACCCCCAAATTGGAGCACCTTGCATTTCTTCGTGTTGAATGCCATCAGGTTTTGGTCTGCCCACCTTGCAAGCCTGTCCAGGTTGGCCTGAACCGCCAACCTGTCCTGTAGTGTGACCATACTTCCCCATAGTTAGGTGGTGGTAGCAAATTTAGCCAGTTTATTTCTGATACCTGAGCCCAGATCATTGGTAAATATGTTAAAAAGTACTGATCCGAGTACAGAGCCCTGGGGGACATCACTGGTCACCATGCACCATTTTTGTACGATTCCATTGACTACCGCTCTCTGGGTCCAGCCACAGAGCCAGTTCCCCAGCCATCAGACTAAGGTTGAAGCTCCAGTTCCCCAGTTTAACTATGAGGACTTCATGGGAGACCAAGTCAAAGGCTTTTTTCAAGCCCAAGTAGATGTCTACCTCCACTCCTTTGTTCAGGTGACATGTCACCTGGTTGTAGAAGGAAATAAGGTTCATCAGGCAAGACATACCCACAATGAAGCCATGTTGCCTACTCTTCAGGATATTGCATTCCATTAGCTTGTTCTTAATGGTTTCTTTTTTTTTTTTTTCAATGTCTTTCCAGGGATTGAGGTCAAACTGATTGGCCTGTAGTTCCCTGGATCCTTCCTTCCTCCCTTTCTTGAAGATGGGCACCACACTGGCCCTCTTCCAATTCTCAGGAGCCTCACCCAAGTGCCACAAGTTCTTAAATATCCTTGCCAATGGCTGTGTTACGATGTCCACCAGTTCTTTTAGCACTCTTGGGTGCATGCTATCCAGACTAACTGATTTGTGGGTGTCCAGCCTCTCAAGGTGTTCCTTCATGAGGTCTTCACCAATGATGGGTGTGTGTTTGCCCATGTTCTGGCAATCCTGCATCTTGTTAGGCAGGGTGATCCCCTTGGGCTGGTGGAAAACTAATGCAAAGTAGTCATTAAGGACATTAGCTTTTTCCTGGGTGTCGGTTGTCAGCTGCCCCGTTTGGTTGTCCCTGCCGTAGCCAATTTGAGGTCAGTTTAGACCTGGGCTTTTCTAGTTTACTCCCTACAGGTGGGGCCAGTGCCAAATAAGCCTCCTTGTGCTGTTACGTGAATTCCAACCCTTGCAGGCTTCTCTTTTCAGATACAGGAGGTCTGAGTCCCCTACTTAGCCACAGGGGTTGCCCAGCCCTTTTGCTACCTTTCCTTTGGGCTGGGATGACTTATAGTTGCCTGTTGTTTCTGTTGATTTTTTTTTCCATATACTTTCCTCTAACCTGGGGATAAAGCAGAAAAAATACAAGTTACTTATTAAGAATTTTGCTTGAATAAGCACCCTATGGTTGCATGGATCAGAGTTGCTGTATCAATATAGTCTAGTACAGTGCTTCCCACACTTTTCCTCAGCGTGACCCCATTTATGACTCCACTTCTTCAGTATGACCCCATTTCCTCAGTATGGTCCCTCACTCCCAACCCATAGACCCCACCTACCCCCAGATGCCTCAAGGCCAGGGCCCCTGTAGCTCTCTGCCCCACCCCAGCAGTGCCAGAGCCCCGGCTGCTGCCAGTGGGAGGCAGAGGCTGCTGCATCCTGAGCGAAGACTGATGCCCAGCTGTCCCCGCCCTCACTCCCCCATGGGCACCACAGCCAGAGCTGAGCCCATGAAGGGGGGGGAGGATGTGGGCTGCCCTGCTGCCCAGCATATGCCCACCCTGACATGTCACCTTGGACCCCCTGCCCTCCTCCCCCATGTTGCCTGTGCTCTACCACCCCCTTAGCCCTTCCCCTACTCCCCTGCCCCCATAGACTTACCTGGAGAGAGCTGTGGGAGCTGCTCTCCACCGCTGCTTTTGGCTGGCACATGCATGTGCGCACACACATGCACATGACACCCCTGCTTCTGATTCCCCTCCCCTACTCCCTGCCCACCCCATGCCAAGCAGCCCCTTGCAGACTGGAATTATGCATTTTCCCGCATTTTTCTCTTTTAAAGGAGAAATCCATTATTTTCTGCTCTAAAGGGGAAAATCTGTGCTTTTCTGCAGCCAATAGAAAACCCCAGGTCCCTGTTTATCGTGGCCCCATTTGGGAACTGCTGGTCTAGCAGTCAGTCTTAACAGGCACCTATCTAAATGTTTGTTCAACCATTGATGTTTAAGAAAGAGTAAAAAAAAATTTTCTTCACTTTCCTAGTGATTCTCTTTTGCTATGAAAAAATAGGATGAATTGCTTCTGTGGTATTTTAATGTACACACAACTTCTGTTAATGGGTCTGGTTCTTCAACAATTTAGGCATGCTGTTGCATGTGCAAAATACATTTGTATAGGCAAGTTGGATTGTGGTGTCCTATAAATGCGAGGTTGAGATCCAATTGAAGTAATGGCCCACAATAATTACATGTGCTGTTTTGTATCTAACATGCTTCTCATTCTAAATATAGATGCCATGTGTCTTGTAAAACCTCATTTACCTGTTGTTGTTTTTTTATCTTAATCCCCTCTATTGTGAATTCACAGGCTACTGACATATAATATGCCCCTCAGTTTTGACCCCTTTCCTGTTCTTCTGTTACAGGAAGGCATAGGGCATCTGGGAGAAATTCTTTTAACTTTCTGTTGTTTGATTTTTATCCCTAACCAGTGAGAGTGTCTTAATATCTCCCATACAAAAGCCCATCCTTCCATCAGGCTTATAATCACAGTTTTGTGAGGATCTACTGTTGTGTCTCTAATTAACTAAAGTGATGAAAACAGAAACATTTTATGTGAGGTTTTGTGCCTTTATACGTAATGACCACTGGAAAAGATCTGGTACATTTCTCCATCTCCTGTTTTAATAATATTTGTGGCTAACAGCCATCTAAATGCTCTTTGTTTATAGTGCAATGGCAATCACAATATGCTAGAAGCTGGGCTTTATACATAGAAAAGCAGTTTCTGAAGACAGTTCACAGTACAGGAACTGCAGATGCCTTTTGTTCTTTAATGTTATTAAGTTACTAAGAATACCCATTTAGAAGTCATCTGTATTCTGTCTGTTATTGAGAGGGCCTTGTGTAATCTTGTGTTACAAACACCTAAATTCTACCACGCTGATTTAGCTCATAAAATGTTCTTCCTTCCTCCCCCAAAATACAACTATAGCTTGCAGTTGAATATAGTCCTTGATGTTCAGTAAATTAATGGTTATGTTCAACAATTAATATTTTTCACGGAATTTTTAATGCATTTTCTGAATGGCTCCATGACATTGGTGTCAACCTTGGACAGTCCAGCTCCTTCTCCCATCTCGTATGCTGGGGAGAAAAGGAGCTTGCCATTAGTTTCATCTTCTCTGCGGCCCAGGTCTTTCCAGTTGTTCTGTTCTCCAAGGCAAAGAGCTGTGCAGGCCGCACTTCAGGGTTTCTCTATTCCTAGGCTGCAAACAGGACTCTAGAGACATATATGTAGTAAAAGTGCCTTTTTCCACGCACAAGCATTCTTCAGTATGACCTCATTTCCTCAGTATGGTCCCTCACTCCCAACCCACAGTCCCTACCCACCCCAGCTTATTCAGGAAAGCTATGCTTTCTATTGCTGTAGGAGCACTCTATTCCAATGAAACATACTATACAAATAGCTTATAGTTTTGACTGGATAGCAGAATCTACATTAGGGGATTCTGCCAACCATATCAGGGATCACACCTTCCTTTCCTTTCCCAACTGAGTCAGCTATGCCATCAGAAGTCTGTATTGTAGATTATGCTAGCTGTAGCTTCTTAACCCTGTCCTGCTTGTTTGTGCAGTATATGGTTTCTAATCCAATTAATATCCCCTCACAGGGAGGGCAGACAAGTCCCAGCAAGGTGCAGAGATCCAGATCTGACTACAATTAAATTGTGGATTCAGCCACGAAGATGCCAAATTCTGTTGTATCTCAGAAAACTGCCAAATTTATATCTGCAAATTATGGCATCTCCAGGGATTAAAAGTCAGACAACTAAAGGGGCTTACACTTCTCAAAGCCTTTATCTTGAGGTTTTTTGCAGACTTGAGCAGGCATTAGTTTATACTTGACTCATGTTTTACATCAACTTTGCAAGCAGAAGGTGCAAAAAAACTTTATTTCAATGAAAACTGAGACTGTGAATGGTATAGTCAGCTGTCTTCTATATACTCCTGATGTACCAAACAATTTGCCTCCTAATTTTCAGTTCTACCCAAGATGTAATGGGTGCTCATTCAGTTAGTTCAGGAAACATATTCGCTAAGTAATGTTAAGAGTATTGCAGTCTGCAGATCTCAGTATCCCTCCTCTTAGACTGATTTCAAAGACATCATCAGTCAGTAGGTTCATATACACATTATTAAATTACATTGCAGATAGACATCATATAATTTCTGATATTAGGAGTAGCTCTATGAATTGCACTGCAATTTATTTTAATTTAATTTTCACGGCACAAAATGACTAAACAGATTAAAATCTGAATTTTGACAAAAGACAGAAAAAAATAACTGCAAGTGGTCATATACATGCTTTATGATTCATACCTAGAGAAGTGGAGATTATGACCTGTTTATGTGCTTTGGCCTTTGCTAGCTGTTGGCAACATGACTTCTGTGAACAATGAGGTATTTAATGCACTGTAAAGCATAGGAACTTAGTTTGGGCCAATCCCTTAACATAATTACCCCTTTGATTGTTTTAGTATTTTTTTAGACAGATGCAAGTAACCCTGTTGTGGAAGTAGAGGCACAGTCTCGCAAACGGATAAACATTTTCTGCAAGATGTTGAACGATTGGACTTGCAATGAAATTACATGGTCTAATCCTGCAAATGGTTGAATAGCTCTTAATACCCATTCAAGTTAATAGTTTGAAGTAACAGGGATTTAAAAAGTCACTTGGTGTGGATGGAGAGTAATAATCCAACTGCAGTCTATAGAAGGTTAATTCAGATTAAGGAAAGGTGTGAATTTAAAACTCAATAATGCCATGTGTAGAAACTTATTCTGAAATTAGAGCACCTTGTTCATATTTAGCTCATTGATTCCAATGATAGCTGTAAAGATTAGATTGGAAGTTGTTTCTTGGTATCTGAAGATAGAAAATAATTCTGTGCCTCCCATCAGCCGCCATCATGCAGGTAAAGAACACAACAGGGGATGGAAGTACTACATCATTTCCCAGCTTTGATGACAGTTCTTAGACAAGGGCTCTGCTGTTAAAAGTTAACATCGGCTGTAGAACAAGACAGATTGTCACAACAAAAATTAAATATTGTGATCCACCCCCCTTCTCTAGTTGAAGGGTAGTTAGTACAGCATAGGAAGGGCACCAAGGCAGTTTTAAACCACTAATGCACTGCCATGAACCCTGGGCTGCTTTGTGGCAGGCGAGTCCCCAGGCCTAAACTACAGCAATATTTAGGTTTCTAACCTATGCTACCACCAGGGGTTCCCAGCAGGCATTACGGCAACCTGCAGTGGCTGAGATGTGAGAAAGCCAATCAATCATTCATCCTCTTACCTGGGGAAGGAAGTAGCGTAGGAAATCCTAACAACTGGTCCATGCACAAGTGTTCTAACAGCATGGCTCTGCCTAGCAGTGTGATTATTTCACATGGGCATGGCTAACCCTTGTGTATATGCAGTTGTACTGGAATAGCCATTCTGATAGTGGTATGAACATGGCAGTTCCCTGAAACAGCAGATGCAATAACAATTTAAGGACAGTTAAACCAATGTAACACCACCTGCACTAGTGTGTTTTATCAAGATAGTCATATGGGCAGAAACCTCACTGTAGGCTCAGTCTACAGTACAGTGTTCTGTCAGCACAGCTGTTAGGGATGTGAGGTCTGATCCCTGACTGACTCAACTTGTGACAGCAGATGCCCCTGCATAGCTGTATATATACTTCCAAAACTGTACTTATCCCAGAATAGCTTAATTTTCCCAATAGGAGCAGCTGTCCTGTACCCATCCAAAGTGCATTTTTTGGCAGCATAGCTGGATCCAAACTACAGACTTGCCTGGTGTAGTACATTAGTGTTACTACACTGGTAAAGCACTTCCAGTGTAGACACAGCTCTAGAGGGACAAGACTTTAGGTGGCAATTAAGGATATTTCAACACAAACCAGCTTTAGAGTGGTAGCCTGATGCTGAAGTGGCATAAAGCCACTCTTAGGAAAGAAATAAGCCCCCTCAATTATGTAGAAAACAGCCTGATCCCTCCCTTCCTCTTTCCACCACTGTCTTTTTTGGTTCTAATCTGGTTCCCACAAAAGGCTCTGGAAATCTGTCACTGGCTTCAGGAAGAGCAGGATTGAGTCCTACACCACCACACTCCTAGCTCTTGAAACAGAGATGCAGAAAATGCTGTGGTTATTTTTACTGCATTAGCAATACAGTCTCATTTACTTTTGTTTCACTTATGCAAAATCGTCCTGGATAAGAAGCCAAGTTGTGTCTTCTGCCATGCATCTTTTAAACCCCTTGGTTTATCCAAATTTATATTAATTCTCCCAGTACAGTCAAGTGGAGGGAATTCCGTAGAATCACAATCCCAAGTTTTTCATCCAGATCTGCATAAACAGATTTTGAAGAAACCTGAGAGTGCATATTCAATCACAAGAAAACAAACTCCTTTGTAACAAAAGGGATGTAATTAGCAGGTGTACTCTGTAAAGAAATAAACTTCCCTGTGCCAGCAGAGCTTACAGTCACATTGCTTCCTTGATCCAAATCATTAGAGTTCTTTTCCTTTTCCGAGTTAAGTTTAGAGACAACCTCCAGTTTCAAAGCCTATCATTTATCCTCCTGATTGTCTATATCTTCACCTGTTTTCCTGTAACTCCCCTCCTCTCAACTTGGTAAACATGAACTTAATTACATTTACTTTCCATAATTTATGCTGTTAACTTGTTACATTTTTTTAAGCCAGTGAAAACACATTACAGCAGTTTTGTCTGTTTATATACAATTTCAAATTGTTTCCTCAGGAAGAAAAAAGCCCCGCTACAGTTGAAAGCATATTTTAAAATAGCGGTTTCCATGGAAATTTAATTTTAAAAGGTCACATTTTTACTAGTTTTAGGTTTTGTAAACTGGCCAAATTTGAGCAAGAACCCTTTAAACCTAAAGCTGAATGCTGAATAAAATTAACCAAAAGCCTCTTTATTCATTACCACTACATATGTATACAGAAAACACTTCCTGCACATTAAAAGTAAATAAGGCAAGGCAGCATAAATTTGCTTTTGTGGAAGCATATACTTAAAAGGAAAACTAAGTACAGTATTTCCTGAAAAAATGAAGCCATTTTTATTTTTAAATGAATAAGAAGCTACAGCCATAAATACCAGATTTGTAATCACATTGCTTTTTAAACTATTCAACACAGAAGGAGCTGTAAATTGAATAGGTAAAATAGGGAGCACAGCAGACTGATTAGTTCCTAAGTTAAGGAGGCAGCATGAATATACTAAATATCTTAACAGGTCAGTGTGCCTAGTTTTGTCTGCCTCAAGGGGTCCTCAAGCTTATTCATAGTCTGGACCACATCTCAGTAGAGATCTTCACAGGGACATGTCAGCTTCCATTCAGAATCATGTGCATTGCTGTGGCAACTACAGCAATTGCTTCAGCGAAAAAAGATTGCAACAATTAAGAGTATGTTTGGTCTGTAATTTTCCAAGGAAACAAAGGGAGTTATGAGTCTGTTGAACTCCAGCTCCCTTAGATTCCTATGGAAATCTCAGTCCAAATATGTTTTAGCTGTCTCCACAGAAAAAAAAACAGCATTACATCTCCACAGATTACCCTAAAATCACTGCATCAGTCAATAAATAATGCATTATGGCTTATTGGTCCATTGTCAGGTATCATCCTTGTCCTCATATTATTGCCTGGAAATTACTTTACTGTCAGTTTCAAAGGACTTCTCTATAGTTACATTATAACCTATTTCTAGAATTGCCAGTACCTGTAGTATCAACGTGCCAGTTAACAGCAGTAATACTCCAGGGCAAATCTGGGAGGGGTGCACCTCCACCAGTCCCTGAGTCCTGCTCCACTCCAAGATTGCCTGGCACCAGCATTTCTAGTCATGCAGCACTCAGGGAGTCAGTCACCTGCCTTCATGACTCATCTTCTCCCTAATCCCTTCTAAACTCTCCATCCAGCCCCTAGCCTACTAGTAAAGCTCCTAGTTTTGTTTTAGCTGAAGAAAAGTGTGTGGGGTTATGTGACGACACACCTCCCCCTCCACACACCCCTTTTCCAAATCCTAGATCCACCCATGACAGTACTTCTCTGGTGCTCTCTATCTGGTGACTTCAAAACACTTTAGAGCAGGGGCCTGCAATTATTTTGGGCACAGGGCTGCTTACTGAGTTTCAGCAAGCCATCGAGAGCCACATGACAGGCAGCCCAGGGCAGATTAATATTAATTTTCTAAATTTTTAGGGGCCCCACAAGCCAGATAGAATGGCCTGGTGGGCCGCATCCAGCCCCCAGGCCATGTTTTGCCCATCCCTGCCTTACAGCCCTTTGCAAATTAGCGGCATCATCAACTTCAAAAGCACCATCTGAGAAGGCTCTTACTGGCCTTACAAGTAAATAGTCTTATGGTGACTAGGCAAAAAAAAAGATCAGAAGAAAAAAGTATTACTCTCCCCCGCTTGGATATTTTGGACACTGGCCACCCCGGATGGGATCAGCATCGCTCTTATTGCTGATGGTCTGTTGCACTGGGGGCCTAGGACTGTGCAAAGTGGGGTGCAGAGGGGGAGGTGCACCACCACAGATCACACCACGCACATTTCCTCCAGCTACCTGGAAAGTAGAAGCTTTACTAAGATGCCTGGCGCCAAGGGCTCTACTGGAATGAGTTAAAAACAGTCTGCAGGTCTGCGGACTGGGAGCTTCGCTGGCAGGAGCCGCTAGGACAGCAGCACTGCGGAGCAAAGGCCGGTTGAGGGGTGCAACATCGAGGCCAGGACAAAGAAGGCCCCTAAGACCCACGGGATGGAGCGAGTGGGAGTCACTTCAGGGAGATGGTCATGATGGGCCGCGAGGTCAGGTGGCTCCCTCAGAGCTGCCCGGCTAGAAATGCAGGTGGCTTCAACCTCTGTGGGGAGCGGGGGGCGCCAGCGCACCAGAGCCCCGCGGGGCGCTACCACCCTCCCCGCGCCCCGCGGAGGGAGGGCAAGAGAAGCGGCGCCGCATCCCTTCGCCGGGCAGCTGCGGCGCTGCCACAGGGAGGGGCCCACTGGCCGCCCGGATCCCGGCCAGCTCCCCGCCCGCAGGCGGCCGAGGGAGGTGTCGGCCGAGCGCCGCCCGCGCCTCCCCTTTAAGGGCGGTTGCGGTGATGTCACTGCAGCTTGGTTCAGCCCCGCGAGCCGCCGCGCCGGAGCCAGACACGGGCCGAGCCGAGCCGCCGCGACCCCGAGCCCGAGCGGCCGCCATGCCTTCGGACCGGCCCTTCAAGCAGCGCCGGAGCTTCGGTGCGTGCGCGGGGGGCGCCGCCTTGGGGGGGCCCGGCGTGATGTCATCCCTGCCCCCCGGCCCGGCTGTGATGTCATCCCTGCCCCCCGCCCCTCCAGGCCAGACAGGGGGATCGGCCGGGGGCGGCAGGCGGGAGCGGCTCCTACCGCGGCTGTTCGTACCAGCCCCTGCGGCCGGAGGGGGCCGCGCCCTGGGCGCCGGGGACGGGCTTGCGCCCCTCGGAGCGACTGCCCTGGCTCCGCCGGGGGCCGTCCCGCAGCGCGGCAGTGGGTGGCGCAAGGACCGCGGCGGGAGGGGGGCCGGGGCTGCGGGGCGCTGGGCCTCGGGTCGGGCCGTGTCCCTCCAGGTGTCTCAGACGTGCCTGGTCCGCAGGGCCTGAGCGCGGCGCCTCGTCCAGGCAGAGCCGCGTCCCTCGTCCGTGAACCTTCCACTTCTGAAAAATTTCCCGTGCGGCCCCGCATGGGCGCGGCTGAACAGCGGGCGCAAGTCGTGTGGTGAGACCAGGTCCCTGGCTGCCACCGCTCGCCTTGCTGTGCCTCCTTTCCTGTTGGAAAAAGGGAGCTGCAACTCCTGCCCTAAGGAGGCAAACAAAATCTGCCTCTTCTTTCTAACAGCCCTGCTGATGCGCTGCTTGTTTAAAATATTCCGGAGGCCCAGAACTGCCTGGCTCAGGGCATTTTGTAATGATACATGCAGAACAAAACAAAAAGGCTGCAACCAGCCTCTGAAGGCAGGATTGGGTCAAGGCAGAAGGAAGAGTAGCAGGCTGAGTATGGCAAACATGTCATGTTTGAGAGCAGTGCCACTAATGAACTCCAGCCAGAGCTGCTGAAATTCTGCTTTCTTTCCATCTAGCTCTTCAGCCTTTTTCAGCTGGTGGTTGTCATTTTGCAGTCTGCAGAAGTTGTATTACCCCGCCCCCCCATGCAGTATCTGATGTACTTGTTTTTACAACACGGTCATGCTTGGCAGTCTCTACAGGATCTAGGCCCTTTCTGTGCTTGGCTTTCTGCATGTGAGCAGGCATGACTTTAGTATCCAAGATGTTATTAGTTTTGTTCAAAATTAAACTGCTGATCTGTTCCTCGGAACACAAGTCTCTCGGAGCTATGAATTTTTGTAATGGCTTCTATGGCTTCTTATCTGGAAGCCTTAGGGCCTTGGATACATGCCTGCTGGTGGGTGAGGGAGCAGTGAATCAAGGGTGAATATAAACAAACCAGGATAGCATGTGTGCTCAGCTGTCTTGTACATGGTTGGTCACTGCTGTATTTTATGCTCTTTCTCAACCACATATCAAAAGCTGATAAACTTCCTCAGAAAAAAAATGTTGGTTCCTTTAGCAAATGCCTGCTGTTAACATGTCAGAGGCAGCTGCTGCTTCTACAGAAATCATGGGACAGGCCCTCTCCGTTCAGTCAGCTCAGCCTTTCTGCAGGCCAAACCAAAAGGCTCCTGGTGTCTGAAAGAACACAGGATTAAAGTAGCTTAGGAGGGGCAAGGGGTAGGGTGGGGAGGGAGTCAGACCAGGCAGCTGCTGGTGCTGCTTGTTGTTGAGCTCTTTTCCACTTGCCCTTTTGCTCTCTCAGCTGACTGGCTGGCTGCGCCCTTTGCTGGAGGAGGGTTAGTGTCCCACACAACTGCATTGGTTCAGGCCTGAAATTGCTCTGTTGAAGAAAGTAAATACAGCATGTTTTCCTCTGCAACAACAGGGGCAGGAAGTGTTTGTTTACAGTGCAATGGGGAGGGCATTATGGAAAATACTTCCAGCCATGCGGGACTCCCAGTTTGTGTCCCTTTGAATGTCTCAAGGCTCTACAGAATTGGAACAGAACCAGCCAGAGAGCAGCAAGAGTCTGGAATACAGTTGTTTACTATGTGAGCAGAGCTTTCTGGTGTTTGGCACATAACTTGCTCTGTGCTTCCCCCTTGCTTGTTGATGCTGTTTGTGTCTTGGATTTATGTGTATTCTTGTAGAATACTCCACCACCCTCTCTGTGTCCAGCAATATACTTCTTCTCTACTCTGTGTTCTTAGGAAGATTTTGCCCAGGTCCAGAACACTTCTCTGGCAGTTCATCCCTGTCCTATTTGAAGATACCTTCTAGGGCAGATCAGATCTTTGTTAGTCAGGTCTGTTTCCAGCCAATGGGTTTCTTTTAACAAGACACTGACTGAGCCATAGTTAAAACCAGGCTATTTTTTCCAGCTTTGTAAATCCTTCTTGGAAGCCTGAAAACATAATTTAATTTGTCTGTTTTCCTTTTGGCCTGACTTGACTTGAGTTATGACTTGAGCAGAGCTGTACCTGCCAGTTACAGTGCTGACTTTGTCCCTTTTTATGGGCTTGATCCTGTATGCCCCGAGTTATTTGTGCACTTACAGCATTTGCAGGGTCAGGCCTGGAGAGCTATATCGTACATGGTGCTAATGAAAGGTGCCTGACAGCTCTGACATCTACAGCAGAGGTGCAATGTGGCAGCAGGAGCATGAGTTCCTCTTGTGGAGCTCCACTGACATGCTTCAATCCTGATCTGAAGGTGGACATTGCTTTATTTTGGGCCAAAGAGATTAAATATGCTCTTGGCCATTATTCAGGCCTTGACACCTCTGCCAAAGCAGCCAGAGGGGCTGCCAGCAGTAGTGGTCTTTGTGAAGTGGTTGCTTGGAGGAAGTTCTGAAATTAGCTCATTAAATTCGGACATTGAGCCAAGCAACTTGTGTTTTATTTCAGGGTGGTTGTGTTATGGTCAGTTGTATCCTTTTGGGATAAGGTCACAAGCTGTGAGAGGACATTGTGGGAGCCCAGCTGTACAAACCTGTTAACAATGACATGTTATTTCCTGGTGATGCCATTAAAGTTCCCCTCTGAACTGTGAAAGGAATGAACCCTTCAGGGTGGTTACTAATAGCACCTGGGACCACCAAGAAGCTGACTGTGCATTCACACTGGCTGAACTGTAGTGGACAGGCTGCCAGTGACTTCAGAACAGCTTGGTTAAAGGTGCACCAAGTCTAACAGCTCATCAAGCTAGCAGGGGTAAGGCCTGCTAGCTGCAATTGCCAATGATACAGAAGGGAGTGGTGGCCAGCATCACAGCCAGCTGCATCTGGAGCAGGAGTCAATTTGCACCTCTGGAGCAAGGGCTGTGGGCAGCCTTACCTGCTCTACCCTCACCCTGTGGCAGAAAAATTCAAGTCTTCCTGTAGTATAATGTTTGAAGTCGGCTTCTCTAGTCACATGTGCTGAGCAGCTCACTAGCTTGCAACAAAACAAAACAAAAGTGGCCTGATGTCCTTGTCACCTCTTAAGTTAAAGTGACACTCTCTATTGAAGAGTATCAACTTTCAATAACAAAAAGTTTCTCCTATGGGAAACCCACAAGGTGGTATCCATATACGAACAGATCAACCTTCCTTAGGCACTTCGCAGGCTGTCATGTGTTTCCATGCCACACCCATTTCTCTGAATCCCCCTTCTTATATTTGATAAAAAAAGTGACTGGATTCAGAAAGCACTTGCAGCCAAGACCGTCCTATGAGAGGATAACGAAGAGAAGATGCTGCTTGGTGAGTCTTCTGTTGTGGGCCTTGTATTTACCATGAGGAAACCTGTCTTGCAAGTAGCTCTTAGCCCACCCCAAAACACCTGAAAATCCATTCTCTTCATGTTTAGTGTTCAAGCCTACTCCAGAACAGTAGCATAGGAGACATCACTCATCAAATGTGAGTTGTCTCCTTGGAATGGACTTCTATGTTGCTTTCAGTTTAGACAGTGCATTGCATAACTCAGTACAGAATATTAAAACCAAGCTTGTTTACATAGATCTGATTTATATTAGTGACCGTGGGGGGCTTTAACATGCTTTTACAGTGTATAGTACAAGGTTGATATTAGCAAACTATGTTTCATAGTTTCTAGGGTCGGAAGGGACCTGAGCAGATCATCTAGTCCGACCCCCTGCCATGGCAGGAAAGAGTACTGGGGTCAAACAACCCCAGCAAGATGTGCATCTAACCTCCTCTTAAAAACCCCCAGGGTAGGAGCCTGTACCACTTCTCTTGGAAGTTGGTTCCAGACCCTAGCCATCCTGACCGTGAAGTAGCGCCTCCTGATATGTAACCTAAACCTACCCTCTGCCAGCTTGTAACCGTTATTCCTGGTCACTCCTGGTGGTGCTCGGGGGAACAGTGACTCCCCCAATGCCTGCTGATCCCCCCTGACTAGTTTATAACAGACCACAAGATCCCCTCTCAGCCTTCTCTTTTGGAGGCTGAACAGGTTCAGGTCCCGTAGCCCCTCCTCATAGGGCCTGCCTTGTTGTCCCCTGATCCTATGAGTGGCCTCCTCTGGACCCTCTCCATGCTGTCGAATGTTCAATGTTAGAAATGTGTTTGATGTTAGAAATGTGTTTAGTTTTTCTTGTACTCGCTTTCCAGCTAGACGTGCAATGTGAATATCAATTTTTGTGTGATAACAAAAGATGCAAACTGACTGCCAGGAAAATAGGCTGGACTATTTTGCATTTGTTGCTGGGAGGTGCTTGCAGCAGATAAAGTCTTGTCAAGCCAGTAAGGAATGGATGATCCACTGACTAGGATTCTGTTCCTGCTTCTGTGCGCTGGAGGATGTGTAGCCCCAGTCTTCTGCTTTGCTTTCTCCATCTGTAAAAGGAAGATAATGCTGTTCCCCCTCTGCAATATAAGTGGATCCCTAGATAAAAAGGGCAACAACTACAGCAATAATTGTCAGTTGTGAAGGAATTACTTGATGCCTTTTGTGCTTGATTGGAAATAGGCTGGGGATGCAGAAAAGAGTAGTCCGCATATGACCTTAAGGACAGGGTTTTTTTGTTTGTTTTTTAAAGCAGGAGTTCCCACATGGGCCTTGTACACAAATATGCCTGGCCACATGCATAAATCTACAATTGGAGTAGCTTAGCTCACTTTCACAGTAGTGGAAGTGTGAAGTCTTCACACATGGAGTTGAGCTTGTGAGTGCTTTCCTAGCCCTAGAAGTGATAGGACTTCTTTGTTCCCTGGAAGCTGCTGGGGTGGTGGGGTTTGTGTGCTACGACATGTTATGTCTTCGTTTCCTAGCTCTTAAGCAGCCTGTTTGGAAAAGTTTTCAGTTGGTTACAGGCTGCCTTGCAGAGCTGATGTTAAAGCTGTTACCATGGGGAACAAAGACTGAGGAACATGTCAACTTACAGCTGCAAAAGTCACTTGCAGAAAATAACCTTCTAGCATTTTGGAGGGTGGGAATCTTGCCATTCCTGTTCCAATGCAGCTGGAACAGTAATAAACACTGAGCAAAGGACCAGTTACTCTGCATCTGGAACATTTTTGTAACTCATCCAAATCCAGTGCAAGCACCGCGCAGAAAGCAGTGGCTCTTGCCAGCCCTGCCTAGTGAGACCCAGGGGGTTGTGCATTCAAGCTTGGCTCTGGGTGAGCCATCTGTCTTCTCATGCTGCAGTTCTTCCACATCTTGAGTCTTTCCCTTGTAGAGAGTAGAACAGTCATTTGCTACCCAGACTTACTCTATGATATCTCTTGTTATGGGGTGTTAAGGGTTCTGTCAAGAAGAATTAGCCCCTATTTTATTAACTGTATTTTAAAATGAAATGTGTTGTTAATCAACGAGCCAGTGGTTTCTATACCTATTGGAGTACACCACACCCATCCTTTTCCTAGCATTATCCTGGATGCCTTCAGCTCCTGCAGGCTGCCTGCCAACAGCTGAAATGAATTGAAGGGAAAGCTTATATTCTCAAATGCTGTGGGCCTGATCAGCTCCCTCAAACCAGTGGGAGTCTCATTTCACTGCCAGGAATCTGGTCCTGTGGCACCCCCACTATCGCAGCATCCCCCTCTTGCTCTCTTACTCTTTCTTCTCCCTCCTGACTCAAAGGGCAGCAGCAGCTTGTAAATTGTCTTTAAGCAAAGGGGCACGTGACTGTTTTTCCCTTGGTCTCCAGTTACTTATCTAGGTTAAGCTTCTACACGCAGGCGTGTGAAATGAAGCGGTAAACTTTATCCCTCCCCCCGCCACCCCAGCAGCTGTCACTGAGCCACAGCGTGGTGCAGGTCTGTGGGGTAGAGGGCAGATCCAGAATCCTTTTGCAGGTATGTCAATACTGGTAGCACACTTCTGTGATGCCTTCAGTCTGAAGTGACCCATAAGTGCTTTCTAGAGTTGGCTGTCTCCATTCCTTTTTTTTAATATGTACTGGAGTACACATTCATATCTATAAATTAGTTGTACACCTTTTGGTGGCCGAGGGGGGGCTAGTATGTGGGCACCTAATGCAGAATATGTTTGTGTACCAGTGCCTATGTGTTGTCTCCATGTAACCTGGTGAGAGGGATTATGGTAGCGTGGCAGCATGCATAGAAAGGTTATGTTGGTTTAAGTTTGGCTCACACAGCTTGTGTGGCTTGGCTTGCTACCCCCTTAGCGAAGCCATAAATGCAGATTTGTCAACCCCAAAGATTCAACTCTTTGAATTGTACTCAAAAAACGTTTTACAAAATTGGCTCAAAGCTTGTAGGATTTAAGAAAATTGGGGTGGGGCGGGGTCTTTTTTTCTTTGCTTGTTTGGGCAGAAAAAGCCCCGAGCACTCAAGCCACAAGAGGGCTGGAAACTTACATGGAAATTTACTTACTTAAAGCTGATGTTCCCAAGTCATCATTTGAATCCAGAAGTTGTGCCTTTAGAACACCACTGTATGACATGAACTTGGGGATAATATTGGCCAGTCACACTAGCAAAACATCATACCGCCCTGAAGCATTGCATGTCCTGTCAGTGCTGCAAACAGGAATTGCAGCATCACTATATATCCCTCCACCAGGTACCTTACATACAATGAGCTCCAACAGTCCAAGCCTCTGAGGAAGAGGGGAAAAAATATCCAGTGATCAAAACTTTATACTTTCTCGTAAGAGCATGTGCTTATCCCTGATGACTTGTGGATCATTTGGGGTTCAGAGAAAGTATAAAGTTTATTGTAAGGACCAGAGTAATTTTAATAAGGTGTTTAATAAGCTAAAATGCCCATATCTAGGCCTGCAGTATACTTCTCACTTATGTAGCAGTGAAGTCCACATGAGAGATTGACAAGCTCATCTGCCCTCTTTCTAAAAATTCAGCTTACTTTCCTGGATGTGGAATTCCATGCACCCAAACTTACCCTGACCCAAGGAAGACCAGCTCTTTGGAGGTTTGGACACAGGATGGTTTTCTGGTCCATAACTATGTGACTATTGGGTCATAAACAGGGGTGTGCTTCTGGTAGTTGGTAGGACGCTTGACCTTGAAAGACCAGGGTGTGATTACTGCATCAGTGTTTATTAGCATTCATCTGGGATGACCTGCATAACTTGCCCTTGGCTTCAGCATTCCTAGTACTGTACTCAGTCCAGAGCTGTGTTGAATAAAACCTGCCAAACCCCACTTTATTCCTTCCTTTCCCATAAAAAAAAAAATATATTCTCTGATAGTTCCCTGCTAAAGTGTCATCCCTTCTGCAACTATTTAAGCACAGCAAAAATATATCCCATTTTAGGCAAGAATCAGAAAGTGATCCTATTGCTGGTTGTAAATTAAGAGAATGTAGCTAGAGGGGTGGGAATTAGGGGGACTATGGGGCATGCAGCCCCACTCTCTACCAGCTGAATGGCTGCAAGTAGCTTGTAGTGCCATCTTCCTGAACAAAACAACTCTTGATACTATATGGGTCAGAGTGAGGAATGGTATTTGTTATTTTTCCATTACCACACCCTGCAAGAGCCTGGGTTTCTCCTTAAGGTCTGCCATCCATGCATTGACCCTCCATAGCTTGAAAGCTGGTAAGTTCATAGCTTGAAGAGGTATGGTAGGAGGGCACCCTGTCTGTCTAGTTGCCCTTGACCTAAACGTATCCTTCCAATCAGTGTTGATTCCCTAATGCACCTGCACTACAGGAAAACCCATTTCATTGTTTCCTTGTGTTCCCCACCCACTCAGTGTGCCTCTCTTTCCTATCCTTTGTAAGCTTCCTGTAGCAGGGACTGTTATCTTGCTGTGTTTGATGTTGTGCAAAGTGCTATACAGTCTGGGCTGGGGCTGCTGCTCTAATGCAGCTGACCAATTCTTACCTCCATAAGAGTTTGTCCTAAAATTTTCTTCCTACAGCCTCTTCTCTTCAGTTCTCTTGAATTGATTCACAGGTCTCCTCACTGCCATGGTTAATGTTGGGGGGATGGATTCATGTGAAGACCGGTCTCCAGGATACCACATTTTCTCTAAGTAGAGATGAACCATGTATCTCACTAGGAAATCTCTAGACATGCAGAGAGGAGGTGTATACAAGAGGGTACCAGACTTTACTTTTCCATGTAGGTACAGCACATGTGCTCTTGGATAGTGCCCTCTAGCACTGGTGAAGCTGAAGGATTCACCTTTGGTGGGAAGAAAACATGATGCTCATCTTGAGTTCTCTCAACAGAGAAGACATAGTGGTGCTATGGAAGTCTGTTTGCAGGGAACTTAAAAATAGCTCATTAACTTGGAGCAGTTTCTCAAGTTAGAGACGTCACCTCTGAGGCAGCTCTAGCTTAGATCAGTTAGCAGCTGAAGGGAAACAAACTTCTACCATTTTTGCTCTAATTCTCATTGCAAATTGGGCCCAAAATATTAACCATGCAACACACTCTGAAAGGAATTAGTGTAGTCTTCATCCCTTCTCCAGTCTAGACAGGTCAAGACTATTTAGCCATATGAATTTTATTGGGCTCAGTACAGGGGTAACTGGATAAAGTGAATGACCTGAGATAGGTGAGATTAGGTCTGATGGTCCCTCTGGCCTTAAACTACATTGAACCTATGAAAGAGAGGGACAGCAAGCACTTGCTTGCATTTTCGTTCAAGGAAGTGCTCGAAGACTGGATCTTGGTCACTTTTGTGTGTACATGGAGCACTTTGTACATCCTAGTCTAGGATTTCTTGGGGTTCCAAGGAAGTTGGCTGAGCTGTGTGGTGGTCTGTGCCCCTGGAGGTCCCTGCATACCACACAACTAGTATGAAACTAGGAGCTCCTTAAGCTTGCTAAGGAGCAAAAGGTCTGTTTTAAATTTCCTCTGCAACTTCTGTCATTCCAGGTTCTCTCAGCCTCCCATAGGGTTCCCCAGGCACCTGTTGTAGATCAAGGCCTCCTTACTTTACTCCAGGGCTCTAGCCCAGATATCTGTTGCTCCTGTTTTTCCCCAGCAGTGTTGCTCCAGGGAGAGACCCAGACTACAAGCCCTCCGAAAAGAAAAGCTTGTTGATCAGCCTTTCTCATGTTGCAAGCCTTGGCCATTTACGAGGAGCCTAGGCCAATCCACAAAACTGTGGCTAAACAAAAGGTCTCCAACCCTGTTTCTGAGGGACTGTAGTGCAAATGTGACAACTAGCTTAGTCAGCAAAGTAAAGGAAGCCATCAAACATAATTAAAGCACAGGGCCTGAAAGGAGATAAGGGTAGACCATACATGAAATAATCCAAATATACTATATCATAGCTTTATCTTACAATATTAGTGATTTATGCAACCAAATGTATTGGATGTTATTTTGCTATAATAAGATATATATATTTTTTTTGTTAAGAAGTTTAGATATTTTGTAAAAACAAAAACAGCCTTGTCAGAGAAGACCATAAACAAAAAGTAAAAAAAGAAACAAGCCAGTGTTGAGCAGCACTCCACAATGGGGGAGGAAGAGAGATTAAAAAACCCTCCCTCTTTCTTTCCCAAGGATATAAATCCCAACTAATTGACACCTTCCAAGTCTGCAAGAGATCTGGTTTAGTCCAGTTTCAAAAGTTTCAGTGGAACAAATTTAAATAAAACCAATCAGAGATCATTTATTAGAATTTTAGAACCAGCCATCTATAAACATTGGGCATAGGCTGGAGGGAGATTTGGAGAACTAAGAAAATTCAAGAAGGCCTGCTGCCAAATCCGTGTGCCACCCTTCTTCCACTACTCAAGTCTCCCCAGCCAATGTAGGTGAGAATCTATGCTGTGCTGTCACAGGTAGCCAGGTAGACTTCGGGATAAGTGTTTATGTATGTTTTCACATTTTAAAGTGCAAGCAAATAAAAGGTTGGGCTGTAAGCCTGTTTCTGCCTCTTATCAGTAGCCTACCCATAAGCTTATGTGTAATCTGGGTAACATGTGACATCTCCACATCTTTCTGTATTGGTTGCTGACTGTTGTGGCCCTTTTCGGTCCCAGTCTGGAAATTGGTCTGTGTACCAAGCGTGTACTAAAGCTAATCATCCTGCCCAATGTTTCTGATGCCAACTTAAGAGATGAATATAGAAAAATTGTAAAGAGGTTTACTTTTCCCCATATACGCAGGCCTGTTGTTTTAGACAATGGAACTAGACTGAGTACTTAAATATCATTTCTGTAATCCAACTTCCCATCTACCAGCCCAAAGCTGCTGCTTCTGGATTCCCTGTAGAGGAAGCCAAATAAACTGTTTGCTGAAATACAAGACCTTGGAAATTACTGCTTTTGTACAACCTTGCCAGTTTCTGGCACTGCCTAAAGCTGGTATCTTCCTTCTGGGATGCCCTGTGACTTACCAGCTTTGAAGCCGTCTGCAAACTTTGCTAAAAATCCTTAGCAGTTGAAGTGGCAGTTGGAGAAGAAATACGAAATACATTTTTCCTGGCTTATATCACATTACAAAAATATTCCTAGTTTCCAAGTGGCCCTTGCTATTAAGTGTCTTTTGGGAGAGTCAAGTAGCTCTTGTGTTTATCTTGTTGCTGTTTTGAGCTCGTATGCCATGGAAGTGGGGGGAGGCCCTGCTTATTAATTCTTATGTGGTGACCTCTCTTGTAAGCCAGGAGATAGCTTGTGTGCTCACTATATGAATACCTTAATAGCTGAAGGTCTCCAAATGGCCTCTGAACATAGATAGCATGCTTAATTCTCATCCTGTTTAAACCTGGAGGAGCCCCTGAGTTACAGGTGCCTAGGAGGCCATGTTGATTTCCCCTTCTGTGAGGTGACATGCAAGAGAATGAGTAACTGTACATAGCAATGTAAATGTTTCTGGTTCAGTTGTAAGCAAGCCAAAGAGATATGGTGCCTAGATGATATAACAGTGGAAGCAGCCTCATGTTTATTAACTAAAGTACAATTTATACATGCAGTGCCATCTGCCTGCAGAGGTATGTGATGCTTAATATTTGGGGGGTGGGGAGTGGTTATTTATATATATATAGTGGTAACCATCACAGACTAGTAGATGAATCCACTCTGCTCTCTGAAAGCTCACACACACACATCTGCTAACTGGATGTGTTTTACACAGTGCCCTGAGACGATCTGGTGAACTGTCAAGGGGCAGAACCCTGCCTTGAGCACATTCTATAGTAGGATATGGCAGCAGTCGGTGATACCCACCAGAGGGACAGGATGGGACCTAGATGATCTTCCAGTGTATCTAGGCCCTAGACTAGCGATGACTTCAGTAACTTAGTCTGTAATCAGCACTCTGAATTTGACCCCCAAGCAAATGAATTTCCAGTGAAGCTGGTGTAGCAGCAGGCACTTGGAATGGGCAGCAGTATGTAGCACTGGCTGAAGCTTGTGGCTGGCCTTGGTTGGGCAGCCCTTGATAGAGTATGCTATAAGATGGCAGCCTGCAGCAGAGAAGAAATTCTACCATCCCTTGGCCAGCTGCTTGTTCTGCACGTGTGTATGTCCCTCATCTCTGAGCACCTCCTGGCATTTAATGTATTTATTTCCAAGGCTGGGAAGAGCTACTATTCTTATTTTGTATATATGAGGATCTAAAGTACAGTGGGTTGGCTAAAGTCACAAAGCAAATGGAAGGAATTTGATTACTGTGGCAGGGCAGGGAAAAGAACCTGAATTTCCTATGGCTTAGGCTAGCACCTTAACCACAAGACCATCCTTTCCTCTGGGTGAGCTGTACACTGAGGGAAACCTTGGGATGTTGCTGCTACCTGACTCATGCAGAGCAGAAGTCAAGGTACCTCTTGGCAAAGGGAGGCCTTTGTCCCTTCTCCCTGTTCCAGATGGGAGTGAGAGCTGCAATTCCTGCCTGTTCCTTAGGACATTAGCTGCAGCAGGAGCAACACAAACATCACATGTTAAATGGGCAGCAGCTGCAATGATTTGTTTGGGGTTTTTTCCCCTTTTTTCTCTTTTTTTGGTGGGAGTGGGGCAGGGGCAGGAGTGGGGAGATTTCTAATTACACTAGTCTGGCATTGTTAAGAAGTTGGGGGGTGAGGATTATATTACTTATTTTAAGTAATACAGTGCAGATGTCAGTTTGCCATTACAGAATGTTTCCTGTTCTGCCCCTCTAATCTGTCTGCAGTTCATTTCAAAGGGGACTTTAATTTTGCTGAAATGGCCTACAGTTAGTTACCTGGGACTTTCTGCAAGTAATTGTCAGTGTCTTGCACTGAAATGAGGAGTGTCTAAGGGTGCGTCTCTACTGCAGGATGTAGTGGCGTGTAAAGGTGCCTGAGCCATGACAGCATGGGACTTCAGCAGGCTAATTCACACTTTTCAGTTGAGTAAATCAGCTCACACAGGGCTATGTCTACACAAGACATTCATTGTGCAGTAGATTAATTGACTGCACAGTAAACATTGCATGTTTACATGTGTGCCCCTATTAGGCTGGAGTAAACTAATTAACTTTGCAGCAGGATAGTACTATTAAATACAAGTCCTGTCCTGGTGTGAAGTTTTTTACTCTGCAGCAGAGCATATGTGGATGTTGATGCGGCTGGCTAGAGCATGAGCGTGCTGCTTGCCAGCTAGCCTAAAGCACCCTCATGCCCTAGCCAGCCCCTCTGCAGCACATTTTGCCAGGAGCAGCAGCTCTAAGCTAGCAAGCTGACCTCCCAGGCTCTCTGCTAGGTGGGGCTGCTCCAACCCAGCTCAATGTCCTGTGCTCACATGTAGATCATGCACCTGAGAGCAATAAATTCTGGTGCAATAAGCTCTGGAGTTTATTCATATACATTAATTTGCGTGTGAAGACAAGCCTGCAGAGCCCCAGGTTGCCATGGCTAAATGGTTTCAGTGCCCAAGCTAGTGTTGGTGTACCACAGTGGATGCACCATATGTATGGTCCCTGATGCAATACAGACAGTGCTCGGACTTACGACACAGTTGGTTCCTGAAAGCTGCATCTTAAGTTGAAATGTTGTAATTCAGAACCGATTTTTACCATAGAAAACAACGTTATAAATGGGGGACTGGTTCCTGAACCAAAGCCCGATACTCTGTTTTCACCAAAAATAACTCATAATGTTGTACTCAATCAATTATAGATGAATAATATAGCTACCTTAATGTATTTATATTGTAAATAGCAATCGCATTAATTTGGAAGGACTTCTTTGAGGTGACTTTGCTGGACTTTTTGAAGGGCTCTTGGTTGAACTTTTTGAAGGGCTCTTGGCTGGAGTCTTCTCAGGAGGCTTGGCTGCAGGTTTTTCTGGAGTCTTGTCTGCTTTCTTAAAGAAAGCATCCAAGGAAGCTTGGACAGATGTTTTCCAGGGAGATGGGCTATGCAGTGAACATGTTCACTGGCATGGCATTGCATGGGATCAAGCGTTGTAAAGTTGAAACTGACATCCAGAAAGTTGAAACAGGGTGTCAGTTTATAAATGGTGTGTGAAACATTGTAACTCAAAACATTGCAAGTTGAGGACTGCCTGTATTAGTTTTTGCACTGCCTGCTCTTACTCTTGTGGGAATCCTGTTAAGCAGGGCAGCAATAACTGGACCTTTCAGGAGTGCATTGTTGAACCAGAGAGGAACCCACTCCATGTCTGAGCACAGCTGTGCCTTTTTTGTGTAGGAATTTGGCACTGGTTTGCTGCAGGGGTTGTATGTATCTTGAGTGTTGTAATATCTGGATAAGCACAACTAGGTCAGTATTTGCATTTGTCTTTGGGTATAAAAGGGCTATTTTGCCTTGGGAGGATGCACTCATGATGCTGAAATAAAGTGAGACATCGTCATCTTATGGCACTTCCATCTTCCAGGAACTGCAGTATCTTTTAGAAGATCAGGCAGTGCATTATTTTGGCCCCCAAAACTTTATAAAAATCTACAAATTTGAAAATCATAAACACATAATGGAAGAATAACTATGTTGCCTTGTGCCAGCTTTGTGTTGCTTTATGTCTCAAGCTGGACTGTTTAACCTTCCCTGGGCTGCCTTTCTGTGGATAGAGCAGGTGATTTGCCCCATGTTTAGCTTCTGAATCTGATACAGAGTCCCAGCACTGGGGGCAGTCTTAGAGAACAGTATCCAGCTCTTTCCCTGTGTGGGGGCTGTACCTAGTGTGGTCCCCTCTATTCAGTGTTCTCAGACATGGATGGGAATTGGAGGGGTGCCCTGTGCCTGCTTTTGCTATAGAAATGACTTCTTTGTCATCACTTCTTATGGAAAAGCAAACCTGTGATAGTGCAAGATTGAAATGACTGGATGTACTAGAACGTCCCCTTTTACTCTTGGCTTTACTCCTCCCATAGTCCCCTGGCAGATATTTCATTTGTCTCATGCTATATGCAAATATTACATAATAAATCTTTAATGTGCTGACTGGTTATGTGTTCAAACTATCATAGGATACTTCTGCACCACAAAAATGTTGCCATTTCAATAAGCAACTTCTTTGTGGCTTATCCTCTTCATTCTTATCCAGCAATAAACTGGTTTAATATTTGGCATGCTATTTGTTGTGTGATACTTGCATAGAACATGTAACAAATTAACATCTGCCAGGGGCAGTAGTGAGTTTGGACATAAATTCTCTCTACCTGCAGTAGTGTTTGTAGCCACAAATCGATGATGGTGACCTGGGTGACTTTTTGATAGGGATTAAGGTTCCATACCAGATTGGCCTTTAAAAGCAAATGGGAAGATGGTAAGGACAACAAAAATGCTGTTGGCTATGGGCTTAATACCTGTCAGATCTGGAGAAACAGTGTATGCCTGCGAGCCAGAAAAGCCAGGACCAAAACTTTCAAAAACAGGTCCCCCAAAAATGGGGAGCTCTGCTGAGGTGAAAGAGCTGTCGAGTCCTGCGGTACTTTGGGAAGCCAGGCTAGTATTTATGGGGATTTTGGAGCAGAGCTTCATACTCCTAATTCTGAAAATCCCTGTGATTGTTCCCAAATATCTTTTGCCTTTTCTATAAGGCAAAGATGTCTCCCTGTTCTACAAATAGGCTAACACTTCCCCACCTCCAGGGTTTATTGTTGCAATAAAGTTCTGAGCTAAAAGGGGCTATGAAAGTGCTAAGCAATGATCTGTCCATTTGGAGCTTGTTGGGCTGGGTCACTGGGGCAAAAACTAGCAAAGTAGATCTAATGAACATTGTCTCCATCAGTACCATGTCTCTCTTCTCAGCAAAGCTCAACATGCATGGCTTAGGCTGAGTGCCCAGCTATACCCATTCAGACTTCTTCTCAAAACTCTTTATTCTCTTTCCTTCTCAGCCGATCGTTGTAAAGAGGTGCAGCAGATCCGAGAGCAGCATCCAAATAAAATCCCGGTAAGTGCTCCCCCTCCCTCTTGTATGGGTTTGTTTGAACTGCTCTTTCAGGGTTTCTGATAAATTGTATGCTGTTGGGCAGAACCCTAAGAGCCACTACCTGGGGTTGTGGTGCTTTGGCCCCTAAGCCAACCCAGTAAACTACATGAAGGTATGTTTCTTCCCATCCTCCCTTGTGCGTGTGAGCTGATCGGAATAACTCATTGCCTGATGCCACTTCTGCGTCTTGTTACAGCTCAGCATCTGCCTCCCCAAGGGGCAAGCAGTCAATTCGACCTCAACTACTTCAGTGGCAGTCCTGGATAAGAGTAAAACTGAAAAATGCCCAAGTTCATTTTTGCAGTTGCAGAGCAGTGAACAGGGGGCTACTGAGGACAAATTGGAGAATGTCTGTTTGCATTTAACTAATAGTCCTAGCGTGAATAATTCATTACACCCCTGTTTTTGCCTCAGTCTCTGAATGGACACAGCACATCCTAAAATCATGTCTGGGTAGCAGGATTCAGTGTGGATTCAGTGACATCAAACTTAAATGATGGCCAAAAGCCTCCACTGCCTTTAGGCTATCTAAACTTGATCCCATTGAATCATCTCACTGGCTTCCTACTAGCCTTCTATAAGACCGAGTTCTTAGGGTAGATGTTTTCTTCTGCTTCCTTTTCTCTTTGGTACGTGTAGCCTTGTTTTCCCCCAGCAGCATGTGTCCCCCTTGTTGGAGGAAAAATATTTACCTTGGAAAATGTCTGCTTTCTGCATGTCCCTAAAATGTGCCCAGGACTGGCATAGGCATTCATGATGCCTAAGCTGTAGGCAACCATTGGGATCATGGTATGTGCATAAGAGGCCTAGTCAGGTGCCTGATGAATGTGCTTATACAGAGTCCTGTGACCATCGCACCAATACCTTTTGATGTGTATACCTATGCAAGAGTATGGAAGAGTGGAGGCTGCCCTAGACCTACCGTCCCCCGCTTTAGAATCCAAAAGTTAGGCTGAGTCCAGACATTCAGTGCCGTGATGGCTATAGGTTCTGCCAAAGAGCAACATGTAAAACTGCTGCTAACTGCCTCATGCCTCAGTGAGGGCATGTGTCTACCAGGATGATGTCCCTTAGATTTTCTCCAAACAAGGAGTACCTACAAGGCAGTTGAGGGGCTAGGGTTTTGAGGTGACCTATATTCATCTGACTCTGGAGGCTGCAACATTGTGGTATTTTATAGGAGCTACCCCACCATGAGTAGCCCCACCACGTTGCCACCAGGACCTCCATTTGGATGTAGTTCACAGTCATACCCAGGACCTGAGCACATAACATACAAAGGTACAGGATCTAACTCAGTCTGCTTTTATAGAGGAGGCCTGTTGCTGATCTCTCACCTATGGAATGACTCTAAATATAAAATCGTAGAAAAGTGGGGCTGGAAGGGCACTTAGGAGGTCATCTAGTCAAGCAGGGTCATCTTTGTGCAAGCCATCTTGCACTATGTTAGTCTAACCTGTTCTTAAAGCTACGCAAACAACACCCTTGCATAACTACCAGGCACATTGCCCCCAAATGCCTAGAACACTTTAACATGCTGGAGATGAAGCAGGAAAACAAGGGCACTGTCAATTTCCTGTCACTGCAGTAACGAAAATAGTTTCTTAAAATACAGGTTTCCCTCGCCAACTATGGTTTTGCCAACCATGGTTTTGAGTATCCATGCTTAATATCTATATACCATTTTGGCTACCACAGTATACAGTTTTGAGTAACTAGTTTTCCATGGCTGTGCATCAGCCCACCGCCTGCGATTTCAAATCACTCAAGCTCTTGCTAGCCACCTGTGGCGCTCCCATCTCCTCACACACACTCAGTCACGCTGTTGACATCCAGTCGCAGGTGCTCCACATTTTTCTCCTAATTTCTTTGTGATTTTTGCATTTGGCCTTTAATCATGGCCTCTAAATGAATGAGTGGTGAAGGTCAGCAATTTGTGAAGAGGGCAAGGAAAGTGATGTCCTTTGAAACAAAATTGGAGTTGTTGGATCATCTAGTACATGGAGAGAGTGTGACAAATGTAGGGAGGCATTTGGTGGGAACGAATTCACTGTGAAAACCATTAAGAAAAGTGAGGCTACTATTAGGGTTAGTGTTGTGAGTGGTACACCGGGAAGTGCTAAAGTGACTTTTATGCCACGTGATCATAGCTTAGAAAAAATGGAAACAGCACTTAGCACCTGGATTGGAGCCCAGACACAGAAGAAAGTGCCTTTGAGCAGCCAAGTGATATGTGAGAAGGCAAAGCGAATTTACGACCACATCATCCAGAACTTGTGGGGGGGGGGGCCACACAAGTGAACGGACAAGTTTTCTAGCCAGCAAGGGGTGGTTTGAGAACTTTTAAAAGGAGACATGAATTCTACAATGTGAAGATTGTGGGGGATCAGCTTCAGCAGACCACATAGCTGCTTCCCAGTACCAGCCTGAGCTGAAAAAGCTGATTGAGGAAAAGGGTTATAAGCCAGAGCAGGTCTTTAACACTGATGAGATGGATTTGTGCTGGAAAAGAATGCCTTCCTGAACCTTCCTATTGAAGGAGGGGAGGTCTGCTCTGAGCTTCAAGGCAGTGAAGTACAGGATAAGGTGACTTTATGGTAAGGCCAATGCTCCTCTACAGGTCACACAACCCATGTGCTTTCAAAAATAAAAACAAGAACCACCTGCCCATCTTTTAGAGGTCCAACCACAAGGCATGGGTTACTGCCACTGTATTTATGGACTAGTTTAACAACTGTTTTGGCCATGAGGTGGAGCAGTACCTTACATCCAAGTCTTTGAACTTCAAAGTCCTACTGATATTGGGTAACGCTCCTGGCCACCCAGAGACAGTCCAGTTTGCACACTAATGTGGAAGTGACGATTCTCCCACCCAACACAACTTCCCTGTTACAACCACTGGACCAGGGTGTAATGAGTACATTCAAGAGCTATTACACCCAGTGCATTTTCAGCTGCATCGTGGAGGCGATGGAGTATGACCCAGCACTGACAGTGACACAGTGTTGGAAAAACTACAATATTTGTGACTGAATCACTAACATAAAGGAGTCATTGGATGAGCTGAAGCAGTCAACTATCAACACATTTTGGGGAAAACTTTGGAAGGAGGCTATCAATGAGTTACAAGGACTCCCCACAATAGAGACTGAGGTACGCTGCATTGTGGACCTTGCAGGAGATGTAGGTCCTCAATCCCCTCACATCCCACAAGTCAGTGAGGTGAAGGAACTACTCAAGTCCTATGCAGAGGAATTGACTGAGGAGGACCTGGGTGAGCTTATCAAATCCACCTCAAGTGATGACAAAGACGATGAGGATGAAGTGGTAGTGGTACTGTCAAAGCTGAATCTTGCCAACCTTAACAAGGTCATTCTAGTGGACAAGACTCTCTTAGACCTGGTGGTAGAGATGGGCCCCTTCATGGAAAGAAGCTTGATGTTTAAGCAAGGGCTGGAAGACCTCATGAAACCATACAGGGAGGTCCAGAAAGCTCATTCAAAAGAAAACGAAGCAGCCATCCATCATTAGTTTCTTTAAAAGACCCACTACTCAAGTGAACCTTTTTTATCCTATTAAAGGTAAATAAAAATTATTTTTATACACTGTATGTTCCGTTATTAATCCATATTCAAGTCCCTAACCTCATTTTCCCCATAAGCCTTTTGTGTTGTCAACCACGGGAACTCTCAGGAACTGAACGCCATGGTTGGCGAGGGAAACCTATACACTAGAGAACCCCGTTGTGGGGAAGTCACATTTGGTTCAGTTCCTGACTCCCTGTGCGACCTTGGTGTGAAATCACTGAATCTCTCTCTCCTTCAGCTCTAAACTATACAGTTCTATTCTCTTTGGCTTGGGTCCTTGCCATCCTCCCTGCTGTCGTAGCCAAGCACCTTCCCTCAATGGGAAATGCAGTAGACACCTGTTCGCTTGCACTCAGTACATAGGGACAGAAGGTAGTCCTAAGTGTGTGTATGGACAAAAGCTGTCTGGATGCACAGTGTCATTCTGCCTTTAGACACAGGAAAAATGTTTCTCTGTAGCACCTTTCACCAACGTCAATTAATTTCTTTCAGCAAATAAGTAAATGCTGACCATTGTAACAAACTATGAAACAGATTGCAGGGAGGCTAAATGACTTGCCCAGTGCTCCTCAGAGTGGCAGAGAGAGAGTCAGCATTAGCATCCAGGTAGCCAGACTGATCTGGTGGCCAGAAAAGAGACCAATAAACCTCTGCAGTTAAGAGAAGCTGTGGGAACTGGAAAAGCCAATCAGATTCCTGCCTACAGCAGCATTGTGGTAACATTAGTTTTCTTCTAATCCTTACAACCCCAACTAAGATGAGGGTCTCCCTTTCCTGAGGGTGGGAGCTATTTGACAGAGCAGATCAGAGTACATTTGCTCTAGCAAACCTTGTTGCTAAATGGAAAGAACTGACAATATAAGCCTATTTACAGAGAGGAGTTTTGTGTCCTTGCATGGTTAGGTTTATTTTAATACTGATTTTAAAGGTCTAATCAAACTAACCTGGGGTTCATATGGGCTGATTCCAGTTTCTCCTGCAGCCTAGCTAATGAAATGTGCTGTGTATTAGTTCTTTGCAGACATCCTGGAGTTGTGAGTGAAACAGCGCTATAAGGTGAGGGATCCCTGCAGCTCAGTCCAACTGAGCAGGATCCACAATTAGTTCATGATTCAGCTAAGCCCCTTGCAACAAGGGGTAAGCACTACCTGCCAAATGGTTTGCTTCCTTGAGGAGGCACTTGAGCTGAGCAAGTAGGATCAAACCCACAACCCCAGGAGATTCCCTTGTAGCTTTTTCTGTGATTACTACAAACCAAACTCTTTCACCAGCTACTACTGCAAGAAATTGCACTAGCTTGCTGGAGAGCTGGCTTGATCTTCTGTTCTTTCTCTGATGAATATCCTTTCACTTTGTAACTGGCAGAAGAACCATATGGAGTGCATTTGGTTTGACTCTTCATTTAAGGGAAGGCATTTCTCCCCTTCATGTTTTGCCAGGATTACCCAGTAGGCTTGGGAGGAATTGATGTGTCAGGTTCACTGATCTGATGAGGAGGTAGCTTCATATAGTGTCATCTGAGGGTCTAAGTTTGAATCAATGTTATAATGACATCACTGGCTGCTTGTACACACTACAGGGGATTACTTCAGTTTAGTTCTCCCTAAATTGAAGTGGTTGGTTTTTAAAAACATTGCTTCAATTTAGGGAGAATAAAACCAAAGTAAACCCCTGTGGCATGTACACAAGGGTCAGACCTGACCTATACCTGCCTCTCCAGTGACAGAGAGGGAGGAAGTCAAGCTGCCAGCAAGCTGAGTGGTCCCTGAGCTGCGGGGGGCCGGTGCTTCCCTCCGCAGCAGTGGCAGTGCCCCCCAGGCGGCACCTGCCTGCAGGCACCGCAGCTGCAGAGGGAAGCACCAGCCCCCCTGCAGCTGCAGAGGGAAGCATCAGGCCCCTGCACAGCTCAGACAGGCAAACAGGCTCTGGGAAGTGTGTGTGTGAGGGGGAGGGCAGAAATAAGGCTCACTGCGCTCTTCCCCCTCCCCACCTTAAGTGGAGCCTGCCTGCTGCCATAGGCTGCCAGCACAGCCCCTGAGCTGCACAAGGCATGGTGCTTTCCTCCGCGACTGTTGCACTTTGTTAGGTAGCAAATTAAAACACCTCAGAGGTGTTTTATTTTGCTACATCCCAAGTCATTTAAAGCACAATATGCCACCAATAGTGTAAACAGCAGTGCCATTAAAGCATAATATGCTGCTGACTGTACATAGAAATGTCATTAAAGCAAAAGGGCATTTAAACCAATTTAAAGGCCAATTTTGTGGCATGTACAAAGGTCCACAAAGGACAATGACATCCAAAAATTAATTGCTCTGTCTGAGGATATTCAAGCTCCCATGGTGCTTCCAATAGTCTTTCCTCCTCCAGGAAATGATCCTTCCCATGGCCCCAGTCCAAATTCTGATGAGACTAAATGCTGCCTGGCTTGTGAGACTTGAGAAGAAACCTGCTTTGAAGTGCCTTATTGGCAGAGGAGCACCTTTTCTTTGATCAGTCCAGTTCCACTCTGCCTGTCCATCTAGCCTGCTTCTCTGTCAAACCTCTAGTGATGTTCACCAGCCTCCTCCTTATTGCCACTTATTAACAGTAGTGCCCAGTCATTGTCCCTTCTCTGGTCCCAACCAGTGCTTTTTCATAGCTGTCTAAACACTCATTTCCTACTTTCCTGTCACCTTCCCCTCCCTCTGCTCTTCCCCCCCACTTTCCTTTCCATACCACACAATGCCCCCTCTCTTCCTTGGACTGGCCGTTCCTGCTGGGCTCTGAATGTATGTAAAACCCCTGCAGTCTCATAGCTGCTAAGAAGCCTGCCTGTGGCTGTCAAAGCGAGTCCATAGGACTCCTCTCCTGCTCCCCCAAGTACAGCTGGGTTTCAATAACTGATTTACTGCATGACACTAAAGGAGGTGCTAATGGGATGGAACAGCTCTCCTGCTGCCCCCAAAGCAATGTAATCCAGTCAAGTGCTGCTTTCCTACCAACTGTCCTGCCACCTGTGTAGTGAGTGTTCATGGTTAGCAGACTCTAAGGAAACATTAATGCATCTGAATGAGAGACTGTCCTTTCACCACTATTAAGATCCTATCTGCTTGGCCCCTACTGCAGAGAGGAGCGCTTTTCCCCTTTGCAAGGTATTTTTAGAAGGGGGGTTAACAGCTTTTTGGGTTTGTTTTTAAATGCCTCTAGCCACGTGAGCCCTCGTTGAGATCTTGTCAGATCTCAAAACCCAAGTATGGTCAGGCCTGCCCATTTTTACATAGAAGACTCAAGAGAACACCAAGCTTTTGCGTAGCATTCTCCCTGCTGAGCCCAACCTTATGTTTGGAATGAGGCTGTGCTTTGTTGAGAGATGCACTGTTTCAGAGGCCAGGCCAAGATCCTGCCCACATTGGCCCAGACTTTTAATTGGGCCTGAAGCTACCTTCCCATATTGCAGATTGTACTTTTGTGCCTGCAGCAGGGTGCAAGCACACTTCTACAGTTTTCTCAATTGTCATGAGCCCAGCTAACTTTTATTCTAATGGTGGATGTAGATCTGCTCCAGCAACCCCAGAGCCAGTCTGTGAGCATGTAGGGTTGCATTAGTGATGGTGCATTAATTCCATTATAATATATTGTTTGGGGCAGTTAGGAACTGCAGGGTCACTCTTGGATTGCTCTTGTTCCCCTAAAGCTATAACTCCTCATTGACCAATCTGAGCTTCAGACACCTGCTCTGCCATCCTGGATTCTGGACTTTTACTTTGAGGGGGTATTTGCTTTCTCCTTTCCAGAGCTAAATAGCACTGATGTGCAGCTGCCATAGTCCTTCCCACAGGCAGCTGCATTTTGGCAGTGGATAAAATAGTTTTTGTATAAATTGGTGGTTCTCAACCTTGTTACACTCAAGGCATCCCACAGAAAATGCCAGGTCTTTACTTTCACTCTATTTTTCCATAGTCAAAAAATAGAGCAATTATTCTGTTGCAAAGAACTCAGAAAGACCACAGCAGGACAGAGTGTTTCTGATGCTATGGATTCCTGTTTGAACTCCTTGGGTTTATCTTGTGAATCGCATGTAGGTATTTATACATCTAACCTTGTTTATCTTTGTGCAACACCTTTAACAAGATCTCAAGACACCCCAGGGTACCATGGTCAGTAATCTAATCACTAGTATAGACAAAGTGCTCTGAGATCTCCAGGATGAAAGACTCCCTATGTGTAAGGTAGCTTCATTTTTATTTTCCTCCTAGTTAGGGTTGTGGCAAGGCAGCAGGGGCGAATTACAGACAGATGGCTGGCTGGCTCTTATTTAGTGGCCTACAGGGAACTCCTTGTTCCAAGTTGTATTGGACTGTACTAGCCCTTGGTAACTGGCAGGGACTCTTTTGGGAGAACAGAATGGGTTTATTTTCCATCCAGCTGGAACTAGAAGTAGGTCCCAAGGGATGGGTCCAGTTACTTGCCCACTCCCCTGATTCATTGCCCTTATCCATAGGCTCTTCCCAGCTCATCAACCCCATGCCCTTTATACAGCTCTCTGTGCAATTCTCCCAGATTGCAAGCCTGTTCATGTGAAGCCTTGGAGGGGTTTGAAACTGAGCTGCAGTCTTCCAGCAGCAGGCAGGTTGGCTACTGTTGCCACCTCCCCAAGGAATGTGTGATATACAATCAGTGGAATGGAACATCAATACCAGTCCACTACAAACCAGACTGGGCCTAGCATCAGCAGAAGCCAGGGGGCTAGGAAGATGGAAATTTTCTTTCACTACTATAGACTGTCCCTCTAAACTAGGGTTTGGAGTTATCTAAGACAGATGCTGAAGGTACTGCCTATGCTCTCTTTGCCATGCTCTGGGATTCTGTCCAGTTCATTTTCTCCCACATTTAGTTGCGTTGTTATGGTAAGTCCCAGAAGTTCAGGACTTGGAAGCCTGTTGCACTACATCACAGGTCAGCAATAGTCTTGGGCCAAATGACAAAAAGCTCCACAACCTGGATTTCAAAGATGTTGGTGTGCCAGGGGCAGATGGTGGTGGAAACCCAAGGGGCCTGATCCTTGTGGCAGTGCAGCCCCAGCCCCTTCCCTGCCACGCTCCCCAAGGCACATATGCAGCAGCTACCAGCAACAAGTTGGGCCAGGGTTCTGGACCCCAGCACAGCTGATTGCAGCCTCGTGGTGGCTTGCTACAAGCAGCCTGCACTGTGACTGGATTGCCACCTCTGCATAGGGAGAGAGAGAGCTGCTCCAGGGACTGGCTGTCCCCCCTGGAGGGCTTCTTCAGCTAGTGGCTGCAGCAGCCTTCCAGTGCCCTTCTCCCCTGACCACAAGGCAGTGGTTGAGCAAAGGGGCAGAGCACCCACAAAAAATGGCAGGGGGAGAAAGAGGCAAGGGGGAAGCTTGCAACCACTTTCTCCCACAGAACAAAGGGAGAATGAAAAGTTACTATTCAAATAAATGCAACTCCCCCTACCCCAAATGCATGGCAGCAGCACACTAGGAGGGGAGGGAAAGACGAGGGAGAGCTGCTGCTGGCTGCTAGACATGAGCACTGCAAGACAGAGGGCATGGGGCATCCCCTGAGGGAAGCACATATAGTGGGCACATAACCCCCACTGCAAAGAAAAGGGAGCAAGGATGGCCTGCATGAATAGCCCAGGCTGCTTGCAGCAGGCAGCCACAAGCCTGCAACTGGTTGTGCTGGGGTCCAGAGCTCCAGCCCAGCTTGTTACTGGCAGCAGTTTCATAAGTTCCTGGGGGGAGCATGGTGGGGAGAGGGCTGGGGCTGCACTGCCGCTGGCCCTTTCCCCACCAAGTACCCTGAAACGCATTCAGCTGCCACAGTGAAGCTAGGCCAGGGCTCCAGACCCCACTGTACCAGTTGCAGCCTCCGAGGTGCCTGCCACATCCAGCCTGGGCTCTGGGCAGCTGCTGCGTGCTGCAAAGCCCAGGATGCTTGCCGGAGGGCTTGTAGCCTCCCTGCCACCTGCTGTGAGCAGCCTGTGTTCCATGGCCTGCAGCTGCCCAGAGCCCAGGCTGGGCGTGGCATACCAAGCAAAGTGGCCCCATGTGCCATGCTCAGGCCCACATACTGGGGTGTGCCAACCCCTGCATTAGATTTGCTATAGATATTGAGATAAATAGAATCCCTGCCCTGTAAAATCTAAAATGAGCCCGCTGCAGTAGGGATGCAAGAGGGAGATATGCATGCTTGTGTGTACATATAGAATAGCCTATGGAATGTACAGACCTGGATCTAAATCTATCCGCTCTGGAACCAGCCATGTTTTATTTGCCTCCCAGCCACCTGGCTCTATCAGCCCCTCAGTCAACCTAGGGAAATGGCAGCTGACTTCTTGCAACCAGATCCCTAGAAGTTATTGTCTGTCATGTAAAAAGACAGCCTATAAGCTCAAGGCACTTGCCAGCTGCTCCCCTAGCAGTCAGGCATCCTTCAGTCTGGTCTCTTTATAAATTGAAATGTCAGTCCCTATGGGATGGTAGTGTCTGATCATTAGAGATATCCGTCTTCATTATCATTAGACATAATTGAGGTGTAAGCTATAGTCAGGATGAACGGGAGAACGGAAGAAGAAAGATAATGCAGGTGGTCAGACACCGCAGAGCTCTGCTATTGTGCTCCAATCAATCAGGCTAACGCATGGATTACATATGCCTGAAAGACATGACACTGCTTGTGCTCATTTGCATTTCCCAGGATCCATAGCTAGAGCATCATCCATGCGTGGAGTCCTAGTTTATTCTGACTGCAATCTTCCAATCCCTTCTCCCTTGCAGCCAAAAACTTGTCTATCAAAGTGAAATGCAGATTCAGCAGGGAATGGAGAAGGAAAGAAGAACAGAGTGTAGGTAAGAGCAGCCATAGGAAAGGGCAATCCTTCAGAGTCCCCTCCCTTCCCAAGAAAGGTCTTGAGGAGAGAGGGGAAAAACTGCATTCAGCTGATGGCAAGGAAGCATCCTAGCTGCATGTTTCATTTTTCCCCACAGTAAATCAACCCGTTGCTATGTACTGCAGTTATACAGAGCCATCATGCCTATTTCCTCTAAAGAGGCTGAGTGGGGGGTCGCTCTCATCTGACCTTATACTGAGGAGTCCTTTGCCTCTTGCCGCATTCTGTTTGAGACCTTAGTAGCTGCACATGAAGTGGGTCTACAGTGAGACAGAAAGTGGTTTAATAGATCCCTGAGCATGGGAAAAGGGAGCTTCTTGAATAGTCAGCGAAGTGCTCATAGCCCATAACATCACCCTGCTAGACTCACTGCTTGGGAAAAGTCTTTGAAGGCCCAAAGGCCATTTGGGTACCAGCTGCCCTCAAAAGCCTCTGGGAACTTCTCCCTTAGTTACTTAGTGGGAGAGTTCATAATGTTGCAGCTTCTCAGCCAATTTGCAGTGGGCTGGCATTGGGGCAGAGCTAGTGCCTCCTACAGCTGTGCAACCTGTCCTCTTCAGCTGGGTGTTGCTGGATCATAGATTCATAGATTCATAGATGCTAGGGTCGGAAGGGACCTCAATAGATCATCGAGTCCGACCCCCTGCATAAGCAGGAAAGAGTGCTGGGCCTACATTACCCCAGCTAGATACACATCCAACCTTCTCTTGAATACCCCCAGGGTAGGGGAGAGCACCACCTCCCCTGGGAGCCTGTTCCAGACCCTGGCCACTCGAACTGTGAAGAAGTTCCTCCTAACATCCAATCTAAATCTGCTCTCCTCTAGCTTGTGGCCATTATTTCTTGTAACCCCCGGGGGCGCCTTGGTGAATAAATACTCACCAATTCCCTTCTGTGCCCCCCTGACGAACTTATAGGCAGCCACCAGGTCGCCTCTCAACCTTCTCTTGCGGAGGCTGAAAAGGTCCAGTTTCTCTAATCTCTCCTCGTAGGGCTTGGCCTGCAGGCCCTTAACCATACGAGTGGCCCTTCTCTGGACCCTCTCCAGGTTATCCGCATCCTTCTTGAGCAGAGGCACAGTGCTACATACTGGCATGCTTCATGCCCCCTACAGCTGGAACCTGGCCAAGACCTCCCTTTCCGGTTAACATTAGGAGAAGGGCAAGTGGCTCTGACTTTCTCAACCCTGGTCTAATATAATGCATGGACATGTGAAGAATAGGTCCAGGCAAGGGAAAGCCTCCATGCAAAGGCAGAGTTGTCCTGCACTGTCAGAAAGAGATGTGGAGCAATGCAAGTAGGGTCCCAAGGTCCAGCTCCAGTAGGGTCTTATACCAGGGGGCCTCTTTGGGGTCTGTATACTGGTGGCCCCACCCACCTGTTATAGGCCAACTGCCCACCTTCTTGCCTACCACACTTTGTTGTTAGTTGATTAATAGATGTAATTAAGTGGGAGGCTGCCTATTTTCTGCCCCAATGCCAGGGGGCGCTATTTGCCCTCTCTGGCACCAGGGTCCTCATGCTGCCATGGGTCTCCTATGAGGCCTCCTCCATCTTCTCATAGCCTCACCCAAACCACCAGTGTCAAACAGCAAACAAAACATAAGCCCCTGGGCTATAACTTACATTGAAGCTGCCTGGCTATAACATCATCCAAGCCAAACCTGGGGTGCTCCAGCCTCACCAGTATCAGAGGCTGTACCTGCAGGCAGGCCTCTCGCCCTTAGCTGCTGGCAGGGAACTGCCATCTTGGCCTCAGCCCTGGGATTTATATGCGAGCCGGCCCTGCCTCTTCCTGTCACCTGACCGGCTGGCAGGGCTTGAGCCTTCACCCCTACTTGACTGGCCGGCCATGACTGGAAGGTTCTGGACTTAAAGGGGCCACCCTGTCTCTTAGTAACAGGGTTAGGGTCCCCTGTTACAGGTCTGCAGAGTTCCAGGCTGTGCAGAGATGAGCTTGCCCAGTGCAACATGTGGGGTATCTTTGGGACCGCTGCTGTGCTTGGCTGAGTAGGATCTGGAGAACGCTGTTTTACTGAGAAGTTGCTGTAAAGGCCTGTTCTAAAGACTCCAGTGACTTCCTGTCCTAGCCATGCAGGAGGATTCAGTCAGGGTCTGCTCTAGATGATCTGTCTCGACTGACCTGACTCGGGACTGCAATGGCCTGTATCTTCTCAGGGCTGCTGTCTGGAGGCACTATCAGAAAAGCAGGCCAATAGGAAAGATCCAGGCAGCAGCAGAGGGCCCAGAGAGACTGTTTCCTAAAGGAGAGCTTGGGAAAGTGCCGTGGGGTGGGTCCTCAGCTGGTGGAAATCCTGATAGTGTCATCGACTCCAGTGGAGCTTTGGTGGTGTGTGCAAGCTGACAGTCAGCTCCCAGACAGGTGGTGCTTGTTCCTTGGCCATCTGAGGCAAGTCCGTGGAGATGCCCCTTGTTTTCCTGGGGAGAAGTGAATTCTGGAATCTGGCTCACCACACCAGTGACCATGAAGCTGTAGTTGGGGCTTGGTGAATCTTCGGCTGCTTGGACCTCTCGTCAGCCCCAGGGCCTAGGTCTGCATCCCAGTCAGTCTAGTTCTGAGTGGCTTAAATGGCAGGAATCCTCCCACAGCTGCCTTCAGGATCTTCTTTCCTATTGAATACAGTTCTCTCTTGATGCAGATACCGAGAGCTCCAGCCTGAATTTTTCTTTTGCTCAGCTTCATCCCCTCTTATTCTTAGTTACACTCAAACTCCTTTGGGCTTATATTGTACCTGATACAATGGGGGAATCCAAGAGCCTCATAAAGGAAGCAAAGCTCTGGAGCAGGCAGATCAGGAGCAACCCTCCCACTCCTGGTTCCTAGCTTGCACACGTGAGAGCTGCATGTGTTCTAGTGTGTGTGTTAGTGCAGGGAGAGCTGTGCCCTCTAGCCAGGTTCTGCTCGGTGGTGCCTTTACTGTCTGGGTCTGTGGTGTAGTAGTTTCTTCTTTGTGCTTCCCATTAGTCATCTTATCCAGCCTGGGTGTGTCATTCTGTCACAGTGAAGAGCACAGTACAACTTACACAGGCTCTCCTTCACATTGGCCAGGGCACTATTTGAGGCCCAGCCACAGGGGGAGGGAGCCAAGGCCCTTTCAACAACTTGCTGGAGCTCAGCCACCGGTTCCTGGAGATTCTTTCCACTTAACCATGTGCTGGGCTCAGTCTGCGTGGCCCACTGAGAACCAACCAGCCTGTCTGCTGTAGCGGTGCCAGCCTTGTGCAGAATGGTTATCATCTGCTTCATTTCCTAGGCTGCAGATCTGACAACAGGAACAGTAAAAGGGGATAAGGCCACTGTGCTCCTCGAGTTCTGTCAATCATCTTCACCAGCAATCGGGAAATAATTATAAAGTCATGACCGATATGTTGTTTGGTGGAATGGAAAATAAAGGTGAGGATGGGGCAGTGGCACAGAGCAATTGGGATCTGGGCTCTTTCCACCAAAATGTATTTCACTACAGGCAAATACCAAGTTCTGCATCTAGAATCAAGGAATACAGCGGGAAGCTGCAGAAAAAAAGGACAGTGTCCTATAACACAGTGACTCCAAAATGATTGAGCAACCGGTTGTACACTTACAAGAAGAGTTAATGTGATCTTTGGTGTGAAAATGGCAGTAGGCCAGGGACTTCTTTGTCTCTGTGTAAGGCTTTCTGAGACCTGTCATAGTACACTGTTTATTGTTGTGTCCACAGCGGTTATCCAAGAATTGCAGAGGGTGCAGAGAAGAGCCATGAAAATGATCAGGACTGAAGAAAATGATTCACAGGAAGTGACTGCTGTACAGTGCTCAGTCTCTTTACCTTCTGAAAGATTCAGTTGGGCATTGACTTGATCGTGTCATGGAAGTGCCTCTGAGGAGAAAATACATACTAAAGAGCTCTTAGATATAAAAGGTAGAATGAGCCAGCAGCTTCAAGTTCCAGCTTTTTATTCTCAAACTAGAAATAAGCCCCACCTCTTTAACTGTAAGGGCCATTAGCTACTCAAATATGAAAGGAAGTGATGGACTCAATATCTCCTGACATCTTTAAATTCGGCTTTAGCCAAGCACAAGTTATGCCTTGGGGTAACTAAAAACGAATGACTGGAACAAACGGGTCTTCAGATGAAAGGGTTATCAGGCCTGGTTCCTCCTAGCCTTAAGCTCTGTAAATCTAAAGGGACAAATCAAGACAGGTCAAACAGTAAGATAGTGTCATTTATATTTTTCTCTTTGAGATTGATGTTAATATTGAGCTAATGACATATCCTTACATGCTACAGAATTACGCAGCTAATGCATCAAGGGGAAGTAAACAGTGAGCATTGCATTTCAGATGATTAAAATAGCTAGTTTTTCAAAATAACAAAAAAATTCACAAAGTGGAGAGGGTTTGGGGAAGGCTCTGAGGTGAGATCAGTGTTTAGGGTTTGGAGCATGAGCAGTAAGTGTTTTCATATCCCCATTCCCGGCGGAATGTATTGAGTTATAATTGTAATGGGATACTTGCTCAGGTTATCTTAACTCTTTGCAACCATACTTCTTAGAGTCTTTATTTTGCACCATTCCTGTGTTTTGTGTTCAAGAGCTGTATTTAGAGTAGCCATGTCAGCGGTCAGTTCACATCTACACTAATAAAAATATACTGTTCAGCTTTCAGCTGTAATTTGTAGCACAGTGGGTGACCCAGTCCCTGAGCTTGAGCTTGATCAGAGTTTCCAGGGGCAGGTGTGTCTCATCTTGAAGGCTGGGCTGATTTGGACTCCTATCTCAAGTATGCTCTTTCTTTGTTTTTTCAAGAGCCAGAGGCGAAACTGTTCTGGAGGAATCTAGGAACAGCAGGCCCATTACTTCTGTTCCATTTTAAAATTAGCTAAAGAAATCAATTAGTGAACATGTTGTGGAGAACAAGGCTCCGCAGTTAAAGCCCAAACTGACAGTAACAGGGGAAACTATAAACTCATTAGCTGTTAGTAGCAACAGTTTTTAAAAGGCTGCCACAACCCAAAGCAAATACTCCAGTATTCTCTGATGTGACTTTAACAAAAGGATTCCTAACAAAATACTAGGCTGAAATGAAGCCTCATAGCAGGAGACAGTAAAGGGGAAGGAGTTGTTAGATGCTAAGGTGAATTTGCAGGGTGCCAGGTCCTCCCTTCTGTCCCAGTGATGGCAGGAGGAAAGGAGCCATGCTGACTATAGCAGGAGCTTCCAAGTAATTTCTGTTGGGTTTGAATAAACACTAGAGTGGTTTGGGCACTGCTGCAACATCATGTAGTACCTAAGAAACTTAGCAGCCTTTGCCAGCCTACATGGTCTGTGCTGGGGTGGGGCTGGAGAAGGGAGCCAACAAGGACATGCATACAATTGGCTTTGAGAGCACTTGGAAAAATTTCTGCTTCTCTCGGCTGTCTGATCTGTCTTCAGCTCCCAACCTGGCCTGGCCTGTCCATGCCAGATTCACTCATCTGTGCCCAGAAATGCTGTTTGCTTTTTGCCAGTTCATAACAGTTAGAAACCAGCCAGAAGGGAAAGGGCCTGGCTGGATAGAAAGGAGGCTTTTGTAGTGAACCTGTGTTTAGGATGCACTTGTCCTGGACCCTTCAAGGGATCACTGCTGTCCCTTGTTCCACTGAGGGTTTCAGCAGCAGGATCCTTGTGTATAGTTATGTTCCCTGCTTATGACATAATGCTGGGCATAGGCACTGCTTTCTGGCATTACTTGCCGATCCACACAACTTCCCCAGGGAGAGCACCTCTTTTGCTGCCCTTTCCCTAGCACTTCAGGCTGGTGTTGTTTGGAAGCAGATAGGTGTTTTCCAGATAAAGATCCTACTATATCCACCTTGGTTAAGGGTAGGGTTAAAATCCACACTTGACTCCTGGGCTGGTGCTTCCTGTGGGATATATTTTCCTTCATAAAAGCACAGGATACCACACAGCAGTTTCCTTGTTCTGCCTCTGCCAGCTGTGGAAGTTACCCTGTTTCATGGGTACTTTGAGGTTCAGTCTGCACCGTGGTGTTTTGCCATCAGAGCTTTTGAGCTCACACCCACAACTCCCTGGTGGTGGTAGAGCCCTCCTTTCCCTGACAGCTGCTCCCTTTCACATCAGCCAGCAAATGTGAGAAGATAGTCCTGCCTCACCTTCTGGCTAGCACGGTCCCTTCAAAAGCTGGCATCTTCCCAGAATGCACTCTGCACTCTGGCAGTATAGCTGCTGCATGGAGCTGACAGACATCTGTGCTGTGTGCTTGGGTGGTGGCAGCTGCTGTCGTCTGCCAGTGCGTGGTGAGCACAGTCCTGAACTGCTGAGGGGAGTGATGTAGGTTGGCGCCTCCCAGCCCATGTTCCTCCCTGTCCTACGCTCTTCTGTGCCCTAGATGGAAGCTTTCATATGCAGCCTGTGCCCCAGAACTTCCTGTGTATGCTGTGGATTGCAGTAATGCTGGAACAAATATTTTAACTGGACCAGTTGTGCATGTGCAAAATATAAAAAAGGACCAGATGCTCAAAGCAAGGATTGAACTACCTGTAAGTAACTACCAGGGAACAATAATGTGAAAGACTGGTATAAAGATGGATTTAAGTGGTAGCCTGCAAATTTAGGCTGCTTACAGACAGCACCCTTCTCCCCCTCTACCCCCCCCCCAAAAAAAAACAAAACCCCCAAACCCAGCATTTTAAACTTGGTGCTCCCTTGTGCAGAGCCCAGTGCATATCCAGTAGAGGCATCACATTAGTAGATGGACCTGACTCACCCAGTGTCTGTGTGGATTGGGCATGTTGGTGGAGCTTTTTTGTGCTTTTATCTAATAGCTGATTCAATCAACTTCATATAAAGCGGGGGCGGGCAATTATTTCGGGCAGAAGGCCACTTACCCAGTTTTGGGAGGCTGTCAAGGGCCGTATGGGTAGCCCTGCCCTTTGACAGGTGCCCCACCCTCTGGTCACCATCTTGGGATTGATGTCCCAGGGCCAGCACTGGTGGGCCCAAAGCAGGGCACAGGCTGGCAGGGGTCTGTGGAGCCAGGCTGGGCTGCAACAGCAGGGAAAGGGAGAAGGCCAACGTGGTGCCTATCTTCAAGAAAGGGAGGAAAGTGGATCTGGCAAACTAGAGGCCTATCAGCCTGACATCTATCCCAGGGAAGATCTTAGAAAAGTTTTTTAAAGAGGCCATCCGTAATGGACTGGCCAACGCCAACATCCTGAGGGATAGCCAGCACGGGTTTGTTGCAGGTAGGTCTTGCTTGACCAATCTCATTTCCTTTTATGACCAGGTGACCTATCACCTGGACAAGGGAGAAGAGATTGATGTCATATATCTTGACTTCAGAAAAGCCTTCCATCTGGTATCCCATGATCACCTCTTGGCGAAACTGGCCAACTGTGGCCTTGGGTCCACCATGATCCGCTGGCTGGGAAATTGGCTCCATGGTCAGACCCAGAGCGTAGTAATTGATGGCAGTCACTCATCATGGTGTCCTGTGACCAGTGGGGTCCCCCAAGTCTCTGTCCTTGGACCCATATTGTTCAACATCTTCATTAATGATGTGGACATTGGAGTCAGGAGCGGACTGGCCAAGTTTGCCGATGACACTAAACTGTGGGGCAAAGCATCCATGCCAGAAGACAGGGGGGTGATCCAGGCTGACCTGGACAGGCTCAGCAAGTGGGTGGATGAGAACCTGATGGTGTTTAACACTGAAAAATGCAAGGTTCTCCACCTTGGGAGGAAAAACCTGCAACATCCTTATAGGCTCGGCAGTGCTACGCTGGCTAGTACTATGGAAGAAAGGGACTTGGGGGTCATCATTGTCCACAAGATGAACATGAGCCTGCAATGCGATGCTGCAGCTAGTAAAGTGACCAAAATGCTGGCTTGCATCCATAGATGCTTCTCAAGCAAATCCCGGGATGTCATTCTCCCCTTGTACTTGGCCTTGGTGAGGCCGCAGCTGGAGTACGGCGTCCACAATTCAAAAAGGATGTGGAGAAGCTTGAGAGAGTCCAGAGAAGAGCCACATGCAGGATCAGAGGTCAGGAAAACAGACCTTACGATGACAGGCTGAGAGCCATAGGGCTCTTTAACCTGGAAAAGCGCAGGCTCAGGGGTGATCTGATGGCCACCTATAAGTTTATCAGGGGTGACCACCAGGATCTGGGGGAACGTTTGTCCACCAAAGCATCCCAAGGGATGACGAGGTCGAACGGTCACAAACTCCTGCAAGACCGTTTCAGGCTGGACATAAGGAAGAATTTCTTTACTGTCTGAGCCCCCAAGGTCTGGAACAGCCTGCCATTGGAGGTGGTTCAAGCACCTACATTGAACACCTTCAAGAGTAAATTGGATGCTTATCTTGCTGGGATCCTATGACCCCAGCTGAGTTCCTGCCCTTTGGGCGGGGGGCTGGACTCGATGATCTTCCGAAGTCCCTTCCAGCCCTAACGTCTATGAAATCTATGAAAACTCCCCAGCTGCCAGAGGTGCTGTTTGAGCACGGCTCTGGAACCCAGGGTGTTAATGCTGTTGCCACTGTCCCCTGCCCCTCCCCTCTGCTACCAATCTTGGTGGCCAAGACTCACTAAAAACTCTTATTTTGGCAGCAGGTAATGGAAGAAATGGGAGAGGGACAGGACAGGCATCAGTGTTAATTTCCTTGGTTCTGGCCTCAGGTTGAAACTGCAGCTCTAGAAGCCATGGGGATTAACACTGCCATGCAGGGGCTCCAGTAGCCACAGCATTGAAGCCCATGAGACAAATTTAGACCATGCTCCAGCCCATGAGCCAGATGATCTACTTCCATGGGCTAGATCGACTCTGCAGGGCCTATGTTTGAGACCCTTGCATTAGGCTATTTCTTGCTTGGCGATACATAGTCCTGTACCTGCAGAAAGGAATTTGGGACCATGGAGTCCAGCCCCTTGGAACTAGTCCTGCTCTTGCCCCATGACTCTCTTGGGAAGGCTGTTCTGGAGCTCCACCGTTCTGAAAGGCCTGGGACAACTGCAAGGAGTGTCCAGGTAAGAAACAGGGGTCCACACAGTCTCCCAAATTGGGGGGTGGCACACGCAGCTAGGTAGGGCCTTAAATGCCTATATACCAGTGCTCGTAGCATGGGGAATAAACAGGAAGAACTCACCCTCAGAATAGCCAGTTCAGACCCAGACATAATAGGGCTTACAGAAACTTGGTGGGCAGTTAGCATTAGGGGTTATAGGCTTTACAGGCAGGATAGAGAAGGAAAGAAAGGCGGGGGTGTGGCGCTGTATGTCAAGGAGCAATACACATTCTCTGCCAGCAAAATGGGGTCAGAGGGGCAAGCGGAAGTGCTCTGGGTCAAGATATAAGGGGGCCATGGGGAGAGGGATCTAACGGTGGGGGTCTTCTAGAGACCCCCCAACCAAGGGGAGCAGCTGGACCGGGAATTTTTGGGCCAGCTTGCAGAGGCACTTAAGGCAAGGGATGTAGTTGTCATGGGAGATTTAAATTACCCGGACATCTGCTGGGAGGAACAGTCAGCCAGGTCGGACTGTTCCAGGAGGTTCCTGGCCGAGATGCAGGACCTCCACTCAATTCAGGAGGTGCACAGTCCCACCAGAGGAAATGCCCTGTTGGACCTGGTCCTGGCCACAGGCGATGACCTGGTAAGGGGACTCCAGGTCCTTGACCACCTGGGTGATAGCGATCATCACTTGCTGGAATTCACCATCCAGCGCAGGGTGTCAAGGGCCTGCAGCAAGGCGGTAGCCCTAGACTTCAAGAGGGCCAACTTCCACGAGTTGAGATTAGTGGGAGAGGCACTGGGGTTCTCAAGGGCAGGGGAACTCTGTGCCCAAGGTGGGTGGTTGTTCCTTAAGGAGACGATACTCAGGCCCCAAGGGGTGACCATCCCAACAAAAAGCAAAGGGGGCAGGAGTGCCCGAAAGCCCCCCCGGCTCACCAAGGGCGTGTGGGAATGCCTGATTGCCAAAAAGGGGGGTGCTATCTCTAAAGAGGAGTATACCTCCTCTGCTGGGGCCTGTAGGGGGCCTGTCAGGAAAGCTAAGGCAGATGTAGAGCTAGGATTTGCATCCAAAATCAAAGATAACAAAAAGTCCTTTTTCAAATATATAGGGAGGATGAAGAAAGCACCAGGAAACGTGGGGCCCCTGCAAGATCCTCTGGGCAATCTGGTGGTCGTGCCAGAGGAGAAAGCGGAACTCTTTAACCAATTCTTCACCTCTGTTTTCTTGGGCAGGGACCGGGACTTCCCCACCGTGATGCAAGACAGACTCGAGGGGAACGCCTCCAGACCTCAGGTTGAGGATGACTGGGTTAGAGAGCTTCTGGAGGGGCTGGACGTGTTCAAATCAGCCAGTCCAGATGCTCTCCACCCCAGGGTGTTGAGGGAGCTAGCAGGGGTAATTGCAGGGCCCTTGGCACGGCTCTATGAGCGCTCGTGGTGCTTGGGCCAGGTGCCAGATGACTGGAAGATAGCTAATGTGGTCCCCATCTTCAAAAAAGGGAGGAGGGAGGACCCGGGCAACTATAGGCCTGTCAGTCTTACCTCTATCCTTGGGAAACTCTTTGAGAAGATCCTCAAGGAGCACATCTGTGATGGGCCGGCTTCAGAGATGATGCTTAAGGGCAACCAGCACGGTTTCATCAGGGGCAGGTCTTGTCAGACCAACCTGATTGCCTTTTATGATCAGGTCACAAAGGCAATGGATGCAGGTGTTGCCGTGGATGTACTCTTTCTGGACTTCAGCCAGGCCTTTGACACCATCTCCCACCCCATCCTTATTAAAAAATTGGGCAACTGTGGCATTGATGCCTGCACAGCCAGATGGATTGCAGATTGGCTGAAGGGTCGTACTCAGAGGGTGGTGGTGGACGGGTCATGTTCGACTTGGGGGGAAGTGGGCAGTGGAGTCCCCCAGGGCTCGGTCCTTGGGCCCGTGCTGTTCAATTTCTTTATCAGTGATTTGGACGACGGGGTAAAATGCAACCTGTTTAAATTCGCTGATGATACCAAAATTTGGGGTGAGGTGAGCACACTAGTAGGGAGGGAAAGACTGCAGCAAGACTTGGATAGGTTACGGGGTGGGCTAGCAAAAACAGGATGCGCTTCAATACTGACAAGTGCAGGGTCTGCACTTGGGCAGTAGTAACCAGCAGCACACTTATAGAATGGGAAACTCCCTTCTTGAGAGCACGGAGGCAGAAAGGGATCTTGGAGTCATTACTGACTCCAAGATGAACATGGGCCGACAATGTGAGGTCACAGTTGTCAGGGCTAACTGCACAAGTGCATCTCTAGCAGGGACAAGGAGGTGATCCTCCCCCTCTCTGCAACACTGGTCAGGCCACAGCTGGAGTACTGTGTCCAGTTCTGTGCACCCAACTTCAGGAGAGATGTGGACAACATTGAGAGGGTCCAGAGGAGAGCCACCCGAATGATCCGGGGACTACAGGGCAGACCCTACAATGAGAGACTGCGGGACCTGAACCTGTTCAGCCTTCACAAGAGAAGACTGAGGGGGGACCTGGTGACTGTCTATAAACTCACTAGGGGGACCGGAAGGGTTTGGGAGAGACCTTGTTTCCCCTAGTGCCCCCTGGCATAACAAGGAAAAACGGCCACAAGTTGTTGGAGAGTAGGTTTAGTTAGATTAGACATCCGTAAGAACTACTTCACAGTCAGGGTGGCTAGGATCTGGAAACAACTTTCAAGGGAAGTGGTGCTGGCTCCTACCCTGGGGGTCTTTAAGAGGAGGCTTGATGCCTACCTAGCTGGGATCATTTGAGCCCAGTTTTTCTCCTGCCCAGGCAGGGGGTCGGACTTGAAGATCTACAAGGTCCCTTCAACCCTACTTCTATGATTCTATGATAAATAATTCATAGCATGGCAGTGGCACTAGAGAAGCCAAAGGATATGAATGCCTGGAGTGTCTGGCAGATTTTGCCTTTTCTAATAGAATCCAGAGTTGGCTTTGACTGCAAATGTGCTTGCGCAAAGCTCCCATTCAATTCCCAGCCTACTGGGAAGAATGGAGAGAGTTCCCATTGTGCTACTACATGGCTCCCACCCTGAGCATGAAATAATGGTTGCTTTGTGCCCAGGGTAGGCCAGACCTTTAAGACGGCTGTTTAACTCTTTGCATACGAAGCCAACTTATATAGCTTTGACGAGTATCATTTTGTAAACTGGTGTGTGGACTGTCTCTTTGTCTGGCCTGTTTGTTGATGGGGTGTATTTAGGGGATATTTCTTACCTGCCATAGAACAGCTGGAAGTAAACAAATGGCACTGTCTTCTGAGGAGCTGTACATGACAGAGCAGGTCTGACTTGTTGGATTTAGACAGTCCTGTGTAGCTGTGAATTTGATTCCAGGTGACTAGACTGTGATGTGCACATCTGTATTTGTTGGGCAGTGGAGAGTAGTGGAGGTTGCAGTGGACAGGTGGGTGTAATTCCAGTGGCAACTCACAGGGTTTGAGAAGAGAACAGCTGTAGGGCCCTTGGTATAGCTGCAACTGTCAAAAACCAGATACAGCTCACAGACCTTGTGCTTTGGAAGTGGAGCCCAACCAGGCCCATTCCCAGAACCTGACTGTTACCTGTTCTGAGTGACTACCTTCCCCAACCACTTCCTTTCCTGAAAATACCGGTCTTAACCTTGGTGCAGCCCAGCAAACACATAGGGCTGCCCTACCCCCAGGACTTTCTATCCACACATTTGCTCTGAAGTTGCAATAAGGGTTTCAGGCCTCATGAATTTACAGATCTGTACTTGAAGTTTGTGACTTGCCAAGCAAGTGTTTTTGCTTTGGCCCCTGGGTTTTCCTCCTGCTCCTACATCAACCAGTTTTCTGTATTTTACTCAGTCCTTTCCTTGTTCTTTAGGTGTTGGGATCCTTAGGGGGATTTGCTACTTATTTTTTCCGTTCCTACCTTTTTTTGTAATTCTCCTGCTGAGTGCCTAGAACTGAATACATTGCAATGCCTGCTGCTATTGTGACATTGTAAACAGCTCTGATTAAGGATGCAAGATTGCCATCAGGTTTCCCCAGTCTCTGCTGATCATAGGAACACATGGCTTATTACATCTACTAGTGCCCTTTTATCCCAAAGGAGGACAGAGCACTCTGCACTTTGCTAGCCTCATCCACAGCTGAGCTGTAGCTGTTTCTAGGGTAGGACACGGGGCATTACCGCACTCTCCTTGCTGTTCTATAAGCCAAGCACCTTGTTATTTATGCAAGTCTTGACTCAGTGACTCAGTTGTATTTGGACTTCCATCTGAACAGTCCACTGAAGACATTGCAGGGGCAGAAGAGCTGGCAGCAAGCTGCTTTTCCTGAGAGCTGCGGAGAGGTGGGCATGTTGGTCCCTTCCTGGCCAGTCCTGAGCAGCAGTGAGACCACGTTGCTCTGCAGGGAGAGACATCATGCCAGCCTGGGCAGGGATTGTCTGTGCTCAGACATTCCACCACTCTGCCTTTCAGTTTAGAATGCATTTTTACAAAAAGCTTTCTGCGTGCTGCAGCTTTATTCTTCTGACTGCAGTGACCAGCCGCTGGTTTGGGTGCTGCCTGCATCCCACAGACACTGTCTATGTGGTGTCTCTTTGGTTCTGTTATTGCTCTACAATGAGTCACTCAGACCAAAGGCCTGTGGGAGCTCCAAGTCCTGCAAGCTCAAGAACAAAACCTTGGCAAGGGAAGCTTGCTGACTGAAAGACTCCTTTGTTGTGCCTGGAGCATCAAGCCATGGCACAAAGGGAGCTGATTCTCTTGCAGCTTTAAAAGGGTTAATGCCTGCAACTCAGACATTTTGCTAATGATGGGGGGTGGCATCACCTGTCCTGGCCTGACTGCCGGGTTTTCTTTTGCCAGGTCATCATTGAGAGATACAAGGGGGAGAAGCAACTGCCTGTCCTGGATAAGACCAAATTCCTTGTCCCCGACCATGTCAATATGAGTGAATTGGTAAAAATTATCCGGTGAGTGAAGCGTCCCAGGAACAACATGCCATGAGCCAGCCTTCGACTGTGTGCCAAGGGAACTGCAGGCTCTGAGCAGGTGGGACCATGGCCTGGCTGTTACCCTGGGACACAAGGGGGTGGTCTTAAGGAGGGGTAAGTGGCCCTAAGGGTGGTATTCTTGGAGACCAGACTTGGATACTCCTTTGTCTTCTATGCAGGCAGGGACACAAGTATTTCTTACCTGTCATAGAACAGCTGGAATTAAACAGGTGTCATTGGCTTCTGAGGAGCTGTACATGACAGAGCAGGTGTGACCTACTGGATTTAGACAGTCCTGTCTAGCTGTGAATTTGATTCCAGGTGGCTAGACCATGATGTGCACATATGTACTTGTTGGGCAGTGGAGAGGAGGTTGCAGTGGAAGGGTGGGTGTAATTCTAGTGGCAGCTTAGAAGGAGGACAGACCACTCTGCACTTTGCTAGCCTCACCCAGCCAGTTTGTCTTGGGGGCTACCATACAGCATACCCTCCCTGCTTACTGTGTTTATGGCCCAGGGATCAGCCCCTGTCGGAGGGGAAAGCAGAGGGAGTGCCCCAGATCTCAGAGGGCACTAATTCTAAAGCCAGGATTTGAACTTAGGAGTTCCCAGCTTTGTTCCAGAGCTCAAACCACTGCACCCGGCCTGGCTCAAGACCATAGCTTTGAGACTGTAGCAGCCATTTGCTCTACATTGAGCAGATGGGTGTGCTCCTGGCAGTGCTGCTGACCTACCTAGTTCAGGGGTGCCCTGGGGAGGAAAGGCAGTGTGCCAGGGAGGGCTGGAGCATCTATTTCAGTAGGCAGAAAATGTTCCACTATCAGGAGCTCTGGGAAGCCAAGAGGTCTGAGTCCATCTCCTGTCCCTTTCTCCAGGGGCTCAGACCAGGAGAGAGTTCTGCCTAAGAGAAGAGCAGAGGCCTTCCTTCACTCTGCCATGGACAGCAGTGCTGGGGTAGCCCATTGAACAGGGGGGAGAGTTTTGAAGTCCTGTCAAGCACATGGGTACAAAAGCATCTGAGCACAGCTCCACACTTGTGTTGAAGTCCAGGGATGGCCACATCAGCACAGGAGCTCTGCTAGGAGGTGGCCCTAGCTGGGCAGGAGTGTGCCCAACTTAGCTTCTGTTCTCAAGAGCAGATGCTAGCAGGATTGCCAAGGTCTGGTCCCTGTTCAGCATGTGGGGGCTTCTTGGCCACCCAGGTCCCTTGTGGGGGGTGCTGCTAGGCACTTCCTTTGCCAGTCCTAGGCTGGTCTAACCACCCTTCCTCCTCTGTCACCTTCAGGCGCCGCTTGCAGCTGAACCCAACCCAGGCATTCTTCCTCTTGGTGAACCAGCACAGCATGGTGAGCGTCTCCACCCCCATCTCAGAGATCTATGAGCAGGAGAAGGATGAAGATGGCTTCCTCTACATGGTCTATGCTTCGCAGGAGACTTTTGGCTACTGAGACCCAGAGAGAGACAGCACTTGGGGACAAACCAAGACTGTTGCACACAGGCCCTTTCCTAGGACAATGCAGCCAGAGGCTCATGGCAGGGGAGCCCCCATCCCACCTGCACCTGGAACACGACTGATGAAGCTAGTTCAGCACATTTGACTTGAGCGCCCCCGCCCTTTGTGTAGATTAGTCCCCATTCCCCACATGCTGCACCAGCCGCGCGTCTCCCCATCCCACTCCCCATTGTGAACTGCAGCTGCTCTTAGTGTGCTCTGTAAGTTTGTGCGTGTGTGTGTGTGTGTGTATGCATTTTCTTAGCCTAATGCCAAAATGGTTGGGCTGGTGGCAGGAAGAGGGGAGAGGGTGCTGCCTCCTTGGCCTTCAGCACAGGGAGGGGGTCATCCTCCGAGACTAATAAAGGGCAGGCAGTCTGCAAAAACAAACAATATCATTGCTCTTTGAGTTCTAATGTTAATTACACGCATATCAAATTCTTGGTGCTACCGAGTAGATGTAGGCATCTCTATAGGACTGTGGATAATGTATATCCTTTAGATTTATTTTATTATTAATTTGTTTTGGAACTGGGAGAGGGGGTAATTTTGCCTGTATCATGTAGATAAATAAACTGAGCTTCTTTGCACTTTAAAGCATAGTAGATACGAGAGCGGAGTTACCCTAATTTATATAGTTCTGACATATACAGCACTGCTTCTCTGTCAACATTTGTACCTTGGTTTCTTGTGTTCTCTCTTTTTTTAAATAAACCCAGTCCTTCCCCCTCTCTGTTGCATGCAGTTTTTTGTGGCAAAAAGACAGTTCACTCTCCCCCTTTTTTCATGTACTATACCAAAAAATTATATATGAAAAAATATTCCACCCAGTTAAATCTATACAAAAGTGTGCATGCATGTGTGTGTGTGTGTGTGTGTATAAATATACATACACACACATATATAAAATAAACATTAATTTAAGTTGTGTCTTGTAGGAATTTTCTGTTCCCATCTGGTTTGTTCACCCGTGGGGGGCAATGCATTTTAGAAACCCAGTCCATGGTGTCCTCTATGCTGGAGCAGCTTGTACCCAGGATTTAAACAGATCATCAGACTTGTGGAATTGCAGATTGGTGAATAGAGCATAGGGGAGAGATTCAGGAGAGCCACCCTGTTCTTGGCTCTACCTTCTGACTGGCTTCTTGGTCAAGTCACTTTTCCCATAGTGCCTCATTTCCCCTTTCTGTGGGGATAATTAAACTGGCCTGTGCTTTGCAAAGCACTCTGTGATCTGTGGGTGAAAGTGTTGTGTAAAGCTGCAAGGATTGTTGCTTACGTTTGGTTCTATGGATCCCTTTCCTGAACTAAAGAATCAAACCAGATTGTTGCTTACAGGGTCCTGTGCACAGTGGGGAGGGCTGCTGGCTGATTGCAGGGTGGGTCATTCCTGTGGCCAGACTTACTGAACAGCTGTGGCAATAGACGCCATAGGGCCAGATTCTCTTCTCCTGCTGTTATCAATGGAGTGACCCCTCCCTCCCCTGAAGTCAACAGTTACTGTCAGGTGAGAGGAGGTTCAGGCCCACAGAAGCTGGAGCAGTCACTCTCGCAGGGCAGGATTGTTCTTGCATCGTACTCTAGGCTGTAAGATGTACCGGTTCTGTCCTGGGCACATATCAGAGGTGGTCCCCATGGTGTCTCAGTCCTGTATATAAGCTGCCATAGCACTCTCTTCTGTTCCACTTCCCATTTCTCTTCACCTGCCACTTGTGTCACTCACTGACACCCCTCCACTAAAAAGGTGCTGCTTTGCTAGGCATGGTGGAGACCTGCTGCCCCTGTTCAGGTGCTGTGCGGCTGCTGAGGGCTGGCTGCTCTCGTAATGACGCTCTGGGCTCAGTCATTGCCAGGATCATTCTCCCGTGTTTTCTGACAGGAGCTGCCCATTAGTTCCCCTGTCCTCCACATGGCCCCAAATTCTCCTTCTTTGAAACCACTGGGCACAGCACACTGAGCTTGTTCCTGGACACTTCGAGAGCACATGTGGTCCAGCTCAGCCGATGTTGGCACCTATAAAGCTGTAGCCGCGGGGGTGGGGGCAGGTCTGGGCTCATGTTCTGGGTGGCCTTCAAGCAACACACCATCTGTCAAGCCCTTTGCTTCCATGAGGATTCAAGCAGGAACAAGACCCCCTATCCCTCTGCTCACCACACCTAGGACAAAGCAGACTGCAAGCTAATTAAGGACAATAAGAAGTCTTTAAGGACAATAAGAAGTCTTTTTTTAAATACGTACGGGGTAAAAAGAAGGTCCCGGGTAATGTGGGGCCCTTGCAGGGTAACATGGGTAACGTGATCGTCACACCAGATGGCAAAGCTAACATGTTTAACGATTTCTTTGCTTCCGTCTTCCTAAGTAGGGACCAGAACAGCCACCTCCCTGCTGGGCCCCCCTCGGGCCCCGGGCGAGGCACACCTGGGCCATGGGTTAGCGAGGATTTAGTCAGGGAGCTTCTGGAGGGGTTGGACGTATTCAAGTCAGCCGGCCCGGATGATCTCCACCCTAGAGTTCTAAAGGAACTGGCCGAGGTCATTGCAAGTCCCCTGGCACAACTTTATGAGCACTCGTGGTGCTCTGGTGAGGTGCCGGAGGACTGGAAGAGGGCCAACATGGTCCCCATCTTCAAAAAAGGCAGGAAGGAAGACCCGGGAAACTATAGGCCGGTTAGTCTCACCTCGATCCTAGGCAAGCTGTTCAAAAAAATTATGTTGGCACACATCCAGGAGAGGCCAGCAGGAGACTGCATGCTTAGGGGCAACCAACATGGGTTCATCAGTGGCAGGTCCTGTCAGACCAACTTGGTGGCCTTTTACGATCAGATCACCAGATCATAAGATGCAGGGGTAGCAGTGGATATAGTCTTCCTGGACTTCCGGAAGGCTTTTGACACTATCTCTCACCCTGTTCTCATTAAGAAACTGGGGGGCTGTGGTGTAGACACCCACATAGTCAAATGGGTCGCCAGCTGGCTGGAGGGCCAAACCCAGAGGGTGGTAGTGGATGGGTCCTTCTCAACCTGGAAGGACGTGGGCAGTGGGGTTCCGCAGGGCTCGGTCCTCGGGCCCGCACTGTTCAACATCTTCATCAGCGATTTGGACGAGGGGGTAAACAGCACCCTGTTCAAATTTGCTGATGACACTAAGATGTGGGGGGACGTGGGAACATTGGAAGGATGCAACAGGCTACAATCTGACCTAGACAGGTTACAAGGGTGGGCGGACGAGAATAGGATGGGTTTCAACACAGACAAGTGCAAGGTGATGCACCTGGGGAGGAACAACCGGCACCATACCTACAGGTTGGGGAACTCCCCTCTTGTCAGCACAGAGGTGGAAAGGGATCTGGGAGTGATCATTGACTCCAAGATGAACATGGGCTGGCAGTGTGGAGAGGCAGTCAGGAAGGCCAACCGCACCTTGGCATGCATCCACAGATGCATCTCGAGCAGGTCCAAGGAGGTGATCCTCCCCCTCTATGCAGCACTGGTCAGGCCGCAGCTGGAGTACAACGTCCAGTTCTGGGCGCCGCACTTCAAGAGAGATGTCGACGGCATCGAGAGGGTCCAGAGGAGGGCCACTTGTATGATCAGGGGACAACAGGGCAGGCCCTATTTTGACAGGCTGCGGGACCTGAACCTGTTCAGCCTCCAAAAGAGAAGGCTGAGGGGGGATCTTGTGGCCTGTTATAAACCAGTCACGGAGGATCAGCAGGCATTGGGGGGGAGTCACTGTTCCCCCGAGCACCGCCAGGAGTGACCAGGAATAACGGTCACAAGCTGGCAGAGGGTAGGTTTAGGTTAGATATCAGAAGGCGCTACTTCACAGTCAGGGCAGCTAGGGTCTGGAACCAGCTTCCAAGAGAAGTGGTGCTGGTTCCTACCCTGGGGGTGTTTAAGAGGAGGTTAGATGCACATCTTGCTGGGGTTGTTTGACCCCAGTACTCTTTCCTGCCATGGCAGGGGGTCGGACTAGATGATCTGCTCAGGTCCCTTCCGACCCTACAAACTATGAAACTATAATTAAGTGCACGCATGCTTGGGGAGGAGGGAGGCACAAGCAGCCATGTGCCAGAGTGGAAGGGAAGACCCTGTAGGTCCTTGTGCCCTCCCTCCCCAGCTGCTGCTCAGTGCCTCCTTCCTGCTCATAGCGACAGGTCAGATGGCAGCTACACACACCTGCTCCCCGGTGGGGGCTCCTCTCCAGTCTCTGTACTCTGCTGTCCCTTGTGTTGGGCACTGTGGGACCTGAGCAGTGAGTGCCCTGTGAGCCTGCAAAGTACTTTGCTGCTATGAAAAACTGATAGCGGGTGCCTCTTGGTACCTGATACCATGCAGTGGTCGAAGCACATAGCACATAATTGGGCCGATGATCCCCTACCAAGATCACCCACCAGGAGGGGATGGACTGACCCCCACAAGCGCACACACCACAGCCCTACAATAATCGGTAATGCTCCAATTAATCTTCCCTGTTTCAGCAATTATACTCTTCTAAAACCATTGTGTGTCTTACCATGTTACCACTGTGTACTGATACAATTACCCTGCATGGGGATCTTACCTCTCTTTCTATCATAGCATGGTATTGGAGCTTCTTAATGCCTTTGCTCTAGGCTGTATGCTTTAGATTGCATCATAGAATCACAGAAGTTGGGTCGGAAGGGACCTTGCAGATCTTCAAGCCCAACCCCCCCGCCCAGGCAGGAGAAAAAGACTGGACTCAAATGAGTCCAGCCAGGTAGTCATCAAGCCTCTTAAAGATCCCCAGGGCAGGAGCCAGCACCACTTCCCTAGGAAGTTGGTTCCAGCTCCTAGCCGCCCTAACAGTGAAGTAGTTCTTGTGGATGTCTAATCTAAATCTACTCTCTAATAAGTTGTGTCCATTGTTCCTTGTCATGCCAGGGGGTGCTAGGGGAAACAGCGTCTCCCCTAAACCCTTCTGGTCCCCCCTAGTGAGTTTATAGATAGTCACCAGGTCCCCCCTCAGCCTTCTCTTGTGAAGGCTTGAACAGGTTTAGGTCCCGCAGTCTTTCAATGTAGGGTCTGCCCTGTAGTCCCCGGATCATGCGGGTGGCCCTTCTCTGGACCCTCTCAATGTTGTCCACATCCCTCCTGAAGTGCGGTGCACAGAACTGGACGCAGTACTCCAGCTGTGGCCTGACCAGCGTTGCATAGAGGGGGAGGATCACCTCCCTGGCTCTACTTGAGAAGCACCTGTGGATGCACGACAAGGTCCGGTTAGCCCTGCCAACCGTGACCTCACATTGTTGGCCCATGTTCATCATGGAGTCAATAATGACTCCAAGATCCCTTTCTGCCTCCGTGCTCTCAAGAAAGGAGTTTCCCATTCTATAAGTGTGCTGCTGGTTACTACTGCCTAAGTGCAGCACCCTGCACTTGTCAGTGTTGAAGCGCATCTTGTTTATGTCAGCCCACTCCTGTAACCTATCCAGGTCTTGCTGCAGTCTTTCCCTCCCTACTAGTGTGCTCACCTCACCCCAAATTTTGGTATCATCAGCGAATTTAAACAGGTTGCATTTTACCCTGTCCCCCAAATGGCTGATGAAGAAATTGAACAGCGCGGGCCCAAGGACCGAGCCCTGGGGGGACTCCGCTGCCCACTTCCCCCCAGGTCAAATATGACCCGTCCACCACCACCCTCTGAGTACGACCCTTCAGCCAATCTGCAATCCATCTGGCTGTGCAGGCATCAATACCACAGTTGCCCAATTTTTTAATGAGGATGGGGTGGGAGATGGTGTCAAAGGCCTGGCTGAAGTCCAGAAAGAGTACATCCATGGCAACACCTGCATCCAGGGCTTTTGTGACCTGATCATAAAAGGCAATCAGGTTGGTCTGACAAGACCTGCCCCTAATGAAACCGTGCTGGTTGCCCTTAAGCATCATCTCTGAAGCCGGCCCATCACAGATGTGCTCCTTGAGGATCTTCTCAAAGAATTTCCCAAGGATAGAGGTAAGACTGACAGGCCTATAGTTGCCTGGGTCCTCCCTCCTCCCTTTTTTGAAGATGGGGACCACATTAGCTATCTTCCAGTCATCTGGCACCTGGGCCAAGCACCACGAGTACTCGTAGAGCCATGCCAAGGGCCCTGCAATTACCCCAGCTAGCTCCCTCAACACCCTGGGGTGGAGAGCATCTGGACCCGCTAACCTGAACACGTCCAGCCCCTCCAGAAGCTCTCTAACCCGCTCCTCCCCAACCTGAGGTCTGGAGGCGTTCCCCTCGAATCCATCTGGCATCCCAGCGGGGAAGTCCCGGTCCCTGCACAAGAAAACGGACATGAAGAATTGGTTAAAGAGTTCCGCTTTCTCCCATCAACATACAGCAACTATACCCACATAGCTACTCTGCACAGGACCGCTGGTACTCTATACAGCCATGTCAGTAACCACAGCTTTAAATATTTTCTAATGATGTTTTGTATCTTTTTACATAGCTGAGGTTGAAACTTTGGCTTTTCTGCCCAACTGGGCCTATTTTCATCTGCTCGCAGGCAAGGGCCTTTCCTGCCTCACATCCAACAGACACTGGTGGTACAGGTTACATGGAAGGCCATAGTCCAGATTAAGTTTTGAGCTGCCACGACCTCTTCCATAGGCTTTGATGCGAGAGAGCCTGGTGCCTCCTGCTTCACTTCTTGGGGCAAGATCAGGTAGATAGTTGTAGGCTGTTAGCACCCCACCATGTTGTAACTACTGATGAAACACCCTCCAGCTTGAGCTTTACAGTTTAGAGAGACAAAGACTGAGCAGGGGCAGAATCAAGAGAGCCTGCACCCTAGGCAAGTCTGCAGTGTACTGAGCCCAGAGAAGCTGACAAACAGGGCCAGGCTGTCTGTCACATGTTGAGTGGGCTCAGTGTAGTAGCTTCTTTGCCCAGATGAAGGACTGTGAGGAGCAGGGGAAGTCAAGTCACAGCACTAGTGGAAGGAGCTCAGGCCTGGCTAGGTAAATAACACAGGGCACGTCCACACATGTAATTAATGCAGCTGAATAAACTCTGATGCATTTTGTGCCTGACTTGATTGCTCCTGGGCACAGCATTTACACATGTGCCTGGGACCCCAGCCCCAGCTGGCAGAGGGTTCAGGGGTCAGCCTGGAGCTGCTGTTCTGCCCTGGCTCAACGTGCTGCAGAGGGGATGGCTGGGGCATGAGGGTATTACCGTGTGGGGCTAGCTAGCAGGCAGCCCTGCACTATAGCACCCTTGGGCCCCAGCCATCCCTGATCACATCTACGCATGTGTTGTGGTGCACTAAACTCTGCCGTAGGACAGTACTTGTGTTGGGCAGTACTGTCCTACAGTGGAGTTAATTAGTTTACTGCAACCTAATAGCACCACATATGTACGTACGTGTTAGGAGAAAGGGGGAAAAAAGCCATGATACAAAGGTGATACTAATTGGATGAAAGCAACTGTGGTGACTGTTCACAGCCAGGTAGTCAGATACTGTTACAATACCCATTGGCACATAGATGAAAGAGGGGAAAATGATCTGAAAAAAACCACCTCTTGCTGCCTCTCTACTCCTGCAGCTACTGACAGGGGCCTTGTGCCTAAGCTACTACCCTGATCCAGCTCAGACCCCAGCTTTGGGACAAAAGATACATACTCTGTAAGCAGTTCCCGGAGCTCCACTACTGAGACAACTATTGCTCTGCCTTGTGAAGCACTGACAGTTCTGGATGATCTGCCAGTTACAGACTCATTTTTGCCCCCTCAAGCAGGTCTCTGAACAAGGCAATTTCTTCTCTGACCTTTGGATAAAGTCAGTGCCTGTCGACTGAAGAGTGCTCACCCCTGAGCAAGGAGCAGCCTATGTTACTGTAAATTCAGCAAGATCTTAGGCTGGTATATAACACCACACATAACTTAGGTGCAGACATCTGGCGAGCAAATGTGGGCATTTTCCATTGGCCTGTCCGCAGGAAAAGTGTCAAGCTATCTTGAAAAGGAAAAAGGCTGGCCTATTTAGGTCCTCAAATTGAAGGACTTATGACCCTAATGCAGCGGTGGGCAAAATGCAGCCCATGGGGCCCCTGAAAAATTTACAAAATTAATATTTATGTGGCCCTGGCTGCCTGTAATGTGGCTCTCGATGGCTTGCCAAAACTCAGTAAGCGGCCCTCCACCTGCAATGGGAGCTAAAATGTTTTCAAGAACCTTAAAAAACACTCAATAATTGCCTGCCCCTGCAATGGCAGCTAAAATGATTTCAAGAACCTTAAAAGACACCCATTTGTAATTTCCACTCATTTGCATCTTCACAGACATCTGTTTACCTTATCGTCTTTTCTACCTTGGAGATCTCAGAAGAGCAGCAGACGCTCCCTATGCCTAGGAAAGGGTGTTTGTGCCCAAAAGCTTGCAAAGAACTTTTTTCCAACTTTAGCTGGTCTAATAAAAGATATCACATCAACCCAAAGAACCTTGCCTTAAAAAACACACATACTTGGTACCAGGAAGAATTATTTTGCCTTAAATATTTTCTCAGAGAGCTGGAAACTACCAAACATTTCAGGTTAATTGTGGCTTAAATAGGAACCTGGCCATACATACAAGTCAATTTAAACCATGGTAAGACAGAAAACGAGCCACAAAGTTGTTACATATGGTATGTGCAACAACTTTGTGGCTTGTCTGTATCATGCTTAAATTGAGCATGTGTCTGTCTAGTTGGAGATGGCTCAAGACAAATTCTGACACTCAGCTAGCTGAGTGTCAGGATCCAGCATGAGATAACCCCGGGGTCTAGGACACAGTCCCTGGCAGAACCAGAGGACATGTAAAAACCTAACATGTTGCCCAGCTGGGCATCCTGAGAATCAGACTGCAGGAACCTGATCACAGGGTCTTCATGCTAGGGACTGTAAAAATCCTGCATGCGGCCCAGCTGGGAAGGACACATGGTTTTAGAAGTCCCAGAGCACAGGGACCTTAGGATCAGGCTGTGGTACCCCAGTCCCAGGGTTCCCATGTGTGGGGACTTGTAAAACCATGTGTGCAGTCCTGCTGGGTCTTGACAATCAGCTAATTGTTGGCTGGTGCCAGGGACTGGACCAGAGGCAGTTCCAGATCCTGGTTCAGTCTCCAGCCAACTGACAATCAGTGGATTAGTGGCACCACGGTTTCAACTTGCTGGTGAAGAGAGAGCCCAGGCTCACAATTCCAGGGTCCCCCTGCATTGGCATATAAAGTGTGCTTGGGATGCAATCCATGATCCCAAAACCATGCATCCTGCCATGCATGTGGCATGGTAGGAGGCACAATTGTTGAGATTGGGGATTAGTTCCCATCACACCCCTAAAAGAAGGTCTGTTAGGGGCCTTAAGCATGTCAGCAATGGGAGCTAGCACATCGCCCCTGGAAATATGAAAGTGACTCAGTACAAAGTGAAACTGGAGGCTCACACTAGGTAGCTTGGGCCATAATTCACACCTGTGCCCAGTGGTTCTAGGCTGCTGTTGCTGGTGGGAGGGCATGGGGAAGCCTGGTTTGGAAGCAGGGTACTTTACAGAGGTATAAACCATGTCATGGTACCAGGCAATGGAGAATCAGGATGATTGTTCCAGAAGGAGAAAGAGTTGCAGCATCTTCTGGCCAGCTATTTGTAACCCGGGGCAAGGGCATTATTTTTAGCTCAGCTTGGCCCTTTGAATGGGTGCTCAGCCTCATGCTGAATGAATACACAGTAGCTGGCTGTTTTGCCTGGGGTGGGTTCAGCATGGCAGTTCCCTGTCACAGCAGCTCAGCTCTGCTTGATGCCTCAAAGGGAAGAAGCAGCTCCTGTGACAACAGCCCTACCTTGTGTGATGCAATTGGCTGGCAGCTTTTTGCTGTCCAGAGGCACTGTGAGACAACTGGTGCTGCCCTTTCCTGCTTATTGTTCCTGTGCATTTCTAACAAGGGCTTTCTGAGGAAAGGTCTAGTTCAAAGACAAAAGGCAGTTTTCAAATTCAGTGGCATTCTTCCTCTGCAACCCCAAGCACTGCTCGTACTGGTGTTTGATATGGCGCAGGAGGAAGGTTGGGAGTCAATCCAAAAGCTCCCAGGGACAGAGGAAAATACTCAGTCATGTTCCAAAGGGAAAAGTCATGCTGTATTCAGCCCATTCATCCACTCCTCTCCAGTGCCAGTCTAACAGGCTTCCTGGAGCCTTTTCCCAGCATTGCTGTTCTGAACAGGCTGCTCAGAAGGGGACGAGAAACACACACCTCTGCTACTCCACTGCACTGCAGGAAACTCAGCCCTCTCTGAGTCACCATCCATGCTTACAAATGGTGTTGGCTCCCCCTCTTTCCAGACTCCAGCCATTAAGGGCTCTGCTCGGAAAGCGTTTTCTGTTCCAGGTGATGAAATCCAGCAGACAGCTCACAGCCCCATGACATATGCAGGTTTCTGAAGTGCTGCTTTCCCATTCAGTCTTGCTCCAGGCCTTTCTCCCATTGTGCAGAGAACATTGCTGCCCCTCCTGCAGCTCACACCTCAGGGAGTCAGAGGGCTCAAAGCTATTGAACAAAACCTTATTTTTAAGCACATATAAGCATCATTATGGTAACAGCTGTACAGCCTTTTAGAGGATTTGGATGCCCAAGCCCTAGCCATTTAATGATGATCAGGTGTCCAAATCTCCTACGTGTCTTTAAAAAATCTCAATCTTAATTCTTTCACAAGGGGTAAGTGTACATGAGATGCTACATAATGACAAGCTATGGCAATGTAGATCATCACCATGGTGACGTAGCATCGGCAGGCATGAACGGTGAAGCTGACACTACCGTGCAGTAGCAATGAGCTCATTACTATTGTACAGCAGGGTCAGAAACAACCTGTGTGCCACCAGGACTGCACAGCAATAGCTAAAGCAAGTACTAAATCAAAGCAAATTGAATGAACATGTAGACACGCCCAAGGAGGAACAGAACTCAAGTCTAACAGACAGTGCAAGGCAGCATGGCATGAATCAAGGACATGGTTAACACCTATTGGGTCCTCTAACACAGCCAAGGGATGAAAGCGGGTGCATGGAAAAAGTGGAGTCTCTATGGCCATTCTGTCCCTTGAATCCTTTGACACAGCCACCCAGGCAGTTAATACGCAGTAGGTAGTGTCTACTGAGAGAGCAAGTGCAAAGCCACCAACCTGGTGGCCTTTTACGATCAGATCACCAGATCATTAGATGCAGGGGTAGCAGTGGACGTAGTCTTCCTGGACTTCCGGAAGGCTTTTGACACTGTCTCTCACCCTGTTCTCCTTAACAAACTGCGGGGCTATGGTATAGACACCCACACAGTCAAATGGGTCGCCAACTGGCTGGAGGGCCAAACCCAGAGGGTGGTAGTGGATGGGTCCTTCTCAACCTGGAAGGACGTGGGCAGTGGGGTCCCCCAGGGCTCGGTCCTCAGGCCCGCACTGTTCAACATCTTCATCAGTGATTTGGACGAGGGGGTAGAAAGCACCCTGTTCAAATTTGCTGATGACACTAAGATGTGGGGGGATGTGGGCACACTGGAAGGATGCAACAGGCTACAATCAGACCTAGACAGGTTACAGGGGTGGGCGGACGAGAATAGGATGGGTTTCAACACAGACAAGTGCAAGGTGATGCACCTGGGGAGGAACAACTGGTACCATACCTACAGGTTAGGGAACTCCCCTCTTGTCAGCACAGAGGCGGAAAGGGATCTGGGGGTCATCATTGACTCCAAGATGAACATGGGCTGGCAGTGTGGAGAGGCAGTAAGGAAGGCCAACCGCACCTTGGCATGCATCCACAGATGCATCTCGAGCAGGTCCAAAGAGGTGATCCTCCCCCACTACGCGGCACTGGTCAGGCCGCAGCTGGAGTATTGCATCCAATTCTGGGCACCGCACTTCAAGAGGGATGTGGCCAGCATGGAGAGGGTCCAGAGGAGGGCCACTTGCATGAAATGGGGACAACAGGGCAGGCCCTGTGAGGAGGGGCTACGGGACCTGAACCTGTTCAGCCTCCAAAAGAGAAGGCTGAGGGGGGATCTTGTGGCCTGTTATAAACTAGTCAGGGGGGATCAGCAGGCATTGGGGGGAGTCACTGTTCCCCCGAGCACTCCCAGGAGTGGCCAGGAATAACGGTCACAAGCTGGCAGAGGGTAGGTTTAGGTTAGATATCAGGAAGCGCTACTTCACGGTCAGGGTGGCTAGGGGCTGGAACCAGCTTCCAAGAGAAGTGGTGCAGGCTCCTACCCTGGGGGGTTTTCAGAGGAGGTTAGATGAACATCTTGCTGGGGTCGTTTTGACCCCAGTATTATTTCCTGCCATGGCAGGGGGTCGGACTAGATGATCTGCTCAGGTCCCTTCCGACCCTACAAACTATGAAACTATGAAGCTGAATGGAACCAGCTCATTTGACATAGGCCACCAAACAGTTGGGAGTTGACATTTGCCAACCATTGCATACAGGTCTGATGGATAAGGCCAGCTTGGTGGGGAGAGGCTCTTCTCTTCCTCAGTCACGTACCTTACCTCACTTTCTTTAGTGCGTTAGGCTAAATGATAAAATCCCCTAATCCAAGCACAGCATCCTAAAGATGCTGCCTGTACAATGCTGGCTCTGCACCTATGAGATTTCATGCCATGCTCTAGTTCCTCATGATCACCCAATTTATCACTCTGGTAATAGATTAATAAATTCATAGATGCTAGGGTCGGAAGGGACTTCAACATATCATTGAGTCCGACCCCCTGCCTAGGCAGGAAAGAGAGTTGGGGTCAGATGACCCCAGCCAGATGCCTATCCAGCCTTCTCTTAAAGACCCCCAAATTACAGGAAAGCACCACCTCCCTTGGAAGCCCATTCCAAATTTTGGCCACTCTTACCATGAAGAAGTTTTTCCTGATATCTGGCCTAAATCTGCTTTCTGTCAGTTTGTGATCATTGGTCCTTGTTACCCCAAGAGGCACCCTGGTGAACAGAGCATCTCCGATCCCCTGCTACATCCCCCTAATGAATTTGTAGGCGGCCACAAGATCACCTCAAGGCCTTCTCTTGTGGAGGCTGAAGAGGTCCAGGTCCCTCAGTCTCTCCTCATAGGCCTTGTCCTGTAAGCCCCTAACCATACGAGTGGCCTTCCTCTGGGCTCTCTTGAGTCTATCAACATTTTTCTTGAAGTATGGCACCCAAAACTGGATGCAGTACTTCAACTGCGGTCTGACTAATGCCTCAGAGGGGAAGTATCACCTCCATTCTATCTGCATGACAATGTGCAGTTAGCTTTGCTGATGATTTCATCACACTGACGACTCATGCTCATCTTGGAGTCCACTATGACTCCGAGATCCCTTTCCGCTTCTGTGCTGCTGAGAGGGTCACTTCCCAGCCAGTAGCTGTGCTGGATATTTTTGCTCCCCAGGTGCAGCACTCTGTACTTGTCCTTGTACTGCATCCTATTGTGTACTGCCCACTTCTCTAACCTGTCCAGGTCTGCCTGCAATCATTCCCTACCCTCCGGAGTGTGCATTTCACCCCACAATTTAGTATCATCCACAAACTTGGACAGAGTACACTTCACACCCACATCCAAGTCACTGATGAAGATATTAAAGAGTACAGGTCCCAGGACCGAACCCTGAAGGACCCCACTACCTACATACTTCCAGGATGATACCAACCTGCCTACTACCACTCTCTGGGTGCGAATGCTAATCCAATTTTCCACCCACTGGACTGTGTAAACATCTATGTCACAGCCTCTTAACTTATTTATGAGAATAGGATGGGATACTGTGTTGAAGGCCTTGCTAAAGTCCAAGAAAACAACATCCACCCCTACTCCTACATCTAAACATTTTGTGACCCTGTCATAAAATAAAACCAGGTTTGTCAGGCATGATCTACCTGCTACAAAGCTATGCTGGTTTCCCTGCTGCATTGTATTTCCTGCTGGACTCCCACAAAAATGATCCTTCATGATCTTTTCAAAGACCTTTCCAAGGAGTGAGAGTGACTGGCCTATAATTACTTGGATCCTCCTTCCTCCCCTGCTTGAAAATAGGGCCCACATTGGCCTTTTTCCAGTCTTCTGGGACCTGACCCAAGCACCACAAGTGCTCAAACAGCCGTGCCAGTGGTTCTGCTATGACACTGGCCAACTCCTTCAGTACTCTCAGATGAAGCTCATCCGGTCCTGCTGACTTGAACACATCCAGTCCATCCAAGTGACTTTGCTCCAAGTCAGCATCGACAGTTGGTGGGCTGGCGTCCCTCTGATGCCCAACTAAGAACCCATTAGGAGACTTATCTTGAACCCTGTTCAGGAACACTGAGGCAAAAAACTCATTGAATAACTCAGCCTTGTTCCCCTCTCTGTCGCTAATTGTTCCTTCTTGTTCAGTAGGGGTCCTATGCTGCACTGTGCCTTCCTTTTACTCCCTACATACTTAAAAAAAGACTTTTTGTTGTCTTTAATGTGTGTGGCCAGCCTCAGCTCTGTAGTTGCTTTGGCTTTTCTAACTGCCAAACTGCAAGTGTGGGCGGAGTAGGTATACTCCTCCTTGGTAGCTTCCCCTTGCTTCCACCACCTATATGCCTTCTTTTTCACCCTTGGGCTCCCCTGGATTTCCCTTTTTAGCCAAGGAAGTTTTTTGGCTCTTTTCCCCCTTTTCCCTCGTATTGAGATACTTTCCCTCTGTGCCTGAAGGATGGCTTCCATTAGGAGTGACCACCCTTCCTGGACTCCCATCTCGCCATACTGCTATCCTGCAGAGTGGCATTGACTAGACTGCTAAGCACACTGAAGTTAGACTTTCTAAAGCCAAGCACTTCCACCCTACTAGTTATCTTACCCACCCTACGCCGTATGGTGAATTCGATTGATTGGTGGTCACTGTCCCCAAGGTGACCACAAATCTGCAGCTCCCCTACCAGGTCCTCCCCTGTAGCCAACACCAAGTCCAGTAAGGCATTCCCCCTCGTGGGACCGTATACCTCCTGCGTTAGGTGAACATCCTGCATGCAGGTTAAGAACCTACGTGAATGGTTGGGTTTGGCTGACTGCGCCTCCCAGCAGATGTCAGGGTAGTTTAGGTCCCCCATGACAACCACGTCCCTAGACTGTATGGCCTCTGAGAGCTGCCTCAAGAATTCCAAGTCTAGCTTTTCCTCTTGGTGGGGTGGCCTAGAGCAGACCCCCACCACCAAGTCCCTTTCCCCTCAAGCTCCTAACCCACAATGCCTCGACTTTCTCTTCCTCTGATCCCATTTCGATTAGGGCAGATGTATAATGTTCCTTTGCATAGAGAACAACCCCACCCCCTTTCCTCCCTACTCTGTCCCTTCTGTACAACTTGTAGCCCTCAGTGTGTACTGGCCAGTCATGAGTAGGGTCCCACCAGGTTTCTGTTAGCCCACGAAATTGATGTTATTATCTGCAGGCAGAAGTGCGAGTTCTTCCTGCTTGTTCCCCATGCTCCGAGCATTAGTACAGAGGCACTTGAGCCCTCTGAATGGTGCCTTTGGTACCCCCCCATTGTGATGCCCAAAGGGCCCCTTGGTACTTACCTCGGGTGTAATACTTCCCCTGGAAAAGACCAGCATGTACTACCATCATCCTCCATTACAGCCCAGGCAAGATGAAAGCTTCATTGTGCTTGGGACTCGATGAACACACAACAAATCCCTATCCCACTAGGTCAAACACATAAGACAAGCACAGGAAGAGAACGAAAGTAGAGAGCAGGAAAATGACTTACACTGATTCACTCAGCAGCTGAGAGGAAGACCTGGTGAGGGACAAAGGCTCCCAGCCCCAGGGCTTGCCCAGAAGGAAAACCTTCAGCCGCACAAGCACTGACTGTGACCCTGAGCAGTCTGTGGCCGGCGTGACCGACAGATGATGCACTGAGGCACAGACAGCACGTTGGGTGGAGGGACCTGTGCCAGGCCTGTGCTGAGGTCTATTCTGCCTACCTCATCTTCCAGACAAACTTCCTACAGCTGCGTTCTGTTCCAAGGGCAGTAATGGGAGTTGAGGGTGTAGATTTAAAGTAATTTAAGCCAAGTGTATGAAACATGTCCTCAGCACAGGATGGGAGCCATCAGGATACATAAATATTTCAACCATTTTGGTGTGTGGAAAGTGGGTGTTTCTTACTCAATTTCCAAGAGAGATGCAAGCTTGCAGACCCCCCAGCTCAGCCCTCACTATCTCAGAAGGGCCTGAGAACATGGAGAGCACATGCATCTTGTGTAACGCAAGGGAAGAGATTAAAGGTGCTGGGTTACCATGAGTGTCTATGTCTGCAAACTTCAAGGATGTCCGACACAGGAAGGAACCCAAGCATGAGAAAGGGGCAGCCAATGCCACAGGCGACATAATCCACCCAAACTTCTGTGCTGGACTGCAGGATTTGGGATGCCACAGTTTATTGCAGGTGGGAAGAATAAAGGCCTCTCTCATACACCTTGTGCCAGGCAAGCAAACCTCATGGTGCCTCTGCAATGCCCAAGTCAGAGACTTTCATACTGGCAGGTAATGAGTACTGTAGTGCCCAGGAAGCACACAAACATCAAAGGCACATGACCTAAGTGGATTTATTCTTACTCTCCATTGTGGGTAGATGCCACCAGTGGGACTTTGTTCCTGGTGGGGGAAGGACTCACCACACATACAATAAACTTGAGCCATGTAATAAAAATCCAAGAAACAGCCCTGCAAGGCCCTGACCACGTAAAGGGAGAACTCCAGTGAGGTTCAAAGGACCTTGCCAAATTAGACACACAACACAGGGAAGCAATGAAGTCACCTGCCCACAGAGTGTCCTGTAGGACAGAGCTCTCCTCAGCCAATAGCTCTGCTGGGTCTTTGGAGGCTGCCATTTTTGCAGAGCTAAAGAACGTGCCCTGGCAGGGAAGGGCAGCAGTGTGGAACGCCGAGAGTCACGGCAGTTCTAAGGGCGGCTGGTCGCAGCTTGCACGATGACGCTGCTGCCTCCCAGGTGATTGTGTCACCAGTGAACCCAACCTAAAGTCACCCTCTTGTACCCTGCCTTGCCAGGCACAGGACAAGTGCATTAGTCCTGCCCTGCCCCTCCCCCAGCCCAAAACAGCAGCTACTGGGATCTCCAGCCTGATTTCCACTGACTAGATTTTAAATGCTCTTCAAATCTTGGAGCAAGAACTAGAACCAGAGAATAAGCCCAATTCTGGGAGTTTTCCTCCAGAAGAATGCAGGGCAGATTTGCAACTTGTAGACTAACCAAAGTAAATATACAGACAAATGTGTGCACACGTACACCTACACTCAGATCTAGGATTTTAGAAAGCGGGGTGCAGATGGTGCAGTGCATCACCACATATACCACAATGCATATTCTTCTCAAGTTAACAAGAAACAAGAAGGCTTACTAATAAACAGGGATCCTGGTTTTCTGTGTTTAAAAATCCCAAATTCTCTGATTAAACCCCCCAAAATGCGCATGTGTCACACTTAACCTGAAATGCAACTATATATATATTCAGGTATCAGTTGAAGACAATAATTTATTGATATACTTGCAATTTTTAAGCAATTTGGAAGTCTACCAGTGCCTCAATCATTATAATAAAATAAATTGTAAATACCTATATATTTTGGCATTTGATTTTGGTTTATCATAGAAAATTAGAGCTCTTGCTGCCCCTTTCACTCACTAAGATGCAGGTGCAGTTGTGGCTATCTCCCCTGCTGCTTTGTGGCACTGAGCAATCCTGATATACCCAGCACCCCACACTCCCAAGTCACAGCCCCTACCCTGTCAGTGCCCCCCACCCCCAAACCACAGCCCCCCCATTCCTGTAGGTGCCCCTTAGTCCCAACCCATAGCCCTCCACCACCCAGGTGCCCCTCACTCCTGACCTACTGCCCCCCACCCCCAAGCCACAGCCCCCCAGTGTATGGAGCAAGGGGGTGCTTGGTCATAGGCACTATGTCAGCAGGGCATGGGGGGACACATGCCCGCCAGATTTGCATACCCACAGTGGGGCTATTTGGTTGCAGCCTGTCCGGACTAGCATGGGCAGGAGCCACTTCCATGGCCCAGCAGGCAGGACCCAGTGTGGGATGGTGGAGCAAGGCAGTGATACTCTCTGCCACCACTGCCACCAGGACCCCCATGCTGGCTACGCAATGAATTTCATCACCCTGCTCTGTCCTCCCAGGCCAGGCCCTACCTGCTGGGCCATGAAGGTGGCTTCTGCCCATGCCAGTCCAGCCAGGGTGTAGCCCCATGCCCTCTACGGGCACAGAAATCTCAGGGGAGCACATGCCCCCACACCCCCATTCCTCTGAAACATTGTCTATGCCCCCCTACCCCTCCAATGCATTGCTTATGCCTTCCCGCCACCCCACTTTTCTGCAGGGATTTACAGGAGCTGTTCTCCACCATACTGTCTGGCTGCATTGCTGCCTATGTGCATGTGTGAGCGTACATAGTGTCCCCTGCCTGCAACTGCCCTCCTCCCACTCCCCCCCAGCCCCAAGCAGCTCCTTGCAGGCCAGAACTCTGATCCTTTAAAGGAAAAAATCCACATTTTTCTGTGGCAAGTGGAAAACCTAGATCCCTGCTAATAACCTAGTGGCCTAGGGCTTTATGAGTTTAAGATTGGAGCAAAAGCAAATATAAATTTGCTGTATCATATATTATGTTTAGAAAAACACAACACCCAAACAAAAGAAAAAAAATCAAAGTGTGTGGTTTCATTAGTCCTGCAGTCATTAGAATTAAATGGACATCTCTTTTTCAGGTTCATAAAACAAAATCAAGCCTGCTTCTTGAGTATCTTGATAGTTCATAATCCAATGCTTCACTAAAAGTTATTTCCACACAAGGATTAATGTTTATAGCTAGAGTTACAGTCTGCAAGGGTGTGAAATAGGAGCTACATTTCCAAGAGCAGCTAAGAGATAACAGAATTGCAGAAGAAAGAATAGCTTAATAAGTGGAGGAACATCAAAAACACGAAAAGCAGAGAATGTCTTAACACCTGTGGGCTGAAGAATGCAAAAGGAATAGAGTATAATGAGCCATGAAGTCAACGGACTGCCTCACTGCTCCCTGAATAGAAATGTTCCTGCCACTGCCAGGTAGGTAGTTTTAAACTTTGGGTGGAGCAGGATTCAAAGCAGGGTGCCACTGCACTCCACCTGGACCCATCCCAGTGCACAAGATTTCATGAGCTGAAGCTCACTTTGTCAGATGCTGTGAAAGGGCATATAGAAAGCAGAGTATAAGGAGGAAAGAGAAATTAGAATACAAAAGGCAAAGGAGGGTTTTCCTTTACCCAGCACAAGCCCAAAGTCATAACCTGGGACAGAGGACAACAAATACCCTTGTTGTGCTCCAACAGGGCTGCCAAACACAATACACAAAAGGCACTTAAAACTTGCAAAGTTTATTATTAATTTGGATGTGCCATACACACGTGGCAGCTGAGGGGAGACCAGGCTCCAACTGCCCTTCACATTCCCAGCTTGGGATGCAGGTCTGATTAGGAGGACCCCAGGCAGGAGCTGCTGAGTGTTGTGCCAAACCCGCCCCCCAGCCCAGCAGTGCAGTAAGGCAAATGTTTGAAACTGTCATTTAAAAAAAGGGAAAAAAAAGGAAAGGCAAAGCCATTTGAACAGCTGCTCAACGGTACATAAAGTAGAAGAGAGAAGACCCCGTGTCCTTCACTGACTCTGGGAAAGTGGCCTGTGGTAGGGACAGGAAAGCTATGGACTCAGGTACTGGGCACTGAATGTGCTCAGTTGAAGTTTATAAAAAGGTTTCTTTTAATTACCAACCTTCCAGACTCCCCCTGGGAAGCAGGATTCTCGCCCTGGGAGTCAGCTAACCATTCTTATTGCTGATGTGCCAGTCCCAGAAAAAAACCTGCCTCAGCTGCTCACAGTGGCATCAGGTTTGCTGTGCAAGTAGCAGCAGCAAAATCTTATCTTGGTCCTTACAGCGAGCAAATCTGACTGAAGGGAGATGGGCTGGGGAGCAAAGAGATGCCATTTTTGCATAGTCATTTGTAATGCTGCTCTAGCAGAGGGGATAACACTTGGTGTAAATGTCTCTCATTGCTTAACTGCTGTGGACCGTTTGGAGCCTGAGCTCTCCAGAAAAAGCCAGAGGCTCCTTCCAGCTTCAGTTTGTACTTTTCAAGGGGAAAACTCTCCTGCTTCCTGGCCCTTCTGCCAAAACCCCTGGGGTTGAGCACAAATGCAACCTTGAAACACCAAACACATGGAGAGGATGAGGGGAGAGGGGAAAGAGCTTGAATTCATGGTCTGCACTTCACATGTAGCCACGCTCTGCACCTCCTGGGGGATGGTATTTCCACCCTGTGCCCCTTCTTCTGATGCACCCCACAATGCTGCTGTCCAACTTCCCAAAGAAAAGTCTCCAATTTTCCTTTAGAGTAAATGGAAACCACAACTCCCCCCTGCCCTCCCTCCTGCTGCTAGGTGTGATTTCAATTCACTGCCAGCCAGTGCCAATCCACAATTTTATGGGCCCCCCTGCAAGAAATAGTTTTGGGGTCCCCTGACATGGGGGTTGGGGGTGGGGGCAAGCAGTTGAAGAAGCCAGCGGCAGCAGCATGGGCAGCTAGGGGTGGGATAGCGAGTGGCCAGATGTGAATCTGCCAGCAGTGCCAGCGTGGGGGGCACGGTGAGGAGGCGGACGTGAAGCTGGGGATGGCAGCAGTGAGGGGGGAATGACAGAGGTGGGTGGCTGGACTCAGGGGGCCTCTTGGCTGCAGGGCCCCTTGCAGATGTAGGTTTCACAGGATAGGAGGGGCTGGCCCTGCTGCCAGCTCTTCCTGATGGACTGTGTTCTGACTTAGTGCCTTTGTGTACGCAACCCCCAATGGCTTGAGCTGTCACTCTCCCTCTGCCAGTGGGAAGCTGCTGGGTTTTTACCCAGGATCACTTATACATTTTGTGTGTGCTCTCCACTCTGCAAGAGCCCCTGTGTTATCCAGATCCAGAAATGGTGCAGAGTGGGAAAATGAATGTCCATATCAACCACAGTGGGGGCTTGATCACTACATCCCCAGAGCATGCTGTGTGCCAAGCAGGAGCGAGTGTGTAGCACAGCCATGGAGGAGCAGAAGAGTAGTCTAAGAGTTTTCCAGTGTTGTTTGTTTCTAGAAAGAAGTAAACATCTCCAATGGTTTTCCCCCAACATGATGAAGATAAATCAAATAGATTATGGCCTCAGCTCTCTCTGGGCCCAAGACGCAGCCCTGATTTCAGCCCAAGCACTGCTTTCAGTTCCTGCTAGCTTGTCCAGACATGATGGCTGGTGCAGTAGCAGAAATCACAGCTGAAGGAAGCAGGGAGATACTTCAGTAGAGGCCATGTGGCCTTAGCAGCAGGTTTTCAGCCAGCTCTTACAGTCTTTGCACAGAACTCACTGTCACAATTAATGAGCTGTGAATTTCAGCCCTTGCTTTCAACAGGTAACATCCTGACAATCAGACCTCTTTGAAAAAACCCTCCCCACCCCACCCCAGTCACCCCAAGCTTTGCGTGCTTCTTAATGGAGTCCATTTTCCAAGGAGTGCCAACCACAGTGATTATTTCAGAACCAGCATGGCCTCTGTCCCGTCTTTCCTTGTCAGGTAGAGTCCGTGAGTGAGGGAGTATTCTCGCCGGAGGAAGGCGTAGAAATAATCTGAGATGAGCAGGATCTGCAGAAGTGACATGCAGAACAAACAATCCATTAGCTGTACAGCCTGCCAGCCCAAGATGTCTTTCCCAGATCACCCCTCTGCTGTAGGGCAGTACTCCAACCTAACCTTTTGTAATGCAAAAACTGATAATCCCAATGAAATTCCTTCTTTAAATTCGGACAAACTGCTTCAGAATGATTACCTCTGCTTTAGAGAGACTGTTTCTGCAACAGACTCAAGCACTGGAACAAGAGAGAGACTGCAAGACTTGTTGTTTAATAAAAAGGAAAAAGGGCTGTGGAACTCTCACAACTACCAGGCAATGCACTGACAGGCAAGGGGAAGTGAAGACAGACTATGGGATGCTGCTGTAAGGCCAGTGGCTGAGCAGGAGACGGAACACAGGAGTCTCTGCATTAACTAAGAGATCATGCTCCCCCTGCAAATAAATATAATTCATATTGTGGCAAGGCCCCCCTCCCATTTGTACACACATCCAGGAAAGGTACTACTGTGTGTAAGAGCACAAAAGCCACCTCAAGCAGCACTCTGGTGGATAGGGCTGAAGCCCAGTAGTTCTGAAGGACTAGATTTTTACAGCTATCAACATGAGAAACTGCTTTTGTGGGACCCACATTTTGTAAGTGCCAACAAAGCCCACCCATCCTTGGTAACGCTGCTTGTTATGACCCACTTTCCATTTAAGCCCTTCAGATGAGCGTGTCCCAGGACAGCTATCTTCTCCACATGGTAACAAGAGTCATATCTACCCACTGACTAGAGCTGGGGACCTTTCAGTTCCACACACGGGTTGCACTAATGTCCCAACAACAAACCTTAGTGAGTGGCAACTGCAGAGCACTTGATAACCATTAATCAACTTATTCAGGGAATTCATTCTTATTCAGGGAATTGACACCTCACCAGCCATACCATGTTGTTGCTGAATAGAGTGAGGGAATGCAGTCATGGGTGGGGACTGCGAGTCCAGAAGGGAGTGGACTGTGAGCTAGACAGCCTGCAGATTACCTCTAGAGACTGTTGAATCTCTGTCACTGGAGGTTTTTATGTGCAGGGTAGACACACACACCTGGAATGGTTTCAACTTGGATGATCCTGCCTTAAGCAGTGGGTTGGAGTAAGCAACCTCTTCAGGCCCATTTTTCTATGATTCTAGGCTGAATGGGTGGAATGCGAGGGGCTGGTGGAGTGGGAAGGAGGCTGCAGAGAGCCGAGACAAGACTGGAAGAGAAGGAAGAAGAGAAGGACAAAGAAGGCTGGATGCACCCAGGAAACAGAAAAGTAGCAACCATAACTCAGCGTGGGTACAGTGCTGATAAGCAGGCAACCCCTTTGATCTGAGACCCTTACTAGCACCTCACTAGAATGGAAGGAAGTGGCAAGGGACTTAAAGCTCCCCCCATACCTCAAAGGAGGGATTTTATAAAAGTGAAAACTAAGGCATAGATGGCTAACATACCTTGCTTGAGAGTACAGTGAAAAGCTGTGTCAGAGGAGCGCTTCACAGACAGGATTCTGTCTCCACAACACAGCCTTCATTGTATGGACAAGTTCCTGGCTCCCGAGCCCATGCTCAACTCTAGCAGCGGTCAAGATCTCCATGGATGGCTGCAAATCACTTTCTACCTGGAGAATAATTTGGTTTCTCACTCCTATCATTTCTGTGTCCTTTCCCCAACTTCGCTCATCCCCCACCATGTTCTTTATTACTAACGAAACCTGCCACTTTGGAGCTCATCTCTGCCTAGAACAATGGAGAGCAGTGCAGATGATTATGTCAGTCCCAGTCAAGACTGGTTCCTTCAGGGGGAAGTTTCTGCACACCTTGCCTGGACATGCCTCTCCACTGTGGCAGAGAAACAGAGCAGGAGCTAATAGTCTCAAGTGAAAGAGACTAGGAGAGCCCTGCAAGACAGCAACAGCAGTCCTACAAGACATCTGTTGTTACAACAGGCTCAAGTTGCATTAGAAAATGTATCACCTTGCACAAAGGCTGACAACAGACAATCCCCCCGTTTCTGCACTGCATTACAGGAAGGCAATCCGGTAGCTGGTTGCAGCAATGTGAACCTTCTGCTAAACTTCACGTTAGATTGATAGCCATGGATATACTGAGATATAAGTCTCTACCTTACATACAGTGCATACACATCCTCCATTCAGGAGGCTCTTTCTAGAATGTTATTTTTTTCAGCATCAAGGTGAACATAATTCACTCTCATTGCCACTGCAAACACTGCAGGGAAACCTGCTGCATCAGAGCAGTTTACACTTCATCTGATCTGGTATCCCATTGCCAATATACCAGCCAAAGCAGGATGCTACAGCACTGTAACAGCTTAAATAACGCTCAGCCCTGAAAATGGTCTCAGAGGGAAAAGGTTCTTCCCCACCTGCATTTGATTATGCTCTGAGACATGGTCATTTTCAACTGGGTAAAGTCCAAACGGGGCAGTTGCAAGGGTTTATGTTTAGATGATTTCCCTGTCTTGTCACCTTGCTAATACCTGCAGGAGGGGAAAAGAAAGAACAATCATTCACAAGGTGTTTCTAGTCTCATTACCACTCTAGTGACTTGGCAGACAAGGCAGCACACTTGTCCAAGGGAGAGAGACGTGACAATTAGTTAACACACCCCAGAGTCACTAGGAATGACTCAGTTTTCCTCACATGCTAACCTGGTTATTTTGATGCTCAGCATTTCTGTACTCATGAGCCTGATCTTCTTTTGGGCATTGTGCAAACTAATAAAGCTGACAACAGTGCCGGGGGGAGTTAAGTCTTCCTCTCTTTTTAGAAATGGAGAAGAGAAGTGAAGTGAAGGCTGTACAACCAGTTAGTGGCAATTGCAGGACAAGTCACTTCAGCTCCACATCAGATTAGTTAATGTCATGATGAGACTGCAAGGTGACTCCACTTCTGAAGTGCTGCAAAATTCTCATATGGAAGCCATACAGCATCGTTCCCTCTAAGCTGTGCAGTGTGCGCAGCCACGCATGCCTGCATGGTCGCACAGCTTAGAGGGAACGCTGAAGGCATGACAAAAATGGAAAGCATTGTATAGAAACCTACACTGCCCTAGAATAGTAAACCTACTCCTCCTGCCCTAAAGCAGAGCTTTATATTTACTCTGTTGTGTTCAAAGGAGCGAGAGTGTGATATCATAAATGCAATGAGACAGCATCTCAGTGCTATATAGCCAAGAGTTCCTTGATATCATGTACACCTCTCAGCCTTCTAGCAAGTGTAACATGATGCACAATGCTGAAGTTCATCACCTCCCCACCTGCTGCTTTTGGTTCATATTAAATGCCAGGGCAGACTGACTAAGTGACTACATTGCCATACCAGTCCATTAACCAAAGCACCCCCTTTCCATACCTGCAGACTGATCAGTCCCAGTGAATCTCAACCCCCCAGTAGCAAATCAAGGCCCCTTTCAATAGTGCTCATTTTTCAAAGCCTGAATTTCTTGATTTCCATGCCTTGAAAATCCAAACCTAGGCACAGCAAGAAGCCATATTAATACATGGAACTGTTGTTGCAACTGGGTACTGTTTCAGTGTGTTGGTAGTGCTCATGCCACTGCCCTGGCTGCTGGGTCAGGAAAAGCCCCACGCCTCTGGCAATTCAAACAAAACAGTCACCCAAAAATCCACTGCCACCTTCCCTGCCTTCTTAATGGAGACGCTCCCCACAACTGCTTTAGGGCAGGAGGAGTAGGCAGTGATGCCCCAGCTGCAGCTGACCCGCTCTTGTTTTGAGGAGGGGCTGAACCAAAGAGAGACTGAACTATGCCAAATTAGTAACATTAAAGGTAAGCCAAGATTGGTCTCTGATAACAGACCTTTGGCTTTGTCTGTATCCAAGGCACTCCGAAAGCTACTAAACCTCACAACCCCCAGTGGAATGGGCGAGTGCCTTCCAACAAAGCATCGAAGGGCATGGGCACATGAGGTAAAGGAAGATGTGAGCTTACAGCTCAGACTAGGCCATGGTGACTACCAACACGCACATGCTTACCCTATCATAGGGGTGAAGCAGTTTGACCTTCAAATGGAAGGGGGATAAATTACCTTACGTTTACCACAGGTAACAGCATGCACACCGGCTGTGGATTAACTGACACACAAGGAGTTTGCTACTTAGCTTGCTCCTGTGCCCATGCCTCAAATCACAAAGAGGAAGCAATCTGAAGCAAATATTCACATTTATTTCAATAGGTAATTTTCAGCACACGTACAATGTATCTGAATCATTTGCTGCACTAATAAACACAGGCTCAAAACATGCATCTTCATTTGAGCCTGAAGGTTTTTGTTCAGCAGCTGTTTTAGTTCAGTGGTTCTCAAGCTTTTCAGGCTCAAGGCACCCCTTGTTAGAGTCAGGGCTCCTCTCAGAAAATGCCACCCCCTAGGTTTCACTCACTTGCTGACTACAAAAAAATACTAAAGCAATTTCTTCTGTAGCAAAGAACTCAGAAAGACCACAGCAGGTTAGAAGGTTTTTGACACAATGGATTCCTATTTGAAAACTCCAGGTTTAACCTGAGAATCATGTGTAGGTGCTTGCACACCTAGCAGTGCTAATACTGTGCGTTATTCTGAAAGTGATTCTTGACTGAGAATCACTACTCTAAATCCTTCCTGTTTAAAAGAAATACAAGTAAAGAAATACAAGTAAGTAGAGATTTTAGGATCCCTTATGATTCTGAGATGCATTCAGACAAGAGAGTGTCGATCATCCTGCACAGCTCAAACTAGACAGTGTCAGAGGCTGCTGTTCCTTGAGGTAAAGACATCAGTTTTTCCTGATTGTAGCCTCCAACTTGCTCCTGATTCAAGTTACAAATAAACTGATCTGTTATTGTGTTGCAAGTGCTGATATCTGTAAGTGTTAGCTAAAGTAGTTCAAGCCATACAGAATGCATCTGTGCACCTTAAATTAAAATACAACGGATCAAAGTACCGTGACACAAACATCAAAATAATCAAAGGGAAGTTTGCTGATCCAGTCTCTGTCATCTCACCCCTACTGACATAAAAGCCTTGTCCTGCAGCTTCTGGTGTCCTGCAGCATTCCTGAAATATCCCCTCTCCACCACCAACTACTGCATGCACTCTCCTTTCGTAACTTCCTCAAAATATGTCCCTTTCTCCCTTGTTTAATGTCTGATTTCTCTGCCTCTGCTCATTCTTTAAACTCTGAAAGGCTTTTCAGGATTTATATAAAAGAACCAACAGAACAAGTAATTGACTAAATGTATAATTAAATACAAAGTTACAAAAATACAAATTAAATGCAAGTGGGGATCCTCTTTTGTTAATAAACCCGCACTGGGAAGAGCCTGGGTATAAGACAGGTGAGGAGGTGCCTAAGGACAACAGTTTTCATAAGGATGTAGAAGTCTAAGACCCACTGGCTTTCCTGGAAGTTTGGATGCTCTGGAGATCACATTAAGTCTCTTCAGAACTTGTGAAAATGTTACCTCAGGTCTCCAAAGACCTGATTCTGCGCTGCTCGTGTCTATGGGACTTTCACTATTCACGTCAGTGGGTGCAGGATCAAACCCACAGCATATACAGACTGAAGGCCAGGTAGCCTTACCTTCTGCTTTAGCTCTTAAAAAAAATAGTAATCTTGGTTATGCATCTTACTGGGGACAATTCTGGACTGGACACCTGCTATATCTAAGCGCATGTGAAAACCATTCCGGATAACTACTGAGACACAAAAAACCAATGAACTCCACCAACCAAATGAGTAGGAAAGTAATTAGAGTGGCCTTGAATTCAAGGTCTGCTGTTTTGTTGGCTGGGAAATGTATGTGCTACGGTCACAAAAAAGATTTAAGGTTTAGCAGCCTACCAGAAGTCACACCTGGACAATTCACTTCCTGTATTTATTAATGGCATCCTTCATCTTGAAAAAAAATCCCCAATCATGCTGCAAACAGAAACTCATTTGGAGATTATCTCCAGAAGGAGCACTTAATTCACCAGCAAATCAGGGCCAAGATGCAGGGTGAAACATGAAAGCTGCTCGATAGCACACAGCCAAGTTATACAACCAGCTAGTAAGGAAAGAATGTGTTGATGAAGCTATATGGTAGTACAGTGAACATAATTGACAATAATTACCCTTACTTCCAGTGGAATGTGGTCAGGGCACATGTTACCAATTCCCTCGGGACCAAGGATTCCACAGGAATGATCACAAGTGGTCAGGCCCTCAACAGCATCTGTAACACCTATCCACATGCTGATGGATTAATTCTTTGCTTGCTCAGAAAGAAGAGCATTACCATGTGCCAGATCTGCAGCACTTATGTTTCCCAGAGAGGTCTCTCAGTCCAGTACTGATCTGTGCAGACCATTTAGAAAGGCTGAAGGGCAAAATGGTACTGCTGACTTAATTCAGAGCTCCTAAAGCCATTAGTAGTGAAGCCTGGAGAAAGTACACAAGAGTTGATGAATGATCCTATGCAGTTACCTGGATCCACTGAAGGGCTGGGCTTGGAATATGAATTCCAAATTATTTTCCTATGTGCAACAGCAAAATAACTCTCTAGATACCACATGCATGCACACATGCACAAAAGGATGGAGAAAGAGATCAAATGAGAGACTGTCTTGAAATGAGTAATTGTTTTTGTTTCACATTTTAACAGGTACTGTGCCGGGTATGTTTTGGAACTGTACGAATGGATCTGGACAAAAGGCAGTGGGGCCAGTGATCAGATTATAACATAGTATCTAATGACCAGCATGAACAATGACCATATTGGTGCCATATTTGCTGGTTTTGAATCAGACTAGGAAAACTTGGAGGGGGGTGGCTGGGAGGGGAGTTCCTAAGAACAGGAATGCAGAGGTCATAGTCAAGACTGCTTCACGTTCCCTCCAGCTAAGCAGGGCTGATGAAAAGACACCAAAGTGGAATGTGGCAAAGGATGACTTGGTGATCAGAGTAACCCAGCAGGTTCTCAGACTTCAAGAAGAAAGAGAAGAGGGTAAGGGTAGAAGGAAGGAACAAAAAGTTCAAGAAATCTGTGCAATGAGGGTGAAACACAGTGACTCATGTTACTATGGATGCTTGCAGATGTGGAAAAAAAACAAAACGGCGCTTTATTTTAAACTTGGCAGGCTCCCACACTGAGCCCAGCATATACCCAAAAGAGGCACTGCATTAGTTGGACCCAGCTTTCCCAACATCTGCATAGATTGGGCACTTTAGTGGGGCTTTTACCCAATAGCTGATTGAACTGGGCTGAAGTGCCTGATCTATACAGATGCTGCAGAGCCAGGTCAAAATAACATGCTGCTGCTTTCAGTAAAGCACGTTTTTCCCCCACGTATGTCAGTGCCCTATGTTCCACAGGAGGAAAGCAGGTCTTTGTAGTTCCCTCCTTCCCAATGTTTTCAACAGAAAATGCTACTTTATGACATAAGTTTATAAAAACAACCAAGACAACAGACAAACCTCTAGCCACAGGTTAGCAGCACTACAGCAAATTCCTACTGCATGGGATGCTGCATGAGGATTCAAGATAATAAATGCCCCATGTGTTTACCTATCTAGATGAGGACTATCCAACTGGTAGCTGAGGGGCACAGGTGGCCCACGAGTGGTTAATATGCAACTCCCAGGCTTCCACCCAGACACCGCTGCCCCTATTGCTCTGGCTGCAGCAGAAGGTAGGGAGACTGGGATCTCCCTCCTTCAGTTTCTTTGCATGCCCCCATGCCATGGAGCACAATCGTGCAGACAGGGTGCGAGGGAAGCCAACAGGCCAGAGGACCCATATGGTGTGATGCAGCAGGGGAGTTCACAGTCAAGGAACTGAAAGTGAAATGGGGTGCCGTCCATGCTGCAGTGGTGTGGAGGAGGCGATGGAGGACAGCCTGCAGCCTTGAAAAAGTTGGCCTGATATAGGTGTATACTACCCATTCTGACTGAATCAGCAACATCAGTTAGGAGATCAATGTGCACTTCTGGCATATAGCAGCAATCATTATTAATTTGCAAGGGAATAAACATCTAACAGGAGGAACCAATGAGCTATTAACCCTAGGAAATGCCCTGTTATTGCCAACTCAGTACATTCCTCCTCCCAAAAGAGAGACATACTGGCATTTCTTACAGATTTCTGAACAAGCGACTCATACACTATTTAAAGCTGAGTAAGACCAGCTTCTTTTGTGCTTTCCAGCAGCATGAAAAATGAGGTGTATAAAGGAAACAACTGTTTAGAAGCAAGTGAAAAATGGAAGAGTTACTCTCAATAAAACTAAACTAAAAAACAAAACGAGCTTGTAACATTTCTGTGACTTATTTTTCTTTTTTCCCCCCTTTTTTTCTTTCTTTCTTTTTTAATGAGGCATTTGTAGCACCACCCATTGTTAAGGTTCCCTGACATTTTCTATTCAACAGGCCCTGTTCCTATTCAGTAGGCCTCAGGTCTCTGCCATTTTCCTTTCACTACAAAATTTCAGCCAAAAGAGTTAAGCTGTTTTCAACAATGCCACAGGTGAAAATAATGTTTTGCCCATGCAAAAAAAAAATTCTCACAACCTTTTTTTTGTTATATGCCTTCTTGCTGCTGCCTTTAGGAAAATGTGTCAAATTTGGCCAAGATACAAGGCAGCAAAGGGGAAGGGTGGGGAACAATCAGTCTATATGACCTCAACTAAAACCTTCTGAGATTCTGCACTTGCCAATTATACTCCATCTCAAGACCTTTTCTACAAGGCAGATGCAAACCGCATGGGGGCCGAGTACTGGAACTCAGAGGAGGGAGGCTGTCTCTTCTGTGCTCTCCATGACCCTGCTGTAGGTGCCTTGACCTCATGGAGGAGGAGGAGGAGGAGGAGGAAGTAACCCAAATTGAATGCAGAAGGGAAGAGAAGCCTGACAACATACATATACCTGGGACTGGAGGACATGGGGGAAGGGAGAGATGGAAATGGACGCTGGTTGCTGGGTTAGGAAAGACAGACTAAGTCTTGGGTGGATGGAAGGATCCATCAATTTTAAAGCCACAAAAAGACAACTAAGATCAGCCAGTGTGACCTCAAAGGAGACAAGGGACCAGTGGGCTAAAGGAGAAGATTGGGACTCTGAGAAGACACGTGTGATGAGAAACCAACGTGCAGGGGGAAAATGGGCATTGGCTGGGCAAAGGGGTGAGGGAAAGGATGAAGAAACAAAGGCAGAGCTACTCAACAGCTACTTTGCCTCAATCTTCACAAAAAAAATTAAGCTGCAGCCAGAAATCTAATAGCGATTATCTGGATAAGGAAGGGGGTAAGCTGAGGGAGGAGATAAAGACAGTCAGAGAGCTTTTGTTGGATCTGAATGAATTCAAGCCAGCAGGGCTGGAAGAGCTTCATCTCAGGAACTGCTAGAGGAAATCTTGGAGCCCTTAGCAATGATCTTCATGAAGTTGTGGGAGACGGGCAAGGTACCAGAGGGTACTGGAAAAGGCCAGCATCATGCATGTCTTTCAAAAAGGCAAGGACCACCACCAAGGGAACTACAGACTGGTTAGCCTCACTTCAATACCTGGAAAGTTACTGAAGCATATCCTAAAGAAGACCATTTGCAAGCATCTGGAGGAGAGGCTGATGGCAAGCAGCCAGCATGGATTTATGAAAAACAGATCATGTCAAACAAACCTGATCTCCTTCTTTGACAAAATAACTACTTGAAGGGAATACTGCGTCTATAGTTTACCTGGACTTCAGCAAGAGTTTACCTAGACTTCAGGAAGGCTTTTGACAAGGTCCCACATGACTTTCTCATACACAAGTAGGAGAAATGTGGGCTGGACAAAACCACTTTAAGGTGGAGAGAGAACTGACTCAATAGCTGCAAGCAAAGGGTAATTATTAACAGGAGGTTTTGAGAGGAGGCCCACAGAGGTCTGTCCTGGGCCCAATGTTGTTCGGCACATTTATTAACGATTTAGATGCTGGCATAAAAAGCTTCTTGAGCAAGTCCACAGACAACACAAAACTGGGAAGTACTGTGACTATGTTGGAAGATGCAAGTGCAATTTGGAAAGATCTCAACAGATTGGAAAAACTGGGCTGGAGCTAACAGGATGAAGTTCTAAGTGGAGAAATGCAAGGTGCTACACTTCAGGAGGAATAATCAAAAACACAAATACAAAATGGGTGACACCTAGCTGGATGGCAGCACTATGGAAAAGGACTGACTCAGTATGAGTCTGCAGTGTGAATGTCGTTTTGAGCTGTATGAATAGAAGCACTAGATGCAAGATAGGGGCGGTAACAGTGCCTTGCTACTTGGCACTGGTTAGGCCCCATCTGGAGTACTGTGTGCAGTTCTGGGCTCCACATTTTAAAAAGAAATGTGGAAAAGTTAGAGAGGGTCCAGAGGTGAGCAACAAAAATGATCAAGGGCCTGGAAAGCAAGTCATACAAGGAGAGGCTGAAGGAGTTAGGCATGTTCACCTTGCGGAAAAAGCCCTTCAGAGGGAACATGATAGCAGTCTTCAAATACCTGAAGGGCTGCCATAAAGAAGAAGGAAAGCACCTTTTCTCTCTTGCTGCAGAAAGGAGGATGCTGACCAATGGCTTGAAAGTTGCAGGAAAGTTCATTTAGACTGGATATCCAGAAAAACTTGTTCACTGTTAGAACTGTGAGGCAGTGGAATAGACTGCCTAGGGAAGCTGTGGACTCTCCATCACTGGTGGTGTTTAAGAGGTTGAACACCCACTGGTTGCGAATGATTTATGTTCTACCATAGGGATTTCCCATGCTTCTGGGCTTTGCTGCTTGCCCCCATGCCCCCTCCCCCATCATCACTTTTTTTCTGCTATACGTTTACAGTTGTTTTTAAGCCTTCTCAGAGGCATTGCATGTTGGCTACAGTCAAGGCCGGGGACTTCGACTGGGATGTGCCAGTGCTCCTGCTGGGAGCAAAGGCAGAAGTTCCTGGCTAGAGGAACTTGTCTGTCTGGCTCAGGGTCACACTGATCACCATATCTGGAGTTGGGAAGGAATTTTACCCCATGGTCAGATTGGTATGGGCTGTGGGGATTTCTGCTTTCCTCTGTAGTAGGGTGTATGGCCCTCTACCTGGGACCTCTGTATACTGACAACATTTTAGAGAGGCAGGACATTAGCTGCTGTGGCTCCCCTGCTTTACCTGTGGCAGGTTAAGGTGTTAGCTCAGTGTTGTGTCAGGGTTGATGGAAGTCTTATGCAGAGTTCAAATTATGGTTGTATAGCAGGGGCTGGAAAAATACAGCCTGGATTTAGCCTGCCAAATGATTTTATTCGGCTCGCGGGGGGGAGGGCGGGGCAGTAGCACTGGGTAGCAGAACCTGGGTGAGCTGTGCTCAGGCTGCAGCCTCTACTGGTGGGCGGCATGGGCAGTGGCCGCTGGGGACACTGGGCTTCTGCCCCTGCTACTGGGCTTCTGGGCAGCCCTGCCCACCTGCATGGTACTCTACGACAGAACATCTTGAAAGAGTGCCAAAGAAGTGAAACTGGAAGCCAGCAAGATCACAAAATGTATTATGTTGGAGAGAGAAGGGAGCCCAGTGATGGGGAGAGGGAGGAGAGAGAGATTGGATCAGGGAACAGGAGTGGGGTAACCAGGACTGATTGGACAAGAAGACTGGGAACATCGAGCTGGAAGTTCATTTGGAAAGGGGGGAACTGGAAACAACTGGGCAAGTAGATTATGGATATAAATAAAAACATTTGGGATAGGACAGAAGGGGTTAAGCTTGGCAGAAATAGCAAAAGTGTCTGCACCTATAGGAGCTGGCTGCACACACAAGCTTGGAATAAAATCCATGCCGTCTCAGCGGCACCCCATATGCTGCCAGTAAGCATCTGGGAAAACTAGCATCAAAATCTCACACCGAGGATGACAGCCTACTGTTGCTATTGTTTATTCCTTCAGCTCAAGAGTAAAGTGCTGCAGAGTCAGTTGAAAGGTTTCAACCTTGCTGATGACCCTTGCTTGATGTGGGCATCAATATGATGCCACATGATGGCATTGCTGTGCAGGCCGAAGGGGGAGTTTGCTTACAAATGATACCCAAAACATCGCAAACCTGAGCAATATTCTCTGAAAGTAAAGTCAACACCCCAAATAAGCTTGCCTGTGTAATCATAACTCAGATCCCCATGTGCCCATGTATTATGAGACTATCTTTAATTAGATTGTCATATGCTATTTTTACCATACGGTCTCAGCCTCATCCAGTACATAGGCTAAACCTGCTCTGCTTGGGCAATAAATTGGGATAGGGTCTTAAGAAAACCAGGATGGGATCACATAATTAAAGATTATGTCATAATACCAAGAGCTGGATTAAGGTCACACAGGC